>NC_047171.1:14446049-14801364 GCF_009819705.1 Hippoglossus hippoglossus | reverse complement strand
CGCCTTGTTTCAGACTGGAGCCTTGGTGCACAGCTTCAGGGGCACTGGCGGTATTTTCGAGGTTTGCTGGAACAGCACCGGGGACAAAGTTGGAGCCAGTGCATCAGACGGCTCGGTAAGCCACAGCCTGTGTGATTATGAATTCCAAATGTTTGTGGTTGCTCAACTTTTTAATTCATCTTATGTAGTTTGGAGCTTGCTTATAAAATGTTCAAGTACTTGGTGATGGCTGACATGTATCATTAACGCCACCACATGTCTGTGCTTTCCAGGTATGTGTTCTCGATCTCCGAAAATAGCCGACTTGAGACTTTGATGTATCCTGGAACGTGCAGCAGATTGCCTTCTTCTGACATCAGCAGAAACACTCTCATTGCTCAAGAGGAGCCGTTAAGGTTGACTGAAACAAAACCTTCACGGGAGGAAAACCACATGACTGCACCAGCTTCTGAGGAGCCAACACCAACTGAATTCCGTGCACCTTTATTGTCTGTTGCAGTGTGTTTTACGACACGCCTGTTTTGAGACAACGGCAGCGGGTTAAAGAGATCCCCAAGACTGGTCTGAATCCAAATCCCTGG
Source organism: Hippoglossus hippoglossus (assembly GCF_009819705.1). NCBI lineage: Eukaryota > Metazoa > Chordata > Actinopteri > Pleuronectiformes > Pleuronectidae > Hippoglossus > Hippoglossus hippoglossus. The sequence goes on along the minus strand of NC_047171.1, from coordinate 14,800,783 downwards.
GGGCATCCGCATTTTTAAAAGGTTTCTAATGAGGAAGTGCTGTGATCTCTCCGGGCCACTGGTCCAGCTGTTAGCGGGTTGTAAGGGTTGGAAACGCAAAGATGAGTTCTACAGGAAGAGAGGTGTTAATGAGACACGTGTTTGGCTGCGAAAGGCAACAAATTATGAAAGAAAAGTTGTGGTTTTTAAAATTCCTTTGTGCGAATGTTACTTCATGTCCAAATGACGTAACTGGAGACATGATAAAAGTAACATCGATACTGAAGCACTGCTATTGTCTTGTCGACAGGGTGCTGGGCTTCTCCTCAGCGGAGAATAGTTTGTTTCAAGAGTACTTCTTGCATTTTCTTTGTCTATTTTCCACAGATGGACGTTTGAAAGTCAAAATTGAATGTGCCGCTACAAGGTAGTTCTCTGCTCATGTTTAACATCAGGTCAACAACAACAGGAAGAACCTGCCAAGAAATAATCTCCGAACATGACCTGCTCAATTCGGTCGAGATTAGAACATTTGTGTTTAAGATGTGAAAAGTGTGGTTTACAAAGTCAAAATGTTTTCCCCTTTTGGATGTAAATTTAAAGAATGTAAAGATATGTAAATTAGATTAATACACAGACTTATATACTGTGTATATATGTTTATATACAGTACTCTTTATTGACATCCTGTAGCGGTGCATTAAAGCTACAGTCGACACTTCTTTTACTGCTAATGCGCAGCAACAAGACCTTTTTTAAATGAAGTGCATGTCTCATCATCAGCTTCTTTTAATACAGTCTTTCTCGACTCGACCAATCATATCCAGTGCTTTTGTTTCGGGGGTTTTCAGTGAAGGCAGGTAACTTTCGGCCACTGAAGAAACGTGCCTCTCATTAACCTGCACGCAGTAAACTATCCGGTCAACAGTGCAGGAGCGAACAGTGGTTTGAAGCATTGAGATATTGTTTAATGTAGAGCTGGACATGAGAGAATCAACAACTAAACCCTACCTATGAGACCTTCTATCGCTCTTAGCATTACCACAGGGACCAGAAGGTGGAGATCAAGTGAAAAATCCCACTGTTTGTAAAAGAAGAAGAAAAAGATGCTATGATTGGTCTTATTCAATCCCACTGAGCTTCACACACGTGCAGTAAGTCGAGCTCCCTCTGCCCATGTCAAACACACCATCACTCTGATTTCCCTTTTGTTTTTGTCCCTTTTCTACTTTTCAGTCTACTTCAGCCAAAACAACGTGAAGTGTTGGCACTTTTTGTATTGGCGGGTTCAGCAAATGTCCAGATTTTGCTAAAAGTAAAGGGCCAATTTATTTCTTGTATTTTCGTCTTCTTTTTTTTTTACAGTCACAATTGGATGTTTGATGGGTGGTTCGTTGTTTTTCGTTTGCTGAGAGCCATTATTGTCTGTGTCAGACTGAGAATCGGGCTGTGGGTTGGTGGCCTTTTCTTGGCATGCTAAGGAGCCCAGTTATGGAATAAGTGCTGTGACAGCTACTGTTTCTCTCGACGCCCTGGTCCGGGGTGCACTCACCTGTTTTCGAGGACAAAACTTTGAAGTCATTCTGTGTCTCAAATAAATCACTCTATTTTGATATCAGAAACCACGGAGCCTGTGTCTTGATTTCAGTAAGTATTAACTTTGAGACTGAAACTGGTTGTGTGCCTCAGTGCAGTTTCAGTCCCTCCGGGTGTTCCTGACGCGTTGCATTCCCAATAATATCAGGTCACTCTGACCACAGTTTTATCATATAATCTTTGGGTCTAAGCAACAACTCATCAACATTTGAAGCGTTTTGTGAGGTCACAGTGACCTGACTTTCCACCTCCAAAATGGAATCAGTTCTTCAGTGAGTCCAAATGAACATTGGTAGGGAATTTGAAGGGATCCCCTGGTGGTCTTCCTGAGATATTGCAATCACAAGGCAAAAATGTGCTTTGATAGGTCAAACTGACCTTGACGGACAACCAGCAAACAAAGTCTCTGATCACTGGCTGTAGCTGACATGAGAGACGGGAAAAAAATCCCATTCAACGACTCGAGACATTAAGAAAGTGTCACCAACAACAGCTTAAGAAATATTCAGTATATTTAATATAGTATAAAAGGGATGTGTGCAAAAATACAAGATGGACAGTTGGAAAATACAGTAACTTGTTTAAATATGACACTAAATACATTCTGTTGTGCCTTAGGAGTGTAAAGGCAGAGAGTGCATATCACAAAACCCAGTGTGCGTCTAAATCTGATAATTAAGCAGGAGAAATATTCTTTTTAATACTCAGCCTGTGTGATATTATTGAGAAAATGTCACATTATTTCTGTTCTACATGAGACAGTGCTGCGGCTTTGGGGCTGCACAGTCGATGAGTCTATAAAGTACGGCAGATTTATAAAAGCTTAGAGAGAAATAAAAAGCTTTGGAATTAAGAATCGGGCTCATTCTGTGGAAGCCTGATATCGGCTAAGGGAGGAAGACGATCTAACACATGAATGTGAACTAGAAGAGCAGCGTCGCATCCACAAAAGCAGAGGGAGGTGGTTTGATGTCGACTCGAGCTAGTCCCTCTCAGTTCTCCAAGGATTCTCCATCAGCGTCTACATCCTCATAGTCTCGTAGCTCGCTGGAAATGTGGATTTCAACTGTACTAGACTCTGAACCTAGCAAGACAAAATATAAGGGGGGGGGGGGATTACTGGGCGTTGCTGCACATGACACCTTAACAAACAGCGTAACGAACTGTCCACACTCATGTGCATGTATTCACAAATGTATTTTGGGAGTTTTAAAATCGCGTAATACCTGCAAATGCAAATCATAGAGCTGGTTTTTAAGCTTGTTTTTGGATGAAAAACAGATCGAAGGCTTTAAAAATGAGTGGAAAAAAACTTTATTGTCTTTCAGAGACACATGAGTGGGGACACAAAACACTGAGTGGCCTTTTGTACATGAGCCACATGGTGCACAGACACAACTCCAAAAAAAAAGTAGAAAATTGTACAAAGTGTTTTACAAAATCATCCCAAAATACATTTTGAGCCGGCCTTTTTTTTTTTTCACAGCAGCCGTTTTGACTTGTCCCAGCAGGAAAAGTATAGGACCATTAAAGATGTCTCTGACAGTGAATAAACCCTGACGCAGAAACAGGGCCCAAGTCATCACTCAGTGCTGCGACCCGATGACAGACTGAGTGTTCAACACACACACACACACACATGCAAATTTATGAAGGGCTAAAACTTATTCAGTCAAATACAACACATCGCTCATCGATATATTAAACAGCTTTGGTTTCTATGGACGGGTCAGGCATAAGAAAGAAAAAGAGATTTTTTTTCTTCTATTTTGCAGTTTGAGATATCAAGACTTTTTAAATTTGAGATATGGAGAATGAGGTCAGAATGTGGAGAGTAAACCTGAGTGGAAGAGCATATGACTGCCTCTACGAATTGCTTGTAACTGATTAGTGAAATTATTCTTCAGAGCCGGTTTTCGTAACAAGGAAGCTCTTTCTCTTTTAGCACATGAACACAGTGTGGTAATCAAGAGATTGTGTCGAAAATGTTCTGCTGAGAAGAAGAAACCACGCAGGCTTTGAAGAGGTGGCAGCATTCGTGGAAGCTAAATAAGCAGGTAATGGAAAATAGGAGGATATTGATAATCAAACGATACACCCCCGGGATGTGACGCTCTGGCAGCTCAGATAACTGAGTGGTGGATTTCACTTTTATTGTCAAGATTTTGACTCAATTAACAAACTAGTGTTTCAAGTGTATTATCAACATTTTAACTTAAATCTTAAAATGCTAAAATCTTCCTCTGATTTCGTTCAACTTTATTCTCAAAATGCAAAAGGGAAAATAATCTTCCTCCTTGTTTTCTTATTTCTGGCCCTAACACTCTTCTTTAATACTCTGCATATAATGTTATCCATTTAAACAATGACACTAAAAGCTCAGTGTGATTACTTAGTACAATAGCAGCACCTTGAGCTAAGGACAGAATTTCTGTTCCATCAGTACCTTTTTCACTTAAGATGTTCCACTCGTGCAGTTCATGCCACTGTACTGTTCATAACTCCACCTTGCTTCACTATTGCATGCATAGACTGAAGGAAAAGACTGACGACGCTTCTCTCCCTCCTCCCACTCCCCAGGTATCAAGCCACGAACGCTGCCATCTTGGGCTGAAGACATAATTTGGAGCCAAAGTCTGCGCAGTAGCTATTTGGGGATAGAGCCGATACTTGCTCTCGACCAATCGCGAGTCAGTCTCAACTGTCAATCGTCAAATAACTAATTAGAACCAAACATACTGGGAAAATAATCACTTGACAGACATCAGTGTGAACTACATACAACAACAGATTTATTTTGAAATTGATGTGTATTTCAATGTTTTAGTTTTAAGATTAGTTCTCATCTGCTAATATGAGCTACACTGCATCCAGCCACCAGGTGGCGATCAAGACCATCTTTGTGCACAGTCTATGATTGCATCCATCAGAATTACAGTACCTCACAGAGAGTTATGACTTTGTCCTGCTCGTCCAATTCTGCACCACTGAAACGGTTCAAATTTGATTTAATCACAACAATAAAAACCTTCCCTGCTCATGAAAAAACAACGTGTTCCTCAGTGGATGATCTCAGTCATCCAAAAGACACTTCATCTTAATGAGAGCCAGTCCAGCCACAGCATCAGGAGACACCGCACACCACAAACGACGCTGATGAGTAGCGCGGCAGCTTCACCAGCCCTGATACACAGGCGAGCTGCCACTGCCACCGAGAGGCCAATTACCTTCTGAGAGGACACTGATGGCGTCGGAGTGGTGCTGGCCGTTGCCCGTCATGCTCTTCTTGGCCTCCTGGATGTGGCTCTGGTAGAGCAGGGTAGTTCCCACCACCGGGTTGTGGCTGGCGTTGTTGGGAGCCGAAGTGGAGAGCGAGTCCCAGGCCAGCTCCCTCCTCCGCTGCAGGCTGAAGTCGATGTCGAAGCCTGTCCAACCGTGGAAGGCCAGGGTGTTGAGGAAGGCCTGCATGGGGTTCAGGATTCCCTGGAAGAGTAAAAAAACATCAATCCAGATCAATTCAAGTGTTCGATATTGATCAAATATAAATTCTTTATTCTTTATGTGGATGTGTTTTGAACCCACCATGATGAACCATGTGATGAGGGCTGCGTTTCGGACGTTCCTGAGACCGTTGTCGTTGATGTCCGTCTGCATCTCCAGGTAGAAGAGGAGGCTCTCGTTGATGATGTTGGGAACCCAGCTGAAACATCGCAGAAACAACAACGTGTATCACTAGCTTTTAACAAGCTACAAAGCTTTAAAATGTGACTTATTTAATCATACATGGAGAAGACGTCGACGAAGGTTTGAATTTGGAAAGATGACGAGATTCAAGAGCCTTTGGCAATAATGGCCGATGTAGCAGTTGATGTGCTCTGAACAAATGTACAAATATTTCCACAGTGGAATGTATACGTCATGTGCTGCCTCCTGCATGTTTTAGCCAGACTCCTACCTCTTGCCTGAATGTTCTGGACGTGTCTGACCCCCCAAAAAACTCCCGCTGCGGATATGAAAGACGAACTCCCAAAATGTCTGAATCCAAGTCCATGTCTGACAACAGCTTTCAAGTTAGAGTTCATCAGACTGCACTTACACTGCATTAGCAAAACATATGTCATTGCTTCTTCCTTGACGTCCATACTCGCGATAACAGATGTTAACATACCATATAAAGAAAACCAGCATCATCTTGAAGAAGCGTATCTTTATCTCGTTGGCCAGCCGCCTCTCGTTTTCTGTGTAGATTCCCTGTCGTCCTTTTAGTAAAGATGTCACTGGATTGGAGGAAAATAGAGAAACGAAAATGTTTGAGTGTGTGCGTGAGTGAGAGTGACTTTGTCCAAAGATTTTGAGAGTGAGGAGCCGACCTGCAGATATGGTCCTGTTGAAGAAGATGGGGTTGGCTGTGAGGACGAGCAGCATGGGCGCGTACGTGGTGACGTAGTGAGGGATGGCGTGCTGCAGGCCTTGCTCGCAACTGCAGAAAAAGGAAACGGAAATATCTTTGATAAAAACTGACATTGTTAATGAGCGGTGGGACATAGTGGATACTTAGCATGGATAAGTTTAAGTGGGTCAAAAGTCACTGACCTGAAATTCCTAAACTTTCAAGGATGTAAAAACTGGCTAAAGATTTCAGACACGCTGCTTTTATCGCATGCTTTGGTTCTGCTTGTCGTATCTACAGGAAGAACAAAGAGTCTTACTCGGAGATGGATGGGTAGTAGAGCATGGCCACTCCTTCGACACACAGCAGCACAGCCAGACCCCATGTAATCATGTGGTAGAGGATAATGGTGCTGATGGGGAAAGAAACAAGTCATGAGACTGAGCTCACAACACAGCCTGCAGCTCTGTATCTTGAGGATGACGTTTCTTTTTTTTTTCCTTTTTTGTTTCCTGTGCAGAAAACAATTGTACTGCACCCACTGAGATTAAAGAAATCTGACTTTTAAATCCACCTCTAAGACAAAACTAATAACCAGTTCCAGGCTGTTCAAGCATTATATTTACAGTAGACAGTGAAGCAAAGTGGGAAAGGGACATTTTTCACATTTCATCTCAATGTCAGCTCAGTAAAAAGCTTCCTGCGTCAGGTGATAGTGAATGTTGGTCGATGGAAGATGAGGCTGTGAGCACCTGATTCCTGCCGATGTTTTCACCACCAGGAAGACGTCAACAGCGTAGCAGAAGGTCCACCAAAAAGAGGCGCTGAAAAACAGCTGGATCCACATCTGTAACACATCAATCGGATGCATTATCCTGCAGGTTGTAATTCTATTAAGTACGAAATGAGTAAATGTGCCTTGTTTTCCAGATGGGTGCCTCTCAATGTCACGTATATTTCATACTTTGATGTGCATATGCTTGTGGTTGAACACATTTATGTGTGAAATCGTGATTCTCCAGGATCCTGCATGATGTGCTTAAAGGTTGAGTGTGTAGAAACGAGTGACTTCTAGTGATGAAGTTGCACGTTGCAGCTGAACACCCCTCACCTCACCCTCCCCTTCCAAACATGACAGAGAACCTGTGACAGTCTTCAGTTGTCATAAAAACTCAAAAGTTTGTTCAGTTTGGGCTACTGTAAAAAACATGGCGGCCTCCATAGAGAGGACCCGCTCCTGATGTAAGTATAAAGTATTTAAACATAAAGGGTCAATTCCAGGGTAAAGAAAGCAACAGTTTACAACTTAGATGAAACACACTAGTGAAAACATCACTGGGATTATTTTATATACAATTTCTGCCAATAGATCCCTTTCACCTAAATTGTACACACTGGACCTTTAATGATTATTTTTTTCACATGTTCCTTTCCCTGACCTCGGCCACACTTCAGCGGTGTTCAGCTCACGTACTGACTGAACAACCGAGCGGTTTTGATCGGTGAATGAAACAAAGGTTTGTCCTTAAACGTACCGCGCTGCCGACGCAGAAGACTTCGGGCCAGACCTCAGTGTTGTTGGCCACTGAGATCTGGTCCATGATGTTGGGAAGGCCGAGCCACAGCGACGACCTCAGGATGATACCTGGAAGAGGAACACAACACCGTTCTGGCTTTGGCAGCAAACACAAACAGAGAATTTTTCTGGGTTTAATTAACATTTAAAGACTTCAAAGTTCCTTCATTCCCACCGGTCTCTTTTTCTATGAGCATTAATTAATGAGAGTCCTCTTAATAGCAGCTTTACATCATGGAACTGCCTCCAGGTGCGTTTTACAAGGGTGTTTCCATTTCCTACATGAAACTGTTTGTTGCCGATGAGCCATGGAAAACACAGGAGCTCTCCCAGAGTCTTTATGTGATTGCACGCTGTGTATTTGACTTTTGTTAAATCTGTGCCACGGGTGTTGGTTTGCAACGGAGGATGAAGCTGAGCAAACACATGCCAGCACTAGACTTCATCTGCCTGAGTGATGGATGATCGAGTTGAGATGTGACACTGGCGTTAAAGGAAGGAGGTGCAGGAATCTGAGGATAAATTCTGCAGCACTTTGTGGATCAATAGCTGTAGCATCCACAGGACAATGCTGCATTGAAATCAACCGAAGGCCATAAGAGTCACCTCACTGCTCACATGAGAGGAGTGTGATGCTTTTATTACGAAACGAGAAAAAAGCAGCAACACCCTTGAAATCTTTCTTATTTAGTCGAAAATGTATTAAGTTTCCGTTTGAAAAGAGGAAGTGAGAACATGTTCTAAGACAGTTCTAAATTGTTTTTGCAGCAGATAAATTACATTTCCGTGACATGTTGTGTTGAAAGTTTCCTCCTTGTATGAACACACCGGGTCAGACTCGCAAATGCAGAGCAACAAAAGGGTTAAAAACTAAATATTCGCGTGCGTAATTGGGCACAGCCACATGCGCTCATAAGACCTACTTCATCTTTTTCTCTTTGTTTTTAGGCCCATCGGCTACAGCAGAGGGTTTCGACGCGTTACCTGTGCATCCCAGTATGTCACACACGCTGATGATGAACAATATCCGCGAGGAGGACGCAGGCCTTGGCAGAGGATACTGGCCCAGTCTCCTGTAGCCTTTGCGCTTTGGCAGGATCTGGAGAACGGCGAACAGGAGGCTGAGCGCGGCGCTGCCCAGGCTCAGAGCCCCGAACAGCACCGGCTGGAAGGTGACCACGAAGTCCGTCGCCGCGTCCCGGTTCGGGCAGCAGAAGGTCTCCAGCCGGGGGGATGCCATCACGGACCGGAGGGAGAGAGAAAGAGAGAGAGGGGAGGAAGAGAGGAGAGAAGTGGTCTATGGAGTCAGCAGGGGGAAGGAGAAACTGAAAAGAAGGAGAGAGGAAATGGCTGAGTCCATGACCCTGCTCCCTCAGAAATCACGGGGCTGAATCATCATGTGCTTCCATTTAATCCCTGCAGTTATAGCTTAACTGAGCCACAATACAAGAGGCCGACAAAGGACTGTGTGTGGTGGAGAATAGAGAGATTTAGGCTTTGAGTTGTGTGAAGTCCAGCAGGAGACTCAGTACTTTCAATAAATTACTTAATGGATGTGTCTTCCACTGCACTTTTCCTGTGCAAAAATACACTTAAAGTACTTCAAGTATAAAAGGAGATTTTTATTTCATGTACACTGGGATTCAAAAGTCTGAGACCCTTTATGGAGCCCTTCATCCCTGCAGGAGAAAAATGGCTTGTGCGCAAAAAACACTGCACAAACCATCAGACCACATCCACTCACACCAACACAAAGAAGCAACACATTAACACACCATAACAGAATCAACATCCATATAGAATAAGGATATTTGGCATTAAAGAATCAGTGTAGACACTGTAGAGGCCGACTGTATTTTACTATGGCAACAGAATAAAGGATTTCATTCATTCATTCATTTGTCCCCAAAGGGAAATTGGCGATGAATTGGTCAAACCACAAAACAAAAAGCTATCATTGAAATGCAAAATAGAAAAGAAATTATAAAAAAAAATAGAGCAAATCAAACAAAAGAAATTGGAGGTCAAATTATAAATACAAATATTTAATTAAGTAAGTAATTTCATTTCACTGATATCAAATTAAATTAAACAAAATCAAATTACATTGACACATTTTCCATACAAAGTTGAACTGAGAGACATCCTGGTTTCACGCATGGGAGAGACAGTTAAGTCACTCTGACACACACACACACACACACACACACACACACACACACACACACACACACACACACACACGAGGGTTTTCATTATTCATTGCTACAGAGGTGGCATTCATCGAGTTTGTACAATGCTATTCTAATCCATACGCACCTTCCCTGACAAGGCACAAAGTCAATTGTATGGGAAGTTTGTGGCCTGTTTCCAGTGGATTAACAACTCCCCGAGGAAGAGAGCTGCAGCGTTCACTGGCTGTTTGAAACGTCTGCTCTCTGCTGCTGCCCCCTGCTGGTTTGCATGTAACATGATCGTAGCACTCAAAACACAGAAGTTATAGATGGTACTAAACATTTGGCCATAAGTGAAAATGATGTATCACTGCTACACATTATTGTATCATATCTGCAGTATATAGGTATATAAAGCACCAACACTAATGTAAATCAATAATCACATAACATTATATCCAATATGGTTTCCCCCACAAAACAGATAAGGTACGTACAATTTCTTCAAAGAATATTTACTTTTATTGAATAATTCAGAAAACCATGAATATGCAGATGCTTTGTCTGTTTGAGATATTCAACGGTTTAAAACGTAACAGGACAAAATGCCGCCTGTTCAAGTTTCCACATCAAAGTAGTTCTGATGTTGAATAAAAGGTCAAACTCAGATCTGAGGTGAGCGCAGAGACACTTTCCTCCTGCAGCAGGTGACTGTGAGTTAACCTTCTGGTATCAAACTCTGCTCACGCATCGTTCTGCACCATGAAGGTCAAACATCCATCTTTTTTTTTTTTTAAATGTTCAATGTTTACGCTCCACATTTTGCATTTTGTGAGCACTATATTAACTTTTAACGAGGGTTTGAAACACACTCTGAAAGTACAAGTAGATTTTACCGGAACAATAAAGTGTCTATTATTATACGGTATTCGTAAACAGTGAGTTTCATCAACAGCGACTGTGGCTCAGGGGGTAGGGCGGGTCGTTCCCTAACAAGAAACAACTGTGGTTTGATTCCACAGCATGACAAAATGTTCTTGGGCAACTTCAAATTTCCCCTGACGGCTGTACCATCAGCTTATTATTACAAATGTATTCCTTACCTTTCCACATCATTGGCTACATTGTAACATCACATATTTGTGCACCAGTCACCACATGCCCACAGGGAGGGTTATAGTTTTTGACAAATAAATGAAAAGTAAAGAAATCACATGTCTATATACTATATATATGGTATTATATACTGTTCATAAGTCATAAATACGGGAACATAAAAAGTGTTGGCAAAAGTTTTCTCATAAATCCAGCGAAAGACTTTGAAAACAGTCGTTGTGTTGTGTTGTTGCAGATGTTGCATCATTGAATGAGTAGGATCTTTTATTTTTGCAGCACAGGTAATAACTGAGTTTTTAACAATAATACATGATGCATTTGACTCACATGACTAACTTCAACCTACGTCCTCCCCCAGCGCCGCCTGTTTCTCCTGCTGCAGAGGATGGGTGTGGATGCACAGTCTCGAATTACAGACCTGCTCAACAGGCCCCGCTGCCGCTCATTCTGCAACTTAATTGGTTGAGGCCCAACCGCTGCTTTCAACCACCCTGCTTCCTGAATGGCAAGTATTTAGTTTGAGAGGAAGTGACATCACAGCACCAGAGTCCTGCCACACAGACACACTGGAAACAGATGAGGACACAACACTTTTCAGATGTGCTCTGACTCGCAGCTCAGCCTCCATTCCAAAAAGCCTCTGAGGCGAAACAATGAAAGAGTAAAAACAGATTTTGGAGAAACACATCGACATGAACATGTCTGCTGGGCACAAAGAGACGCCGCGAGACACTACATGTCAAACTGGGACTGTTGTTTTTACCTCCAACCCTCTGATGAGCGGTGAGTCGCTGCTGGCAGCAGGGGTTCACACTGCAGCTGGAGTGTATTCACTGCTTTACTCCAAAACTTTCAACTTGCCATTTTAATCCACATTTGTGTTATTTGAAAGTTTGATACAAAGTAAAGCTTTTGTTTTTATGTGTTTTATTCCAAGATGTGGAATCAGACTGGTCTCCAATTCATGACGCAGCCTTTAATGGACGAGTTCTCGCTCTGCAAAGACTCATTGCTCAGGTAAAGTTGGATGATATTCTGTTTTAGGAAACATTTTGCTGTTGGAAAATCATCTGATCTGTGAAATACATGTGCACTCTTTGCTAAAACATGAAATAATTCATTTGAAAAGACGTAACTCATGTGCCTCTACAGGATTTCTGAATCTACATGTGTTCTGTCCTCAGGGTAAATGTGTCAATCTGAACACACTGGACCGGGTCTCTCCTCTCCATGGGGCATGTGTACAGGGCCACGAGGCTTGTGCCAAACTTCTGATGGAAAACGGGGCAGATGTCAGTAAAGCATCATCGTCTTATTATGACTTTTTTTGGTGAATATGTTTCGTGTCTTTCCTCGGAAGAAAAACTCTGAAATCCTGCTCTGTAGTCTTGATCAGAGGCAAATATATAAACTATTTAACTGAGAGTTTAACCGAACTCTCATGCTAACAAGCGTGCAGACACCTCGAATGCACAATAACACATTAACGAAGAAAAATGTTCAGATACAAAGTCCAATTTGTTCACCCACAATTATGCACTGCATGTCTGAGGGAGGATAGCAAAGGTGGTGTTATAGAAATATAACCAGCGGACGATTCTTCGGTGCAGGAAATGATCCTTACATTGTAATATTGCTCCTAATTTGTTATCTACATTTATAAGTGTCACTTGACTTGTTATGGATTTCAATTTGATGATTTTTGTGAGGAATCTTTGGTGAATTATCTAAAAGTACACTTTCCTCCTTTCAGGTAAACAGATTGACGGTGGACGGAAAGTCTCCTCTGACAGAGGCCTGCGCCCGGGGTCACGTGACCTGCGTATCGTTGCTCCTTCAGCACGGAGCGACCCCCGTGGGGACCAGCCACTCCAGCTCTCCAATCCACCGGGCTGCAGCCAAAGGTTAGGGGGTCGCATTCCTCTGCAATATACGCACGGGATAATAAATGCTGAAGCAGCTTGGCCAGTCACAACAAAATGCACATGGAGCCAAAACATCAGAAAAAGCTCTTTGAAACAGTGTAAAAAAGTATAAAAACTACGTGTTATTGTGGCCTACAAAGAAAAACGACTGCACATTTTTCTCACAGGCAGAGTTCAAAGAAGCAGATTCCTTCCAGCACATCATTTCTCTTTGTGATGATTCTGATCAAACCTCTCCAGGTCACCCAGAGTGCATTGCGCCTCTCGTTCAGCACGGTGCAGATGTGGATCAGTGCATTGAACAGTCGGGTTCCCCTCTGCACGTTGCATGTTCCAATCAGCACCCGGGTACTGTGAGGAAACTGCTGCAGCTCGGTAAGAAGGCTTCTCCCTCCGACCTCTCACACACGTGCACTGCTCTTTTAGGCTCAAGAGGAAAAGTAACTTGGATCACGTTTTGTAAATGATGTCAAACAATTAAAAAAACACACATGTACAACAGACAAATTAAACAAACTAAATGTCTTTAGTCAAAGTAAAATGAACACAGTGTAAAAATACTCTGGTAAAATGTACTCACAGGGGAATTCCACTGATTTTATACATCTAAGTCTGTTTACAGGTCATGGAGAGAACTACTGCTTATGTGAAAAAAACCTTTGTGTCTCCCGATGGAGGCTCAGTGAAATATAATGAATCATCTCAAGTGGGGTTCAATCTGTGGTTGTGGGGTTAGAACGTAGATCTGGTTCCGCTGCATTTACACTGATCCTCTACTGGAATGTGTACTTAGTACATTTACACAAGTACTGTACTTTGGTACAAATTTACTTTACCTGAGGGAAATATTGTAATTTTTACTTCACCAGTTACATAACAGTCATACTTACCGAATATTTTAGAAATTTTGAACACATACAATTTAAAGGTTTTTCATTTTGCTGTTAATACATTACTTATGTGACATTCTAAACAATTTTACTTGTAAATAATATTTGTAGTATACATATTGCAGAGTTACTACTTCTTCCTCCACCACTGCAGAATCATCACATAAAACTACTGTAGCTAATCATTTGAAAAACTTTAATATGGCACATAAATATATCAGAGTACACGTTTGTGAAGTATAAGGTGGTGTTAAATGTAAAATACACGAAAATTGTACTCAGAAGTTTACGCAATTAAAATTCATGTTGTGCTTTGTTTCAAGTAAAATAAATCATTCTTTGGTCTTATCTCTTTTAATATTCATGACCTGAGTGAATTCACTTTAATTAGAAAACACCACCAAGTCTTTAATATGAATAGTAAAGATATTCCGTGCATGAAATGAACTGTCAGCGATGCTCTCCTGCAGTTATGTAACGTGAGGGTATCAAACCTCATCAGTCTCCTCTCTCCTTCAGGAGCCGGTGTGAACAACAGTGTGTCTGGTGACTCGCCCCTGCACATCGCAGCTCGTCTGTCCGACCCGGAGCTGGTGTCTCTGCTGCTCGACCACGGGGCCGACCGCTCCCTCAGGAACCCAGAGGGCAAACGGCCGCTGGACCTCGCGCCTCCCAACAGCCTGGCAGAGAGGCTGCTGAGACAAGCAGGAGGTATTCAACAAACCGAGCAAGTAGCCTGACGGAAGATTCTCATGGTCTTAACATTAGTCTGAGCTGTGGCTAATATTCCAAACATCTCTCTGTCATGGCTCCTGCATCTCCCCTGATGATGAACCCACCCCCCTCCCCGCAGAAGTGTCTCCTCTAATGCAGATGTGCAGGCTGAACATCAGGAGAGCTGTGGGCAAGCGAAGGCTGGGTGGGATTCATGACCTTCACCTCCCCACAGAACTGAAACACTATCTCCTCTACCATTAAGAACCCTGTGAAGATTTCATACACTGGAAAACTCAACACCTCAAGATGGGAGCAGTTCACCTCTACGTCCATAGGGGGCGGACTTGCACAGTCTTACAGTGAGATGACTACATCATGGCTCATAGTTGAGATGGTCATCGACTGTAATTCTCCTTAGTGACGAACTCTGATGACAAATATGGACTTTATCATGGAGACTTAAAAGTCCTGCTGCAAGATTTGATCATTGAATATTCATAAACAACAACGCATGCGTATAAGAATAAGAATAAGCTCAGGAGGCCAAACAAAGGCTGCAAAATAAGCTATAAATAATTCTTTTGAATATTACACAACACACTATTAAGCTAATGTTGTTTTTTTGTAATGTCTGGCAATAAAAGACTTAATGTTTGGTTGTTTTTTGTTTTTGATGCTGCTGTGTTGAGATTTAAATACATTTTACTTTGGCCATTAAATAGATGAGACTTGCTTTTGTATAAAATTCACTACACGTCTGACACAAGAAGTACATGTACACGATTCCTGGAGAGTTGAATTATGATTCTTCGAGACCATGTGGTACAATTCTACAGGAATCTGATGACTGAAAATGATTGTTACGACATGATCGATTACACACGTTCATCCACACTGTAACCTTCATGACTAAGACATACAAATGTGCCACAGTGTGTTTATTTCAAGTTAAAAGATATGAGACATTTTATGTGCCTCCTTCAGACCGGATGAGAAATGTATCAGCCGATCCTTGTATGATCACACATGCAGCTAAATGTGTTTCTCAAACATGGTCACAGTCTTTGCAGTGAGAAGTTCATCCAGATAACCAGAAACTATGAGTCAGCATTCACCGAACACAATCCACCAGGGGTCTGAACTAAAAAAAAACCTTTTACTTCCCTCTTTTGTTCCATTTTTAGTTCCTCTTATTGCTTTCACATGTGTTTTTAGCACTAATAAATGTAGATATAAGACTAGTTCACCACTGAATTTACTATCTAGTTGTGAAATGTACGTCTATTAAACACTTTTTCCGACAGATTGTTTAAAAAAGAGACTTTACATTGAAATGTCTCTGGCTGACTGTGGAGAGACACGCTTGCACAATTGTCTCATTTTTCACTCACTGTAAAAACAAAGAGTCTAATGTTTATGTTTTTGTGCTGGTGTTGAGATATTATGCAAAATTATTCTGGGAAACCAAAAACAGCTGCTTCCCAAGAGTCAAGAAAATATTTTTAAAAACAAGCACGACACGGGGAACAAACAAACACAAAAGAAATGTGAAAATGGAATTCATTGGGGATAGAAGTAGATAAAACAAAACATCATATATATATATATTTATAAAGAAGTAAAAGTTAAGTGAGAGATGCATGCATGAACTGATAAGTTATATTTCATTTACCATATTGCTCCAGTCCTACATCAACATAATAAATAAATCCATGTACCCATCTGAGAAACAGAGCTTTGTAGATGTTGAAGTGAAGAATCTGGAATTTATTAGCATCTGATTTTCTTTTGGTGCCTTATTGGATATAATGATATTCAGAGGAGGAGCAGGGGCACTGCTACCAATGTTTAACTCCCATTAATTTAGATAAAAAGACATTTTCTTTTGTTTTTAAGTCGTCTCTTCTCTCCATTGCCCGAATGTGGTATTCACGATGTCGCTGATCCACTGCCTCAATCAGGATTTCAAACAGGTTTCTGTCAGATCAGGTTCCCTGCTGAGTCTTTATGTCCACAGAAGATACATATTGAATGGAAGTGGAGAGATCATTGGCAATGTTCCCAAAACACCCCGCAGCCTGTCAGCTGTCACCCTCATGAGCAAACACTCTTCAAGGACCCATTGACCTCTGACCTGTGAGTAAGTCAATGGATAAATTGGGTTAACACACTCCACAGGGAGCGAGAGCAGGTTCACTGCAGATGGAAATATAAAGCACCTATTGATTACAGGCCGATCAGTTTTATGTTACTCCACAGTTACTGGAATTGATTCATGTCACAGCCGCTTCGTCATAAGCATTGATTCCGACAGGGCATTTAGAGAGATGATGGAAAGGGCCGCGTGTTACCGTAGTTCACTGTGAGTATAAACCTCCTCTCTATGGGGACAAAAGCAACAGTTGCTCCACTCACTCACTCCCTTCTTGTTAAACGCAGCACTCATTAACTTTCCCATTGATCGCCCCCTGTCCCAATTTGGCACTTGAACTAAATCATTGTTCCCCTCAAACATTGCACGGGTGCCCGGGGCTCAGCCGCACATCGAGCCGCGCTTCGATTTAACTGGTGCGTAATGTTTAATCAATACTGTGGAGGAGCTTGTGACTTCAGAAGCTGCCCCGGAAAGATACGGAGTGTGGTCTGGCTGTAATTAGCGGCACATAGACGATCAGGCGAGACAAGTCTGTCTGGTAATGTCAGTCACATGAGCGCTCAAATAATTTTCCACTTCAGCCATCGTGCCATAACTGATGGTGGTGCTCTGTTCCACTCCGCTCTGTGCAGTGCAGTGTATCCGAACAGGCTCCCAGGTTCAGTCGGGTACTGTGCGGCTCTCGGATGCACTTATAAATCAACCCACCTATGTGTGATACCAAAGCTTTTACTGTTATTCTCCAGAGGCAGGCACTCCATTAAACTCCATCCTTTTTTTAGTACATAGGCACTTACTACCCAAATAGTGCAAAATGCATTTCTTACCAAGGGTTTAAGTGAAACGCACAAATGCAAGTTTTACATCCAGCGCACACGCTGGCTTAAAACGATCCACTTCCTTCTACAAGCAGCTTTTAACAGAGAGGTTTTTCACTAAGAGGAGAGGGAGCCGTACGAAGTGTTATGACTAAAATAGAAAGAGTAATCTTCTGGGAATAAACATTGTGCGGCACCCAAAACAGCAGTGTGTTTATAATCAAGTTCAACGTAGGATTATTTCGCTCATTATTGTGTGCATCTTTCTAATCGTCCCTCGAATGCAGGCGGCCACCACCTACTGAAAACAAGCCGCGGATGTTTCTGCCAGACAAACCCTGATGTGCACACATCTAATAACCAAATCGTAATCATTCGTTGTACGGCTGCTCGCGTCCTGATTGCTCCGAGCTGGATCTTGTTATAGATATCAGCGCCTTCCACTAAGCTACAAGTGGGTTGCGCCGTGTCCTCGCACTCGCCAGTAATTGCTTTGGTATTTTTAGTTTGCAAGTGTTGGGAGTAATTAAAACAAATGGAGGAGATAGAGGAGGCAGAGATCTCCTGTGGCTTCTTGGTCCGAGCATGGAGAGGTTTAGTTGGGTCGTACGGCAATGTTTTCAATTAGACACCGCCGCACTAATGAGGGTTTATTACAGAGTGTAAACACGACAAGTGCGTGGCCGAAACATTTAAATCTCAAGATAAAGGGTGTGTAGATGCTCTTTTATCTCTGCCTGACTTGACTGCACAAGAGAAAAGTATTATAATCTTAAAAGAGAATGGTAAGTTGAAAAAAGAGTTTATTTTACATTCTGTAGATTCATATAATGTAAAAAATTGTACATAATGATCACAAAAATAACTCATTTTTTTCCTTCTAAATATTGTTACTTTTGCAATAAATACACATTTATTTTATGATCCTTCTTTAAAAAAAATGAACGAATGATTTGATGTCCCATTGTTAAAAGTGTCTCTGTTAACTCTCAAGTGCCTGTAAATCGACAAGTACAATCTCTTCATACAATAACTCCATAACGACTCACATGTCCCTAAAGTCTGCGCTCCTCCTCTCTATGACGGCAGCCTGTGGGGGGGAGTCGGGGAGGGGGAGGCAGAGCGCACGGCGACTGTCCCTCAGGCGATCGACCGAGGCCCCGCTGGAACTGTCTTGTGTGTCTGTGGTCGACTAAAAGCAGGCGGAGGGAGCCGGGGTGATATCAAGATGCCTTGCCCAGCAGGTAGAGACAGAGCAGGTTCAGCGCCACGAGGACTAGGACCAGCACCGTGAGAACCTTCTGCAGCCAGAGACACGTGTTCAGCTTCTGCTCTAGCCGAGAGTTGCAGGCCGTCATTCGCATGAGCTGGTGGGATAAAAAAAAAAAAGGTCACTCACCCGATTTAATCAGTGTGACAGCATTGTAATGAAAGACAAAGAAACAAGGTAGACTATAACGGACGTGCAGGAAAAGGAATAGTTCAAGATCTGGGGAAGTAAGTCACCTAACACACCAAGACAGTGCATTTAGCATCAAAACAGGAAGCAAGGGTCAACTGCTAGTCTGGCTTTATCCAAATTTAGATACCAGTACAACAAAAAAATATGAACATGTATTTTGTTCACATAGAAATGCATACATTTCTGTACATATATAGAAAAGCAATCTGGAGTCACGTGCTGTGAGTAGTTTTTCATGAACAACAGGGTTAGTGTAGTGACTGAGGATCTCAGCTCTCTCTATTTTGGGAGAATGCAATGAAAATGCAAAAACTATTAATTACAACTTCATTGCTGCATTTCAACCTCCAGAATGCTTGATCTCTTGATGATGATGGGAGTCTATACAAATCTTTGAGGTGTTAAAAAGTATGTCAATTAACACGTATATTATAATAAGTCACAGTCACTTCAACAGAACTCACCATTATGTCTAATTCCTGTTGCCCGCTGGTCCCTGTATCCACAGGACTGTCCCTCAGAAAACTGACTGCCGGTTTGAAGCTCTCCAGAATATGGCAGCGCAATCTGAGGGAAAGACACAGTCTAATGAGCCATGAGGCCATGAGGAGTCCACTATTAGAACTGTCAAGAGAACTATGTGACAAGAGGCCATCACCCAGAGTGTGTGGTGTGTACCTGTGTTCCATGATCTTGGCTTTTGGTACTTCTTTCCAGAACTGGGCCAGTTCCTGTGATCCAACGTTGTCCATCTCAGCCGCCATGACCAAAAATCGGTCCTGCGGCGAAGCCTGAGATCCTGCACAAAAACCATTCAGGGCAACGTTAGGGCTCAAACAATTAGGATCAAAAATGCTCATTGTTGTGGCTCTTAAATTCCTAAAAATACAGGAAATGGCTTTTTTTTGTAAATGTGAGAGAAGAATTTAAACTGTTATTTAAACTCAGTAAAAAAAGATATGTGAATGATTTGCCTCAAAGACAGAGTGACCCTCTTTAGAAATGTCAGTGCTAGACATAACAGTACTGCAATGTATAAAAGCTACTAAAGACTCTTTAGACACTTAAGAAGACAGTACTGGTTGTTCTGAGAGGTATGTAGCACAATATAACCTGCAGCTGACATTCCAGTCCCCACACAGGACTCACACAACACCGTCTGTTGTCTGACAGGGGAGATGATTATTTTATCACTATTGAAATATGTATGTCAGGCTAAAGAAAAGTGGCTGCTGGCACTTTGAGAGGGAAACAGACTGGACCGTTTGATTATTCTAAGGTTCTCCATTTGGACACATCTGCTGTGAATAGAGCTAAAGTGCAGTACCTCCATGTAAGGAAACCACTATTTCAATGGAAGCTCCTGGTTCACAGCAGCTGCTACTGGGCTTCACTCTGTACTTCTCAGGTGCTGTGGTCCGTACCTGTGGAGACACCAGATTCATTAATATATTTTTGTTGTGTTAGCCACAGCTCAAGTTGACATTTTCATGATGTGTGTTTTGTGCAACTTAGAACCAATATATATTTTATTTATAATGATAAATAATAAAGACCAACTGATTTACTACAAAAATCGGCCGATGAACCTTTCACGGATGTTTAATAACACTGTTTGCCAAAATGCACCGATATTGAAAACTTTTATTTTACAAAATGAATGAACAATGCATTTATGTTTATTTTCGAAAATTCAAGTTCTATATATTTTGCTGTATTTGTGTTTTTATTTTAAGTTTATGATTAAACAAACTGTAAAATATCAAGCCTCAATTATATTTGTCATAAGGGTTTGATAACAACATCCTACGAATCACTGCCAATTTTATTGTATTTTAATTCCTCCCTGTTATCCATATTGGTATCAGCCCCCACAAATCCTCCAGCAGTGAACATTTGCTAATTATTCTTAACAAATACTTTCACCTACTAATCACATGTCCAAATTACTGACCAATTAATCTAATCTCAGTACTACTACTATTATTTCAGCAGTGTGTAGCAGTCATCTTGACAACTCATCCCATGTTCACCAACTCAAGCAGCCAAGTTAGCACACAGGCATGTGAGTGTCCTCACACTCACCTTGAAGGCCACTTGATTTTTGGTCACATTGCTCAGGATAATGAGACATTTCTTCTCGGTCTCTCCAGAACCAAAGCTGAGCTCCTCTGCAGGGCTGCACAGAGAGGAAATATAAAAAACACAGCGTGTAACAGGAGCTGGGTGAAAATCAGAGGTGCAGATCTTGAATAAATGACAGTGATTTTGTGCTTTAAAATGTCTATTTATTAACCCCAGAAGAGATTCTAGATGCTAGATGTACTAAATGTGATCTAAAAAAAAAATCTATCTACAAAACACATCTAATGGCGGTTTTACGCTGCTGTTGGTGCTGGGGACAAAACTGGATTGTGGGGTCCTTCTGAGCACCTGTTGTGGGAATACATTTAGAAGAATGCACAGCAAACATTTTTGAAAAAGGACAAGTAATCAACACAGGTAATTGTAGCACCCGCCTAAATACCCATTTGGCTTCAGTTGATATATCAATACACTTACAATGACAGATTAGTTGACACACATGGGGCGAAAACAAATCAATAGATGATGCACTTGTTAATCTGGTTTGATAGTTAACATCCTGTAGTTTGCAGATTCCGAGGTTTGTCTACAGCACCTGACTACATGGCTTCAAACTACTTCCACAGCCTGTGAAACAGGAGGGAAGTAACTGTTACTGGTAGGAGAATGAGAGGAAACATAAGGAAACGTGTGCTATAGTTCACATGCTATGGGTAGACAGTGTGTTGCTGGCAAGTGACATTAGCAGAAAGGTTTTTGTGCTGTTTAGTGAGCTGCCAGATAATTAGCTCGTCATGGTAGTGCACTTATCCCTGTTAATGTTTATTTGTTGGTTCTTTCATCAAGCGAAGGTGCAGGACAGGACACACGTTAATGTAAATTAGATACGGTTTAATGATTTCACTTTTGCCTTTAAATACCACATTAAGAAATGTTTACCAATGCCAATGTTGTCTTTATGACCAGACAATATTCAAGGTATTCTGACTATTTGATGCAAAAATTGGGAAGCATGATCATGAAGTCAAAAAATATAAAACATATTTTCTCCATTTTGGTCACCTTGCCTTGCTCTCCGATTGTTGTTGTTTTTGTCTTGTGAACTTGATGCTTCTTCTAATGAATTTGTAAGTCATATTTGGCTATAAATAAAATGTGATTTAATGAATTCAGCCTTAATTAGCACAGAACACTTGATACATTGGAGACTTTCACTTTGCCAAGAATAAACTGGCAGATGGATTATAACATAAAGGTTCTCATTGATGTAGCTTGGCTACATTTCATGGACGAAACAAACATATTATTCTGTTTCATGTCCTCGTGTGTTCCTTCCTGGAATAAAACAGCTGTAGAATCTGACGTTTGCTGGAGCTCAGAGTCTTCTGGCTCTGGAAACCTTTGGCAAACACAAGATCAAAGCCCCCTACTCCCTTTTAAAGCCCCCAGCCTCGAATTAAAGCTAACACAGCTCAGAAACATAATTGCATTTAAGGCTCATTTAAATCTGTTTATCACTATAATTCACAGCCTGGAGCTGTTAAAATCCTCACATCAAAGCCGTTACTCTGGAAAAAAAAAAACAGAACTCAACGGACAGTATTCATGAAAATGAGGAGGAACATCATAGTGTGTGTGTGAATGTACCACTAAGCATTTACCAAAGATCCAACCAGATCCCTCTTTGATCACTATGCTCCTTTGCAATTGACCACTTGTGAAGTTGATCATTGGCCAGTCCCTCTCCCTGATTACTGTGGCCCCATTAAAAATTAACTAAACCGGCTCATTCCTTCTTAATGAACAATTGATTGGTAGCATCCTTAATTCCTGTGAGCAGATCAATTGAGCTATAAAGGGACAAGCACATCAATAAGGACTTTAGGCTTTGAGCCAATACATGAAGGGAACACTGTGGTGAATAGGTACAAGGCAATTAAAACTTGTCTTATGGCGAAGGGCTCCTAAATACACAGACTCAGTTTAAAGTTCATTTGGTACATTTAATGTACATTTATTCAGATGGAGAACAGTGTCAGTGCAGAACCTGAACAAGCTTTGTGGCATCACAAAGAGAACAGGCAGACACAAATGAGTTCTAGCTGCAGTGAGAAGAATCTGACTTATGTGCACATCCAACCCCAGTTAGATGCAGGAAAATAAGACAAAGTCTGTTTAAGTTGTGTGTGATATAGTCTGCCGAAGAGTAACAGTTTTGTGAGGCTGCACAACAGTGCTCTAAGCCAAATAATAAACCACAGACTGTATATGAGAATGATTGATGCGTCCCTACTTCCTCCAATTGTACAAAAATTAAGTATCCAGGATCAAAGGCCACCATCTTTCGCTTTTGACTTCATTTAGAGAGAGTCTGCACAGTAATGAGCACAGAGTGGAGCCATGGTACGAAGGTTCTGCCGACACACACGCTCGACCAATCCTCTGTCAGTCTCAGCTGTCAATCATGATATTTCATCCAATTTTCATAGCATCAAACAACTAATTAAAACCAACCTTACTGGATAAATGACACTTGACCATACATCACTGATTAGAACTACCTAAAATTACAGATACCATCTTTGAGGAACAAGGAGGCGGGGTTTACGACCTACACTGCAGCCAGCCACCAGAGAACAATGAAGATGCATTGGCTTCACTTTTAGGCAGCTGACATGTCGTCCATCTTTATGTACAGCCTGTATTCTAAACACAAAGTTAAGTGAAGCTGATGGGGATCTCATTGATCTCAATACATAATGAGTCAGTGGAATTGCCATAGTGATCACAATTCTTCCTTAAGGTGACATGAATGCTTTTTAAATTTGATGGTGTACCATCGACACATTTCACTCAAAACCACAAATGTCAACCTCACGCTGGAACTATAGGAAAAGTCGGGGATCTCGAAAGGCAGATTCATTCTGTGACCCACCGGAAAAAATATTGTGCCAATTCATCGAGTAGATGTTGGGATGGTGTGGAGCAAATTGGTGGACAGATTAACTCAATACATATTAGACCAAAATACAAAATCACACCATCCACAAACAATTTCCATATGCCCCCTATAAAACATTCAAATTATTGAGTGCTTAGACAAATGTTCCCTTCTAACTAGTTGGCCAGGACAAGTTGTAAATCAACGCAGGCATAAATAAATGATGACAAAGTGGAGAAGGAAGCAGGTTGACCTACCTAACGTCTAGCAAAGGGCCTTTGAAGGTGGTCAGTGGCTTCCTGGCTCCTTTGGTCCTGGCACTCGTGTCTGTTTTATCACTGTCCTCTGACTTCACACTGTCTTCCAGGAAATTCACCTGAAAACAACAAAGACCACTTAATTAGAAAATGAACTCAGAGTTCAGATAAGGTGATCATGTGACCCTTATCTGATCCTTTCCGTGAAAACGAAAAGCTTGACCCCTGCCCTTCATGAAGAGAAAGCTATCAGTTAATGAAACCCTTGGCTGTCATTTATAATGATAAATAAATGGATCATGTGAAATAAAGGTTCAGTGTTAAAGTCATCAAAAGAGTCTTTCTTCCCAATTTTTTTTCTTCTAAAAAACCCACATGACGACTCCTGACCCAACTTCCAGGTCGTCTCGAATGTGAGCACAGAACCACAGGGAGTGTCCATTTGAAAATGCAGAACCCACAAACTCATGACTTCTGACCAAAAAAAAAAAAAACTTAAATGAAAGCTCAACTAGGACAGAAGTCATAAAACAACTCACACTCACTTCAGCATAACATCCTAACTTTGACCTAAATCATCTGCTGACAGACCACAAGACCACACAAGGGGTCAGAAATTGGGAAACAGCTGTATCAGCGCTGGATGTTATGGATGACGTAGGCAATTTGGTGAAATGGATGCTTTCACACAGTGTAGCTGGCAACACATGTTGTGCAAACATGAGAAAGTGAGGACATGATGGGAGGGAGGGAGGGAGGGAGGGAGGGCAGGGGCAAAGGTGAGTGGCCTCCGCGTGTGATGGCAACATTCATGACTCAGAGGTGAAGTGTGTCATTCGCTGTGATAAGCAACCAAGCATGTCATCTCAATTCAATGGCTGGCTGTCATGCAACTGCCACAATAAAGACATCAGCTGCTGATGAAATGTCTCTATTTATTTGTCATTTTAAAAGAGCAAGCTTAACACAATTAGGTAATACAAAAAAATTAAGCAAAACATGCTTAAATGTAAAATTAAACTTTGAAATATTAGGCAGTTTCATACAGATATGAGAATTTAAATTATTGTTCTGGCAAGTTAATCATTGGCACTTTTGTCAAACTCTCATACTAAGTTAAGTTAGTGATTAACAAAGAAACAATTTATTATGAGAAACAAACGAATTAAAAACACCTTCATGGTAGTAATACTCAAACTAAAATTAAAATTAAAACAGACCACTGAAATTAAACAGACCACAATAAAAACATAAATTGAATTAAGAACTTCGCTAGGATTTCTTCACATTGTGTAAGATATGAAATGCAAAAGACACAAAATCGTTGAAGATTTTCGATCATCCAAAACTGAAAGATTAGTGAAATGCTCACAATGAGAAGTGTCTATAGATTATACAGAACATAATCAAAGATTATATACATGGTCTCAGTCTCCAGACTCACAGGCCTGGTAAGGATTGTGTTAGTGGACAAGGCACAGAGGGCTTTGGTTAAAAAGTTACCTCCCAGTAAAGAAGTTGGTTTAGTGCAGTAGGTTACAAACCTAGTCATTGGTTTAGTGCAGTAGGTGACAAACCTAGTCTACTGTAATATAACAGTAATTATCTTTTCTAATCTGAGGTTAAAAGATACAAATAATATGAAATTGAAACAGGCAGCAGAGAAGGTTCTTTCTATTATCTCTAAGATAATAAACTGAAAAGGAGTGTTTCACTTGGTTGAGTGTTTACATGATATTGTGCAAAAGGTACACTACCCATCATTTAGCGTACATAACTTGATTACAACTCTGAATTCTTGTGCTTCCTTTTAAAAAAAACAAAAAACAGTTCGGAGTAAAATTTAAAATATGGAGTCCAGGACAGGTCGAGGGATGAAAATGTCAAGTTGGGTGGTGCTGACATCGGTTCGACTGTGAGGCAGGTGCACTCACAGAAACTTGCATCACGCGAGTACACCTGCCTTTTCCAGTCCGCAGAAATCTTCCGGACACAGATCTCGATGTGTAGGTGTGACTTTACAGTGCCTTACCACCTCCAACCCTTTTTTCAAAACAAAAAGAAATTTCAAAATTAGGTTTCCTGTATGCCGTGACATTTTCAGCAAAGTGCTGCCTGGAAGCCAGAAGAATTCAGGTCGGGATGGGTGGTGGTGGTGGTGGCGGTGGAGAAGGTGGTGAGTCTCTTGTCATGAAGACAAATGGATAAGAAGCAGGGCTTGAAATGTTGACAGGCTGGTATATTGATACAGTGACACAACAATAGGCAACCGGACAAAACGTCTAACTCATAACTCGTGCCTGATGAACTTCTCATGAGACAGC
Organism: Hippoglossus hippoglossus; assembly: GCF_009819705.1. Classification (NCBI taxonomy): domain Eukaryota; kingdom Metazoa; phylum Chordata; class Actinopteri; order Pleuronectiformes; family Pleuronectidae; genus Hippoglossus; species Hippoglossus hippoglossus. The sequence continues at coordinate 14,774,378 of NC_047171.1, read as the reverse complement.
AGACACAGTTGATTTACAAATTTCTCTTAAGCTCTTATATTAACCTCTCCTATTGTATTGTGGTTTGGTTTAGATATGCATGATTCGTTTTGGTTAATATCTGATATATTGAACTGCCATACAAAACTATGGGTTTGTCATAAACTTGCTCTTTGGCCTTGGCTATTCGATAAGATAACAGGAAAGCCTTGAAAGAAGGAGTTAGTAGTATAGTATGTAGCTTTCCTTCACTCAAAGAATTAGAAGACACACAAATAACGATTAAAATGTATTTGAATAGCTGAATAATTCACTATTCACACTTGGGAGTTTGTAGAAAAACGTAATTTCTTTCACCTTAAATATTTCTGAGCAATCGTTTTAGCTCAAGCGTAGGGATTAATGAAATTAGTCATTTGCTCCAATAGAGAGCTCTGCACCTTTTCTCTGGGGTTATTCGGGGCAAGTATACACCACAATCTGACGAAACATATGCCAGAAAGAGTGCGAGGAGATTCTGTGTTTATATTTATATTTCCCAGTATAAGAGCATTAGCAAACTTCTGTGTTGTGCCTGTACAGTATTGTTGAGGCTAACAATTCAATGATTCGCATATCTCCGCTTTGTAAATATAAATCTTTTATGCATGACCGATGTGGTATTGGTTCACAATAGGAGAACTGTTTGTTTGTTGGGGCTTAGGAGGCTCACAGGAGTAAGTTAGGGTAACGCAGCACTGCTAGAACTCTCCAGCAGATAGAATTAGTGTCCTATAGGCATAAAGAGGCTAAAAAAACTTGTCATTGTCCTCACGTCAAAAGCAGGTTAAATCCAAATTCGCTGTTCCCTGACTGTGACGGGAAACCAGAAAATACCTGTAAATAAAAGCTGCAATACTAAATAACAAACCAAAAATAAGAAACAGTTGCGAACAAGATGCATATCCTTAGACGACCCCCTTAATATCCTCCATCTATTTCCATGCAGGATTTCTTTGCAAACTGCTCACGAGAAAAGAAGCTAAATAGATTATGAAGTGAGGGCTAGATTGTCCTGTGGAGAGCGAGTAGAATCTGTGACATAAGCTGCAGTCCTGCTGCAAGTAGTTGAAATTCAGTGTCATCAGACTAAGACGAAGGTTACAGGAGCTGCAGACGTATTCAAGCTGAAGCCTGTGGGTGTCTCAGCGACGGTGCTACACTGATGCCATTTGTGGAGGAAACCGGAATCTAGCTCCAGCAGGGAACAGCTTAAGAAACAGACTTGACAACCTCTGCTGATCATACGAGGAACCGAAGAGATGACGAGCGGGGCAGTGTGCTGGCTGAGATGCATGGGATTTGTTGGCAGGATTTAATTGCAGCCAAAGACATTAGGAGTCACCTTCACAAAGACAATGAGCAAGAGCTTAACGTCTACAAATTCAGGGCATTACTTGCCACTTAATTCACAGTTGTCTCCACAGAGCGGCCTGATTACATGCTGTAATCACTGGCTCAAATTAAAGAAATGAGCAATGAGGAACGAGGAGGAATCTCTGACCGTGGGGCATCTAATTTGACTGGGAGCAGTGTGTCAAGTCGACAAGAGGTGGTCGACACTGGCTGAGATGTCACAATCAGATTTAATCATGACTCAATCACTCTCAGCTTACGTTAAACATGAGAGCAGCTGCAGCAAGAACAGAAGCACTGCTCCTGCTGACCGTACCACTTTAAACATCAGCAATATTTATTCACATTCAATTATTACTTTTATTCAAAAATATAACACTTTCTCTGTCATATCCAGATATACAATGAGATCAAACATAGATCCCCTTAATAAAAGTTAACTAATTTCTGGAAGGACTGGCGACAATAGGAGTTCATACAAAGTTGATGAAAAGAATGTAAAATGTACCTTTTTGGGTTTGACTGCAATCTCGGAGTTGAAGCTGGACTCAAGGGCATCTTTGACCTCCAATTCACCCTCTTTGCTCTCTGTGTCGTCCTCACTAACAATAGGTCCATTCTCAGAGATGGGTGTTTGGAAGTCGTCATCAGGAAGAGGTGGGTAGCTATACTTGAAGGGGTCCTGGAATGTAGTCAGATCATTTAGAATCACTATAGGCGTGCACATTGTCGGTTTAAATTAAAAGGAATAGCTTTTTATACATTAGCTTTGTCGTCATCACAACATGATCCCACTAAAAGATGATGTGTAACTAACTTAATCTTTTGTAACTGTGTGACAGAAACAAATTAAAACACGATGTACAAGGCTTTTTTGTAAAGTTAAGAAAGACAGAGACATACCGTTCCACCCATGTGAGTTGGCAGGTACTCGGGGCCTATAAAAGTATGAACATCAGATCTGGAAGCAAACTTTAGTTTGCTGATTGCCTCAGGACCCAACCACGACTTCACAATCTTCCATGCCGCTGAAATGAGACACGTTTAATACTCAGTATGTCAGAATATTTGTAGTATTTAGAAAAGTTATTGACAATAATGATATTATTGATATTAATATACAAGTTCATATGGACTATTCAGAGAAGATAGGCTCAGTCTCACCATTCATGATCCAAGGCATATCCACAATGATCATTTTGGCTGAAATAGTATCAAAAACAAAGTTCATATAAATTGTATGACTTAAAAATAAATGAAAATCACTATTAATAAGTGAATGAAACATATTTCCATCTGGATACATATTCATTTTGCTTTTATAACTTACTTACACAGAAACTTTGGATAATAAACTTTGAAGCAATTTATAATGTACTTCACAAACTCCATGTCCTGAAAAACAAAGTGGGGGAAAAACAGTGATATAAAAATCGAAACAAAACAGAAATCTATGAAAGATGCTTTATGATTCTCAACAGCGAGAACGTTTGTTTAATCTTAAACACGTCCAAATCTGAAGGGACACACATAAAATGATAATTCGTTAGAAGCGCTAATTTTTTTTACTTAATATTTCTTTTTAGATATTAACTTTTTCAAAAACAGATCATCATATGACTTGCTGTAATATGTCACCATGTGATTTCACTAACTATATCTTACAACTCTGATTATTTCAAAGAGACAATCTACTTACAAACCATTTTTCTTCCAAAGGAGAGTTCACAGTAAATGGCTTATAATAAGATGCATGTTTTCCACTTTAATAACAATGTGCCTCTGATCAAACAGATAATTAAATCTAAAGGCCACATAATGTTAGAAAATCTAATCATGGCTGAGAGATACAATTCATATAATAAATCCCATTTAGATTAGAAAATGCTTATCAAGGTAAAAGGTTCTGTCATGTTTTAAAGATGAATCAGATACATTTCTATGTTGTGTTTTTATGTTGATTACAATCATCAGACAAACAGCCCATGTGTCAAAAGATACAACCCTTATACCATGACTGGGCTCCATAATTGACTAGAAGCCTCATTGCTATGCAGGAGCCTCACTCCTGAGCCTTAATGAGATCATACTGGCTACTCATGGGCTGCAACTCGTTCTGTGGTTCAACAAACCCCAATAAAAGATGATTTCCAAACTCATCTTCTAATCTACTCTTTTCATATTTGGTTTGCATGGCTCTTCATTGCCCCCAACTTTGATTTATTTGTATTTAATTGAGCCATTTCTAGCCTAGAGCCTAGCCTAAGAAATACAGTCGCTAACAGGGAGCTCCGTCAAGAAGCTAACGCCTGTGACACGGTGAGTCTGCGGATTAGGCAATCCACTCGAATTGACCAACAGGATTTAAAGGTTACTTTAATCTCTAAAGTATAACGCCATTGAAGTGCATCGGTCCCTACAAGACCACGGCTAAAACTGCAAGAAATATGAGGACACGCAACAGCACCTCTATCACCGCAAAGATAAATAAGAGAAAAGTATATCTTATGACAAGGAAATAAAAAGGAAAAATTGTTTTGAAACCCTGGATGTTAAATATCAGATCAAGCTAAAGTATTTTTCATCAAAGAATAACAAATCAGTTAAAAATATAATTCTGAAAATAATTTTCTGGAACAATATCATCATCATGGACTTACTATATTGCTGAGGCCGGACTCTGCCATGTCAAACACAACAGTAAGCGGCATCCCAGGTTCTTTCTTTGCATACCGCTCCAGCCAGAAGGCAACATACTTCTTCTTGTCCACAATTGTTTTTGTATCCTTGGAGTGAAGCTTTACTTTGAACCAGACTAAACACAGGAAAAAAGATTTCTGAATTATACACTTTTTTTTAATCTTATTCTGAGTAATTTTGGATTTGTGTAGTAGTGTTTAAGCACATTTAGTGGACCAGATAACCTATCAAAGTGTTGAAAATGAGTATTTACTAGGTCCATATCAGTACAGTTTAAATAGGTCTTTGATAAAGTATGTACATACAGAGCTTGTTGCCTTCTTTGTCATAGCCGTGGAGGTAGACAGCACCAGTCTCAAACATCCACCTGGGAATGCTGCTCTCAGTGAGATCTGAAACATGCAGGTACACACACATCACACTGTTAACTGGTGTTTGTTCTCATTTAAAGCATTCAAAAAATACAGCTGAATAGAAAATCCTCCACACCCCCCCCCCCCCCCACCGCAATTGTATTAATAATTAACAAAGATACGAGAATCAACTGATTAACAAAAGGGGCCCAGGTTGAATGTGTAGTTCAACGAAAGCACCAGCGCACTCTTGGACTTGAATAAATCAAGTTTCCTGCAAATAACTGTTGCACAAATTAAATTTGCTGGATTAAAGACAGACTAAAACCAACAACTCAGAAAGAGTGGGGATTGTTCTCAGTGGTAGCCTATGCATGGAGATATATGGGTGTGTGACACACAATGACACTCTGTGTGGGCTCATCCCGGAGCGGCACAACAGTTGATGTGTGTGTCCCAAGCTTGCAAACTAAATATGGCAATGTCAACATCTCTGCTTTTGACTCTGGCTGGATATTACACTTTAAAGTAAATTGTGTCTGTAGCACCAGGATTAAAGTGTTTGAAAGTACTGAAAGTTGGTATTTAAGTTGTCAAGTTCACAATTCACCAAACACTACTTTTTTATTTTGGACTATTTTTCCGAGAGATTTAATATTTCCGCTGACAACTGTGAGCTTTTATGTTTAATAAAAACTGCTTTTGCAAAAAGGGAAAAGGAGCACGAAGATAATGCTTGACAGATACTGTATTGACACGAAAGATGATGTGAAACCGTGCACGTCCTGTGTCAAACTTCTTACCATTCACACCAAATTCTTTTCTCCACTGGAAACTATCATCGATCATTTTCAAGGCATCGTCAACAACATAAACCCTCCAGGTGAGGTAACCCTCCACCAGAGCATCGTCTGCCTGAAGCCTCTCCACGTCTCTGGAGTCATATTTTTCTGTTGAATCTGGAAACACAACAGGTACAACCACAACAAGGCGGAGTCACATGATGCTCAAACACAAAAGGGCTGAGTTGTTGTTTGTACAGTGCTGTGAACCAGCCGCAGGCCGTAAAGTGTCAGCCCCAGGGCACTTTATGTGACAAAACGTGGCTACTATTAGCTAGTTAACGGTTGGAGCTTAGCTGGGCTCAGAGCATGTAGGTCAACACAACACTAAGCAGCAGTCAGCTAAGCGACAAGAAATGAACGTATGCTAATGACAACAACCAGGCAACTTGACGAAGTGAAAGTTAATTTGTAACTAAAGCCAATAACTTGTGCAACCTTGGACGAACTCGTTGTTGAATCTCAGCCTCGTCTCCTCAATCTTCTTTTCGAGGTCCTGTCAAAACAGAGTCAGACACGTATTTAGCTTTTAATATGATAACTTGTAAAAGCGGTCAAATAAATGCAGCTCTGTTCTGTCGGTGTGGGACGGTACCTGCGCTCCTTCGTGCTGCTCAAGTTCAGCCATATTCAACAGTCAGTCGCTCTCTGCTGCTGCTGCTGCTTCCGCCGGTAGAGCTAGCGAGTTTAGCTAGGATGAATCAGTGCGAATTGTGAAACCGACACCCCGCGGTAGCCATTTTGGCTCCGGCTGTAGCCACGCCTCTGCTCTGTGACGTGGAAAGCAAAGTCCGAACGGTGGGAGGGCGACGTTCACGATAAGTTCAAATCCAATCACCGTCACGCTGTCGTTTTAAATACAGAGCTAACAGGCTAAGTTTATTAAATACAGAGCTAACAGGCTAAGTTTAAATACAGAGCTGACATGTTAAGTTTATTAAATACAGAGCTGACATGCTAAGTTTATTAAATACAGAGCTGACAGGCTAAGTTTATTAAATACAGAGCTGACATGCTAAGTTTATTAAATACAGAGCTGACAGGCTAAGTTTATTAAATACAGAGCTGACAGGCTACAAGCTGCGTTTTGATGTCATCAACTCACTTCTGTTTGCCGGCTCTTACCCACAATGCACCTGACAGGAAGCGTTGAATCCCAGTTGGCGCGCGGCTGGATGTAAACAAACTATCAACACGAGGAGACGCGGCGGAAGTTTCCTCACTCGCAGGTACATTCTGCGACCAGTAGTCCCACTGTCCTCCGCGGTGACAGCGATGTTTCCCAACTCCAGAATAACGTTAACTCAAGCCGGCAGGGCGGAAGCAGCGGACTTTTAAGCGACCATGTGCAATTCTGTTGCGTTATGGAGACACAACGCGTTGAAAAGCTGTATAGAAATCCCCGTTTAGTTTCCCTCTGTGGGAAGATCATCTTATTTGATCACAAGCGAGCTTCAGGTAAAAGCAGTGGTGGGAAAAGTGAGTTAATATCCCGCTGCCTGTCATATGATCGGGGGAGCAACACGTTCCTGAAGGATGGAGCAGCTGTCATCAGCAGGAAAACATCCGCCCAAGTGGACATCGTAGCCTGTAAATGTGCCTTAGACCTCCAGAGGAGAATAACCACACCTTGTGTAGTAGTGGTCCAGAGGGCTGAGAGAGGAGATGGCTTCCTGTATAGTCTGCTAACACTGTGTGGCTCACACAGACTGGAGTCATGCTTTGAGTTTAAGCTTCCTTATCAAATTAAGGGGGCTGTGTCCATCCTCCAGGGCCCCACAGTGTTGTGGAGCCACGCTGGTCATGTCTTCTATACGTCTCCGCAGGCAGGAGAGGTGAGGCAGATTCCCCTGCAGATGTCCCACAGTGTTTTTGGGGAACTCCCCCTCCTCAGAGGTCAGGTATTTGTTCTTGGGCTGCAAAATGAGTGCGATCAGCCCTCAGGCCGAACCCTGGGTTATTTCCCTCAGACTGGACAGGCTTTCGATGGCTCTATGATTTTACCTCACCCCTACATTGGCATCACACGCTGCATCTTGGTGCTCTCGGCCGAGAAGGTGGACGGGGCCCTGAAATCTACTGTGGTTGCAGCGACTTCTCACCAGCAGCTCGTTTATTTCCAGAGTGGGGTTGTAAAAGACACGTGTCCGCTCCCCTTCCAGCAGCCCGAAGACATTCAGTTGGTCAACTGTGGAAGGAATGGCTGCCTGTTTATCATATCCTTTCACCAGGGGCGTGTTTGTGCTCTATGGAAGGAAACACTTCAGGTATGTAAACACAATTTTATTGAGTATTTGTGTTTGCTAAGATTACAAGTTTTCCAAGCTACTTTGTTAACCTCTCTCCTCCAGATAGCCTCCCACTGGTCAGGTGTCAGCTCCGTCCATGTGGATGACTTCTTGGGATGTGGAACAGACCAGATCCTCTTGGTTTTTAAGGATGAGAGTGTAACAGGGCAGCCGCTAGAAAATTTCCTCATCACGGACCTCTGTGGTATTTCATATTCTGTAAGACACACCTTTTACAATATGCTGTTTCATAGGTTTTCCCTTGATGAAATGAATATGATCAGGATGACTCATTAATACTTGTTTTCAGCACGGACAGGACACTGATGGTCCAAAGCAATCTTCTCCTCCACCAGAGAACAACCTTCTTACTCTTCAAGCCTTGGAGTCCAGACTACAGGTAAACATTTATGTACCATCACTGCATTAGTCTTTAATTCACTATTAGAACTAGAATGGGACTAGCCCATACCTCCGCCAAGTCCCAACAGCCCCCTTAAATACAATCAAGCTGCACCAAATTATTACACTCATAGATATCACTCCCCAAAATATGCTTGATATTTTACAACAGGATCCATGAATTATTCTTTGAGAAATTGATAAAAATATCGAAGAATGCCCCATCCTGCGCAATGTTAAAGAAAGTTAGAAAAAACCCTCCTGAATCAGCCCCCCCGGTCTGGATCCACACCAAAAGTAAATTTGTTCCTAACCTTCTTCCCTGACCCATACTACATCCTTCAACCAAGTTTAGTGGTAATCTGTGTTATGGAACTTTTCTGGAAGCTGGTGAAAGGAGAACTCAGGCAGCAGCTGATATCTTATGCAGACAGTTTTAATGTAGACTTGATGCATCAAGGAGACCAGAAGGTGAAACAGTATACAAACGTCAACAGAGTAACATGCGCAATTGTCACCCCCAAATCTGAAGATGTCCTCCACAGCATCCCAGTATATCTTCCTCTACTTGCATCACCCAATCTAACAGCACATCCATGAATGGCTAGAATTGCTGTCACTCTCTATGTTACATGTAGGTGTTCGCATTCTATTGGATAGTTAAGTCTAAATATGCATTCCTAAATCACATTGTGTCCTTACGTCATGCCACTGGTGAAATACGCAAAAGAGTTCAAGTTGGTGAGGGTTGAAGTTGGTGCCTCTCTGTCTGGAGCATCTGAGTTAGATATGAAAGTCCCTCAACGTAGACACTACAATGTACTGTTGGTTTGCCCTTTATCTATCTAGAGAGAAGGGAGTATCTGTGGAATTAGACAGGCACAATTCTCCTGTACAGATATAATGTAATATACAATATACATAATATATAGTGGCATATACAGTAATGTGGGAGGATGGTCCAAAATTCCTCAACAATCTGCTCAGTAGTTTTTGTTTAGAGCTGCTAAATAACAGATAAACAAACCAGGGATGACATAAACTCCTTGATGGAGCTAATAATCATCTTTTGTGTGTAAGTGTATCCTGGTGATATGAGCAGATTGTATTATTTATAATGTCAAAAAGCAAAAAATAGCTAAATCTTGTTTTTGTCTTGTATATATCAAGTCTTGTTATTATCAGTAGAACTTCAGTATTATTTGTCTACAGCTTCAGCCACGCTATTCCTCATGATCAATCATCTGATGATGATGATATTTGTCTCAAATGATCATCTCTTCAAATGAACTTATCTTGAGTTCAGGCACTTATCTTGACTATGTTCAGTTTCCAAAATACACTGTCAGTCAAATGGGATCTTTCCTTTAGAGTGGACTGACCGTGCTTCAGGAGCTTCAAGGAGAAGTGAGAGTGAAGGACAGAGTTGTACATCAGGCAGTTCAAGCCCTGGCTGACGCAGTGTCAGGAAGAGAAGCGGTTCTCTCACAACCTGAGCAGGTACTGAGTGTGTGTTGTGTTGCATTGTAGTTCGCTGTGTTTTTAGGGACCTGGGTGGTATCGTTAATGAGAATCAAACCAGCAACTCTTGACAGCAGGGCATTTTACTTTCCCTGTAATACTGACAATGAAATGCATTCAAATTCAATTCACACCTTCAAAATGTGTGATCATATACGATTTATAATTTAAGGATATACACCATATATGTCCTGAAAGCAATGAGGTCATTTATTGTTAACAGCACCACATCAACAGTTGGCTGGGTTTGGCTCCAGCTCACTTATTTTGATAAGTTGTCATATTTGAAATGGCACATCACATGAGGCCCAGCCCCGTGTTGCTAATGCTGCCACAGTCACAGAGGAAGTAAGACCTAAATGTTGGCAGAGAAAACAAATGGCACAAATGTCTCCTTGTCTTCTACTCTGTTGCTCACTCTGACATTTCATGATTTAGATGTTCTCTAAAATGTTGCTGCTTTCTGATAAAGTCTGGAGCCTTACCCTGAAAGACTTTATTTCTTGATCTAACAAACACCCACAGCAGGCATACTAATTATATACTATTCCCAGAGACTGTCTCAGTGCAACACTGTTATTTATTAGCATTTTAAAAGTTCACTACAATTTTTCCCTAATGAACTGTTGTTCAAATTAACATGTCGGACATAAACCACTACTGTCGGTGCTGTCACACACTTGTCATCGCTGATCACAGTCTCTTTGACCCTCTGTCCAGGAAGGTCTCGTCGCTCTGTGGGACTCTGATGATGAGTCAAAGGATGAGGCCTCGGATGACAAGATGCAGGACATGCCGGCAGTGTCTCCTGAACCTCACGTTGACAAGCTGTGGCATCGCGTTGCAGAGGACCGAATAGTTGTGGGGGTGATACTGACGATGGACAGCGCATTGTAAACACACATTTCCTTTTTTAATTGAAGTGAATTGTGTATATTTCTCTGCGGGAACAGAACTGATTGTGAGCTTTATGGAGTGAAGAATCAGCCGTCTTAAATATGACCCCTTAGACATGACATTATTTAAACGCGTAGCAGGGATTCTTCTCAAATCCGCTTGATGTCTTGTCAGGGATAATGAGTTCATCTGGTTTAAGTGGATCCAACTGTGCAAGTCGAAGATACAGACGATATTAATATGGCACGGCATGTACAGTTCTAGTCAAGGGTGAAGTTCTGCTGACCAGCTGTCAGACCGTATCACTGCTGCCTAATTAGAATCGGCAGATTAAAATTGTGTCGCAAGATCATGTTGAGTAAATTAAAATCTGTGAGGTCAAATATTTGTCTCTCCAGAACTTCGTTTTTTTATTTTTTATTTTGGAATCACAGACTACATTTACATGGGCACTTACATGCAAACTATTGACCTCATTCACAATAAGACTTTATTTCGATTATGATGTTCACATGAGTTGCTAATAGAACATTCCCTTCATGTACACGTTTACATGTTACAGTGTACAGTCACTGCGTTCACTACGACATCATGTTCAACGTTAAAACCCGAACCTGAAATAGTTTGAAGTACCGTTCTACCGGAAATCATTTTGGTGTTTTCGTTCTACTTTTGCAAAAGCTGCTTTTTATTTTTCCATCTTGTTTGCACCAAGGGCATGTGTCGTCCCAGTATCACCTTATTCAGGTTAACGTGATCAGAAAATGCTGGTACCATGGCATGTGTCTTATTCAGGCTATTATCTCAATCGGGTTAATATCGGAATAGTGGTGTCGATGTAAATGTAGTCAATGAAGCCAGATTGTAAAGACAAAAATAGCATGAACTGAGGATGTCTTTTCCTCTCCTTGCTTTGCCCCGAACTTTGTATGAATTCCACAAGCCAGATGCACGGCCGATAGGTGGTCACCATGGCAACAAGCAAGTCTTTGATGACTCTCCAAGCTCCATTTGTGGGAACAAGACTATCGGATTCCTCCATCCACCTGTTACTGTTTTTAACAACAAGTGGAGGAAAACGACTTCTGGCATGGCTGCCTCCAGAGCCTGTGTATTGCTGTTTTGATTGGTGCACTTGTACAGCGGGTGTGATTTGAGCACTCAGGGATATTGGTGTTGTTAATTAGTTTACACACACTGACACACACACACACACACACACACTCGGTCTGTGGTTTCGTATCTGATTTGCAGTCTGATTACCGGCTGTCCGTGTGATATCTGATCGTTAGTGATGTGTTATTTTTGTTCCAGACCAGTGGCCAGTGTGAGCTTATCCATCCTGACAGAGACGGGCCAGGGCTCAACGCCTGCAGTCATCCAGACCCAGAGCCAAGTGTTATGGCTCCCCACACCTTGCCCATCACCCTCCTCCTCTGCCTCCACGCCACCGGAGCCCGCAGCCAAAAGAAGCAAGCAGCACAACGCCAGCACACCCAATGATCTCAACACATGCAGAATGGCTGTGACTGCTGTGACCAGGCTTATTCCTCTGTTGAACTCTGGCTGTGTCAAGTGCCATGTCATGCTCCATTACGTCCAGAGACAAGATGCTTTTTCTTTCCTGAGCAGCCCAACGCCGCTTGTCCTGCACTGCGGTCAAGTTTCTCTAGAAATCCACGGGGATTTTCAAACCCCACTGCTCAAAAACCCCAAACTCAAAACAGGTAAAATCACAAACACCTTGAGTTGAGATTTTAAAATTTACAAGTAGATGTTCATTATTGTGTTCTTTTCTTGCCCAGATGAGGTTAAAGAGGACTTGCTGAGTTTGTTGACTGTGCTGGATCGCTGGGTCTTCCACATAGACTCTCCCGAACACAGCTTAGGTGATATAGACGGCTGGATTCAGAGAAGAGTGGGTTGTGAGAGGATAGAAGTGAGCCCTCAGTATCTGCTGATCAATTCTTCGGGACCATCTGCTCTCATGCTGCTGCGCTGGTGCCAGATAACCCCTTTTCAGGGGGAACTCTCTGTCCACTCCAGGTAAATCATTTTTATTTACAGATAACAGACAGATGGATGGCTTTATTACTGACCTCAGAGCTGCAGGTCCTGGTGGTTTTGATAGGAGATTCGTCCACAATCGTGTTATCAGTTCATGAAGCAAAATAATGTATTTTTTATCTCAAAGGTGAAGGTGGCCTATGACGTTATATTGCAAGCAAAGAAAGTTTCTGTTTATGTGTAGTGGGGCAGCTGTGGCTGAGGGGTAGAGCGGTCGTCCTCCAACCAGAAGGTCGGCAGTTTGATTCCAGTCTTCCCCAACTGCATGCCGAAGTGTCCTTGGGCAAGATGCTGAACCCCGAATTGCCCCTCATAGAAAAAAAAGTGCTGCTAATAGATGCACTGTATGATTGTTTGTGTGAGGCTAGAGAAGTCTAGAAAAGCACTATGTAAATACAAACCATTCAACCATTTTAGTGATACTTACCTTAATGCATTGTATCCTTTAGGTTCAGACACTAAAAATACTGATACTTTGGTGACTCTTTGCTCCACTTGTTAGTGCATTGCAGCAACATGAAATAGTGTAAAACCCCCGGTACGAATATGAATTCCATTAGCTGACGTGTGTGTATGTGCATGGGCATTAGGCCCCACACAGAAAAAATGCTCTGCAGTGCTGCTAACGTCATCGTCTTGGTCCAGTCTCTCTCATCTTTTGATGCTTACATAAGAACGCTGACTCTATCATATTTATTTCACCTCATGACACATAACAAACACATAATCACATAGAGTTTAGTAACACATGCTTTTATCTTTTAACGATTGGACAACTGAACTTCTCTTTTTACCTGTCTTAACAAATCAGGCTCACTTAGACTCTTAACACGACCCAACAGATGGTCACATATTAGATCTATTTCAACCTCTCTCGGCTTGTTAATTTTAGAATTAGTCTAAAATGTTGGTGCTCACTTATAAATCCCTTCATGGCCAGGCTCCACAGTATGTCATAGACCTTCTGCTGACCCCATGAGCCAAGCTCTTAGGTCCTCTACCCAGGACTTTTTAAGTGAACCTTGGACAGGTTTTAGTATTTGAGGATATAATACTTTCCAATCTGTCGCCCCTGAGCTTTGGAATCGTCTCCCGATTAGTTTGAGGTATTGGAATCTGCAGATGCTTCTAAAAAGCTGCTAAAAACCCAGTAGTACCTTTTACATTACGTCTGAATTTGACCTTTATGTTCTATAATTTAAATATCAAATTTGTATTTCTTTAAATTACTCTTTTTATGAAGACCTTCCTTTATTTTTGCATTATTTGAAATATTAGATGCTGCTCTCTTATAAAATTGAATATTACTGCTCAGTGTACTGGTTCAGAAAGTTATATCTGGGACTCTCTTAAATAATTCAGTTTTGTACAATTCAGAAAAGAAAGCTTATTTTTGCCAACTGAAGTGGGAACTGTTTCATTTATATTATTTGATTTATAGTTGACACGGCTTTGAAGACAACTAGGACGCGTATCAGTGTGTTATTCCCCTGAATACCAGAGATTCACTGTCGAGGAGAGAATCAAAAAATCGGTGTATGTTAAACAGCTGATGCTTAAAGACATAAAGAGACTTCAACTATCTTTTGTACAAATTTACAATGAAATAACATCCACGTTCTTCCTCTGCTGTTCCTTTGCAGCGAGTTACAGGTGCTTCAGTTCCTGGACTCTCTCCTGGCTTTCCTCCCTGCGTCCTGCTCTGTCCGGCCTGTCCACGGTGCAAGAGGGCAGGGTGCTGCTCAAACATTTTCTTTGGCGTTGGAAAAAGAGGTTGTGTCGCTCAGAGATTCTGTGTCGTTGCTTCTGCACGAGAAAGAGGAGGAGGATGATAAGAGGAGGAGGAGGAGCAGTGGACATGATGAGACCCCTCCTGAGGCCGGTTCTGTGGAGGGGCTGCAGAGGTGTAGGGAGGCATGGCAGCAGGACGCGGAGCGGAGTAGGACGAGGTTGAGCCCCCTGGTGGATGTGGGGCGGTATCGTAAGCTGACCCGAAGCGTTCTCAATGTCCAGCTGGATGGGGATTTGGCCGCTCTCTTAGAAATGCAGAGGACGTTGCTCCACTAATGTTCTGCTGACATAGTCACTGTTGACAATCCCACTGTTCATTTTCTGTCCCCATGGAGAGCTTAGTCTTAATGTTGGAAAAAGCAAATAATAGTGTAATATCTAATAGTACATAATGCGTCTCTACAAAATTCCTGCCCCTCTTGCTGTCCTGGTTTCTCTCTGAGCTGGACTGTGTGTGTGTGTGTGTGTGTGTGTGTGTGTGTGTGTCTGTGTGTCTGTGTGTCTGTGTCTGTGTGTCTGCTCTCTCAGACGGCCCCACGGGGGGGGGTTTCATATCTTTTGAGTGTCTGTCGCTGAATTGAGCCCCTGCCTATTTCTATTGGATCACCTCCTGGGTTTCACAGCTTTAATCGGATACTGATGCAATGGTAACTCTGATCAGCTTATTCCTCTGCTCATGTCCCCTCAGACCCTGATTTTCAGTACAGGGAGACAAGACACTTTCATCTGTGGGTGAGAAACAATTTGTCTTATGAATAAAAACAACAGATGAAAGGGGTTATATATTTCTCCCTGACTGGCTATAGGCTACTAAAAGCGTTAAGTGGTATTTCCTCTCATGGCCTC
The DNA here is from genome assembly GCF_009819705.1 of Hippoglossus hippoglossus. Taxonomy (NCBI): domain Eukaryota; kingdom Metazoa; phylum Chordata; class Actinopteri; order Pleuronectiformes; family Pleuronectidae; genus Hippoglossus; species Hippoglossus hippoglossus. The sequence continues at coordinate 14,759,297 of NC_047171.1, read as the reverse complement.
TATTTTTTCGATGAAACGATGGAAAGGAAAACAGTCGGTGGAGGCTGTTTCTCTCCTGACGTCAGTGTTGTTCAATGTCTTTCATCCACGCAAACATCAAATCCCACTTTAAAGCCTTTGCTGGATACATAACGTCTGTGGCAGCTTGACCAGCAGTGTTTGCTTGAATGGTTGAGTTTTTTTTCTAGTCTACCAGAGGGGGCTGCTAAACGAATGTGCATTCTGTTTGTTCCAGGAACTGTTCCTACTGTGTTTGTGTGTGTTTGTTTGTTTGTGTGTGTGTGTGCGTGTGTGTATTACTCACTCATTCTGGGGAGAGATCCACTCCCACTCTTTTACACCTTTTAATATCTTTGCTTCAGTGCACATAACCACTTCCACTCAACTCACTGCCACAGGACTCCCCTTAAACATAGATGTGACGTAATTACTTCAAATTCCTCAATTTCCTGGAGTTATTCCTACACGTTTTTATGATATATATTCTGCTGAAACACTGTAAAATAAATAAATATTTTCTGTTTTGTTCGGATGAAAATAAATCTCCTCTTTGCAGCTCAGTTAGCTTTTGCTGTTCTGTTCAGACAACTCGACTCCAGCCACCATTCAAGCTCAATTCACACATAAACACCTTTTTTCCTCCTTTACAGCCTCTCACACAGATAAAAAAAACCTCCTCACTCACACACCTCTGTCACTGTGGGCGACAAAGAAGAATTGTGAATCCTCTACAGTAAATAACACCAGTAAATGGCCAGTGGCGAAGTGGATCACACGCAAAAAGGAAAAAACTCATCTGTATTGGTGTTGTCTGAGAACCCCAGACTGCTGCACACAGTAAAATATAGGTTTTGTCCTCTGTTACTGCCTGTGAAGTTCTATTAACTCTGAGTGTTGGAGGTAGGCTGCAGGGTTTCTCCGCTGAAGTCCACTCATCTTAATGGGGAATGAAGATGTGGCAGACTGATAATGTTAGAAAACTTCTCAGACATGGAGAAAACTACACCTCATGCAGCCTTTTAATGAGTCACAGGTAAATTCACATTGTGTAGATTTCTGCCATTTTTATACACGTTTGTTGAGGCCAGTCGTCAACTCTCACTTTTGTTTGGAAGCCCATGAAAATAATTATTTTCAGGTCATAGCAAGTAAAATATGAGAAAACATAATAATAAAAGAAAGCTGAAATTGCTCATGTAGGTAGCTTCCAAAATTGGATTAATCTCAATGTTTTATTATTTCATTGTATATATGACCTTCCATAAATATTACATTTTTGTTTAGATTAATTTCCCATCCTTTTGTTTTGCTGTTCCTGGTGGAAATGGATGCTCAGACCTGAGATTTACAGCAATGATAAAATGATTTAAGTCCCAGTCCTCAATTATTGACCATATAGATATTTTATATTCATTGAAAAGCTTTGGATAATATTCGAGATAACAACTTGATGAACTGATGATAAAAAGTTGTAATTGTTTTATTGCCTTGTTTGTAAGTATTATTATTAAATAAACATTTCACCAAAAAGTTATTTATTTATATATTCAAAATAATTTAGTAAAATGTTGTTGTAGTCTAAATTGTTTGGCCCTTTTGTTTACAGTTGAATCCCAGCCCTTCACTAATAAGGAGTTAGGTGATCCATTAAGGTGGCTGCTGCAGCTAAGCCATGTTTGTATTGATGAGGTATTATGAGCGCTGCTCTGGTCGCAGCCGGCAGTTGACTGTTATTGATTTGGGGTCAGTGGGCTTCCTCTCCTCTGGACCCTGGAAGTCAGTGAGTCAAACCGAGCAGAGCAGCAGGACATTGATTATATCTACAACATAATGCACAGTGTGCAGACTTCATATTGTACAACTGTAAACATAATTCTATATGCGGAGAGCTCCCATGATGCAACACTGTGGTGAGAAAATCCTCACTAGTTACATGGAAATCAAATCGTACCCTAATTTAAATTATTGAATCTAGTTTCTGCCTTTTGGTCATCACATAGCAACATAATTTTGTTAAGGCCTGATGTGTAATACTACGCTACAGTGAACAGTACACACACGATACACACACGATTATATATCTTTATAGACTTTATGTAAAGACGTATATAAAGTAAAGCCAAAGCAGCTCAATCATCCCCTAGTGACTGGCTGCATTATAGTCTTAAACCTGCCTCCTCCACGCTGGTGGATGGGACATGGGCCAAACTAAAAAGTCAAAGTACATTACAAATATAATTTCTCAAAGACGGTTTCTGTCGTTTTATGCAGTTCTTATCACACTGTTTCCGATAGGTTTCTATTTAATTATTTGATACTATGAAAACAGTGTGAAGCATCCTGACAGACAACGTAAACGCACAATGTCCGAGTGCATGTGTCGACACGACCTGGATACTGTGGCTCGATCCTCTGATCGTTGAAGTGCTCCAAATGAGGTCATCGCCAGTGTTAATTTCCTAGGGTCTTTTGGCTTTTAAATAGTATTTCTGGATAGTAGGAGGAGGTGGAGATGCGTCGTCCATCTTTGTATACAGTCTATAATACGCTTGGCTTCTAAGGTTACCGATTCTTACCATGTGAATGCTGAAAATAAAGTCTTCTCGCTTCGTTTCTCTAGCTTTCCTCAGCAGATAGTCCCTCAGTTGTTATGGAGATGGTTCGGTTGCACGTGAGTTGTGGTTTTTTAGATGCTGCTACATTTCAAAATGCCCTCTGAAGTTTTATTTTATTCACAAGTTTATTTCATTCATCGACCAAACCAAACAATTTAAAAGCAAACACAGAATCTCAAATCCTGAATGAAAAGGAGCAGAAGGAAGAATAATCGTACATAATCTGCCTCTCTCTCAGACATCAGAAAGACATTAATTAACAAAGCAAATAATTCAATACAATTCAAAATGATGAGCGTGTGAATTCATAAGCACTTGGTTCTCACTAGGCTAAATTGAGCTCTTTAAAAACAAACAGAGAAGCATCTGAATATAACCTACAGAATATACCGTAAGGCTGCTGCTTTCATTATTCAAATAACGCTGTGGAAATTAGGTTTTAATACGTATTTGTGTTCAAAATGGCAAAATCACACACCACTGTTCTTAACTTCATTAATGTCCCGCTTTTCCAGTCACAGTGGTCCTATCAATTGCTGTGCAGTTGCTATGGCAACCCTGATTTCTTGCCTCTCTCTCTCCCAGTCCTCTCAAAGCAGCCTCCCCCAAACCTTAATGAATGAGGGGAAAGTTGTTTCCCTATTAAACACCATTATAAACTGCAAATAATGTTCTTCTCATAAGCCCTCATTCTCAATTTGATTGCAGATATAGACCATATTATATATTATATTAAAGCAGCCACATAAATGGCTCGTGGTGTGAGGCTGTGTTGAAGAAATGGATGGTATATCCACGCGAGGATTAGTATTATTGATTAGGTTATAATCCCTGTGTTTTGTGCGTTTAAAAAAAGCTCTTGGATTATTCATGCGGCCGTCTCAATAAGCCCACCACCGGCTACGCATTCGTCTTTAGAACAAATAAAGGTTGATGGATCCTGGCTTCACGCGGCTCGGTAATGAACAGCGTTATTGCTCGGATAATGCCATACCAGGATATTCATCTCTGTCTCTGTGATATATTTGGGTTTGTGTGCGCTCACGTGCAACAACAACAGGTTTAAGAATGATCTCTATTAGCCTGTGTATATATTTACTACTATCGTCCTTTCGCCAGGCCTGTATTCAACTGGTCCCCTACTCCCAACTGAAGGAGTCTCTATACAACAGTGTGAAATACATTATCATGCATTAATGGAAACCCACTGTCAGATGATATCTGCGTCACCTCAGGCCTCTCACTGCTCTGTGGCATGTGTCATCACCCTGACTTATGGGCCTGGTTGGGCGCAGAGACAGAAAAAGGACAGGAGAGGTGGAAAGTAAAGTAAATATGGTGCACAGTCAACTTTATTGATACAGGCCAGTGGATAACCTTTTTTTGTCTCCAGGAAAAGCATTCAAAGAAAGGAGTTCTTCACCACAGTATATCAGGAGTGCGAGGACCATTAGCTGCTCCAGAACCATGAGTGCTAATGCAGATTTGTTCTTCACTGTCGAATCCTGCCACAAACATACGTCACATCCCGGCAACAAACACACCAAGTGAAGGGAAACTGTCCACAGAGGCTGAAGAAGAATACAGAAAGCTTTATATATATATATATATATTTAGATCTATATGTAAACATAACCTTTCCCCCATTACAATAAATATTTCGTCAGGCTCTAAATCTACAAAAAACATAGTCTCAAACTCTAAAACCATACCTAAAGATACCTGGAGTATTTACCTGGAATATAAATGACTTCATATGGAAGTGGGCGAATGACGATATTGAGGAATTCAGTGCATGTTCACAGTTTGTAGGCGCACATATTCGCCATCATACCTCATGAACCCAGCCTGTATGACACTAAATGTTGGTATGAGAAGGAAAATCAATGACTTTGAAAACATCTGAATGAACTCTCACTAGTTCTTGGTGACATCATTTGTCCGTGGATATGATTTATCATTACATTTAGAGATAAAAGGAAACAACAAGAAAGTTGCTTTGAATGTCTGGCCACGGGTAGAAAAGCGAAACCGGTGCATTCGGCTCTGACAGATCGCTGAAAAAATAGAGAAACACATTGGTTCATCTCACCAAATCCTTTTGATATCTAAGGCCTCCGGTATAAAAATGCAGGATTCGATTCCAGATTTTCATCTGCTTTGTCGCGCTCATGCCCGAGACATGCACTGCTGCCTACGATTTTTGAAAGATGTGCACGTGCTTCCTACCTGTATGTTTCATTTTGCTGCTGTAGTTCGTTTAAACCCAAGAGGAAGTGCCGTGACACTGATACCCTATAAAACAGTCTCAAACATCCTCGATAAGAAAGACCCCTTTTTTGCAAATCACAAAACAAAAACTCTGAGGGTCTGACTGAGCTACAAATCCATGAAACCCTTGGAATGTTTTTTTCCCTTGTTTGTACAGAAGCCGAGGCTGATTCAAAAAAACGATTGGTCCACTTTCTCCAGCATGTTACTGAGCCTTGAGTTAAAACCATTTCCCCAGATTCTTTAGGAAATATGCAGCAGTACAACAACAAAACAGCATCTGTGTCTCAAAAGCTCCTCACGTCATCATAACATCTACTGTATGATGCAAGAACGTTATACATTATCCCTGAAAGAACACCAACATCAACACCACAGTCTGCCCTCTCATCTCGCTGTGCTCACGAGCATTTCTCAATCTGAGAAACCAGAAATATAAACTTTATTTGTCACAGAGGGTGAAGTCTCTACTTCTTGTGGATGTCCTCGTGCCTGATGATCTTGTAGGTGACCCAGTAGAAGACGTTGAAGATGAGGAAGGCCAGAGGAAACGCGGCCCTGGAGATCGTGTCTATCCTCTTGGCTCTGTCCACGAACTTCTTCCTCATGGTGTCTATGTCCTTCGGGACGGGCGGTTGGGGGTTCGGGGCCGGAGCGGCGTTCTTAACAGCTGAGCCGTCCTTTGTTGGCAGACACTGGCTCATCTTGTAGCCAGCGAAATTAAAGCGGCCCTCACGCATGTCCTCATCCTGAAAAAAACCCAAGCACATGTGGACAGAGTGAACAAACTAGCACAAAATGTATGCTTTACTTCTTAATGGTAAATGGGTTACACGTATATTGAGCATTTCAATCTGCTTCCAGTTAGCATCTCATTCCGCATTCACTCAGGGTGAGTTCAGGACAAGAGTGAGGATCAAGAACCTGCTCTGCTTCCTGAGCTGCTGTGGTTCACTGAATTTACATGGACATTAATCAGCAGATATATGCAAATAAGAAAAAAAAGCAAGATAATATCATGCACCTAGAATGACTACTTACCTAATTAACTTTAATTCATTCAAATTATATTCATGTTACTCAGTTTCTAATATCTCTACAGCCATGTTAGCAGCTCTGACAACATGATAATGTTTAGTAGGCTGATATGAATTAGTGATGCATTTTTTTTTTAATCAAATACCAAACTGATAGACAGTATACTATAAAGATGCATTTCCAGTTACTCCCACTATCCAGAAATTAAGCCCAAAATATCCTGGATACGAAAGCTGCCATCTTGCAAATTTGAGCCGGACTCTGAGCTGTAGCGATCCCGAGGTGGAGCTGTGACAGTCTCGCTAATGTTTGACCCCATTTTTATAGCATGAAATAACTAACAAAAAAAACAAGCTTACAAACACTTGAACAAACATCTTTGAGAAAACATGGAGGAGGCAGGGTTTATGACATGTACCGTAGCCAGCCACCAGGGGGCGATTGAGACATTTTGGCTTCACTTTTCAGGGAGGTGTCATGTCGTCCATCTTTGTGTACAGTCAATTGTCTTTGTCAGAGGATCAACAGAGTTATAACTATACATCAGTCAACCTGATCCCCCCTGTTGTCACTTTACCGATATTATTGTAATCTATTCTGAACACATGTCGCTTAATCAATGGTCAAATTTAGGGACAATCTATCCAATAGTTGACAATTCAATAGTGTACAGCAGTTCCATCACTAGATCAACACCTACATTGTGATTTAATAGTTTGAAAAACCAAAGACTTCTCCTTTAAAGACTTTGACTTTAAAACCTACCTTTTGATTCCTCCTTTGTCTTCGCCTCAGCCGAAGGAACTCCTTCTGTTGCCTGGAGACAAAATTAACCCCGGCATATTCCAGCAGTGCAGCAAATACAAAGAGCAGACACACAGCCATCCAGATATCGATGGCTTTCACGTAAGAAACCTGCGGGAGACAACAGATTTTCCTTCGTTAGATCGTCCAAGGTAACAACAACCTCCAATTCAATAGGAATTTGATTTGACTCGGAATATTTATTGATTTCTTTTTGCAGTTTTTCTCTTAATTTAAATCCTACACCTATTAGATCTATTCAGTGATGATTATTCCTTCCCTCCTCTTTATGTTGCTGATTATATCCGTCAACTGTGACTTCTGCACGCCTGTAATTAGAGAGGGTGTTTGCTAACAAGTGAGCTGCCAGTAATGTCAGTGAGTGCATGGACATAAACAGCAGGAAGTAATTACTGCTTTAATTACCAATACAAAGAGAACGGCAATAAGAGTTGGTTCCTTGATTCTAATCTGTTTCTTTCGAGGACTTGAGGATGAAGATGGAAGCGGTAATTCCTCTTCAGTGCGACCTCACATCTCCATGACGGCTGATTAGCATGTGGAGCAAACAACTCAGCGTTTTGAGGTGCTTTTTACGGCAGTTATTGTCTTTCTTGAGTCGAGCCGCTCGGAGGATGCTCTTCAAATATTTATCAGTGTACATGTGTCTATTATGTGAGAATCTCTGTCGGGGCCGAGGCCTCCTGAGTGTACATCTGCAGACTGAAGCGTGGAGAGCGTCTGATCATCAAGATCGGCCTCTCGGTGCCTGTAGGACCCTTCAAGAAATATGTGCATGGCAATTTAACCAGATTGAAAATAAGTGAGCACACACCGCTGCTGCTGTTGGTAATGTATATATTCTTTAAGATGAAAGCAGATTTATTCTATTATATGCTTTAATCTTTATTTTTTAATTATGTGCAGGGGTCTACTGACTGACTGATTGACATTCTAGTTACACTTGCTTTCAAAGTACATTTGGGTCTTTTAGGTTCCTATAGCAACATATATTACAACCCCTCTGTAATAAGTGTAATAAAAATTTTGGGACTTGCAATGGTTTAGAATGAACATTTAGCATTTAAACATGTTCATGCAAGTAATGAATTAATGTCTGAACATCCTAGTGACCAAACTTGATCTATATAACAATATACATATACTTTAAAAGTACTTACTGGGATAAATGCAATTATGTCAGTCTAGTTACAGAACCTTTTACCATTAGAGGCTTTTATGTGCGTTCAAAGTAATGGACGTGTAGACTTGTATTAGACCTGCTGTGAGTTTACCAGTCTCGCCGTGAGGAGATTAAAAACCATTTCACCTTTGGAAGAGAAGCTCTGGAGCCGGAGCTTTGGGTGGTCATGGTAAGCACAGTGGTGATGCCCAGTGCCACTCGGGCAGGAGCAGCGTCCATGTTGATCCAGAAGGACACCCAGGAGAGGATGACGATCAGGAGAGAAGGGATGTACATCTGGATCAGGTAGTAGCCCATCTGACGCTCCAGGTGGAATTTCACTTCGATACAGGTGAATTTACCTGTAAAACAATTCAGACAGTGGAGAACGGTCAGCTGTACGAAAATGTGAACCATAGACAATTTGTATGTGTGTGTGTGTGTGTGTGTCCTCTGACCAGTGTTGTAGTGTTTGGTGCAGTAGCCCAGCTCCTGCCCCTCCCTCATAATGAACTGAGGCAGGGTGAGCCCCTCTGACACCTGCACTGCACCGTTCTCCAGCCACTCAAAGACCAGGTCGTTCATGGTGTAGCCAACTAGAGACAGAGATGAGCGTCTGAATCAACAATAAGGAAACATCAGCTGATTTTCATGTTGCAGCGACAAAGTCAGTCCTTACAACTTTCCAGCTGCATCGTACAAGTTTGGACGTCCATCGGGAAGTTCTTCAGATCCATCGGGCAGGACAGAATGAGAGTCAACCTGGGATGTGAGACACAGTTAGAGTTAGATACAGAGAACTGATGACAGCGTTATAATAAACGTATGTTATTTGCCTCTTTTAATTAATTAATAGAAATTGGGTTATTTTAACGTACAGTATGGAACTTCATCCACTAGGGCTCTATTAATCTAAACAATTACAAAAGACCTAGTTTGATGATGTCGTGAAGCAGCGAGGGATCATGGGAGTTGTCTTCACCACCACTGCTTTATGTGTATGACTGTGTGTGTGGTGGACCACAGCAGGAGTAGCTAATGCTTATGCTGGTGCGAATAGGAAAGAAAGAAAGAAAGAAAGAAAGAAAGAAAGAAAGATATCAATTTAGTGAACTTGTTCGTTTTAACCTGAACAAACTTAGTTTATTTGTGTGTTACCAATTTATGTAATTTCTTAAAGTTGATTCAACAATTTACAAAAAAATATAGATGTAACACAGGTTTAGTTGTTTTTACATATTATGTCTTTAACTTATAATAATTTGCCTCAAAAATCAAATTAAAGTTGCTGTATTGTTTTTTTATTATCTCTGGATCTTGCTCTTCTTTCTCCCGTGTGATGGCCTCTGACACATGGTGCAGGATTCCCTTCAGCAGGTTCCCATCACACTTTCATTACTGCAACTTATTGTCTCTGTGATGCATCGTGGTCCGAAAGTCTGCTCCGCCGCCGTGTCATCTCTCTCATAAATGGAGAGTGTCTAACCGCCGCTCATCCCCCCCCCGCTGACCCGCTCTGCCTCCACACCTGCGCTCCACTTCTGCCTCGAGCTGCTCTCCAAATGGACTCTGAATCGATCGCTTCGTTCCAGAGCAAATTGAATCCTCTGCGCGATAGGAGTTGTATTGAAATGAAATGAAACATATTTTCATATCTTGTACCGAGTTTTGCTCAGCGCTCGAGCCGACAGGCCTTTGAGATGTTGTCCATCATGAGCTGGTGGCACGTTTCAAGAGTTTATCCACGACGATTTGTAATATTCTGGGCGGAGAGACCAACATGTTGACGGAAGTGGTTTTTTGGTTCAATCTCTGCTTTTGATTCTCAACAATGCCCCTGAGATGATCTTGCCCTCTTGCAATCAGCGTTCCTTGATTGAAAAAAATCTACATTTCACAAGCAGTGTCATTTCAAAGAGTGATCTTGATGCAATAGAATCCATTTTAAAGTGTACACTTTAGATTTACACTCTTTGATGTTGGAGAGGAAAAGTAATAAGTGAACATGTCCTGAGGTGATCATATGCATCACAGATTTGGCTTCTCTACATTTTCATCTTTCACCCAGCGCTGATTCTCTACCTCTGCTACTGTAGCCTACTACAAAAACAGATGGTGTAAAGTAGGATTACAGAAGATGACTATGTTCTTTATTATTGGTTTATTACTTAGTCTAGAGAAAGTCGTGACAATTTATCAAAGATATCTCCAAAAGCTAGAAAACTAGAAAATATTCCTGCATATGATAATCAATTTTCTAAATATTTTTGTTCCTCTATCTTTAATTCTTGTGTCATTTTAAATTGACAACATGTCCGGCACATCACCTGATGCTGTAGAGGACCGTCCCGTCCTTGAAGATCCGCAGCAGCTTGTTGTCGGTGGTGACGTCGTGGAAGTTGGCTCCTTTCTCGTTGGCGAAGAAGAGGTCGGGCTTCCATATGGAGTCCAACATGGATGGGTCCAAGTCGAGAGAGGAGTCTGGGTATTTGCTGTACGCCAGCCGAGGGTCATTCCACTTCTGCCGCAGGAAGATGTTCACCCTGTAATCCTGTGGACATGAAGAGCAGCGTTGCATGTTTTGCAGTGCAGCCATTGAAGGTCATGAAAGCATTCTGGTGATGAGCATTACTCATCAGTATCAGTATATTTTAATATATCATGCTCCTTTTGATGAGGTTGTTAAACCTACATCATCATGATTATTCCTATACACACAATGCAATTATCATGACATTTGTATAAGTTAATAGAACAAGCAAGCAACTACATCAATTCTGAAAAGGTCAATAACTTATTGATTTTTATGTATTTTCTCGAGTGGTTGAAATGTAACTCAGAACATTTATACAAGACCTGTACCTGAGTACAAGTTGGAAGTATTTCCACTTTAAGCTACTTGATTTTTGTACACTTGTTGTACACTTTGTAGAATACTGGTTTATATGCAAATATAAAAAATGTGATATAAAAAATAATACAATGCTCCTGATTAAAGTATATTTTTCAGGTAATACTATTTCACTATCACTTCAGGAAATACACCTTCCAAACACTTTGTAACATTGACACATTTACAACTGTTGTGATGATACAGAGCATTTTGAAAAACAACATCACTAAGAACACGTGACAAATAATAAAATGGATAATGAGCAAAAAAATCATCATCAGTATATCAGTACTACACTTAGTATGTTTACTTGACCAGTTTGACGATCATCTCTAAAACAGTGACCTCATGATAACCTTTCATACCAATAATAATTAATCTGATGAGCATTAAAAGGAGCTAAATGATGCATTTGTAAGACGCTGATGAGGAAAACTGACAGCGCAGTTAGTGGCGGTCTGAATGACACGAGGCTCAGAGTAATTGATATGTCACGATGATGAGAGGCCCTTATGTTGTTTGACATTTCATCAGCATATTGGCGGTTCCAGATAGATTATTTGCATGTGTCTCCAAAGCCGTGTAATTCCCTGGCAACCTCGTGAGCAGAAAATAACATCCTCCATTCACCATCTAAACTGTTATAATCACTCATTATGAATCATTTGATCGTGATGAGTTTCAATGCAGAGGTTTTATGTTCTTAGCCCCTTAACAGTTTGATGCTTTAACACATTATAGATGACGTTAGTTTAAACGCCCAACCCCCCACCACTCCCACTTACTGGCTGCACTTAAAGTGAATTTCTAGTTGTTGAATGAATTATTAAAAAAATAGGACTGATATACTTGGTTAGCCAGTGTTTCTCAATTAGTTGAGCCTCAGGACCCAAATTTTGTAACCACACAAATGTATTTACATATACACGATGCTTTCAGTGGCTTTTCAGAACCTCTTAACTTGAACCTGTGAATCTTTTGTTTTGGTCCCTCTCTGTCATCAATATGAGAAAACCTAGATTTAATGTAGTCACTGTATTTTCGTTTTGCCATGTTTACATCTCATTGCCTTGGTGTTCACTGCTGATAAGCTGCCGTAACGACGGCTGCAATAGGCTACCAAGTCCTAAATCCTTCAAAATAAAAGCACTAAAGAGTGACTTCTTTCTGAAACTTTTTTTTCTTTCACACACAAACCAGCGACCCACTCAAGGGGCCCTGCTACCCAATTTTGTGTTGCAACCCACCATTCGAGAAACAAAAGATCTGGTCTGTGTACACTCATGGATCCGCCAATAAACTCCTTAAGGGCAAAAAACAAAGTCTCTGAATGAATGGGATGACAGAAAAAATAAATACATAAAGTTGCTCAGGTTGGTTTAAAAAAAGAAAACACAGGATGGTTCAGTCTTAACTCCAGAGCACGGATCACAGCGTAAGAACAAGTCCAAGCACAACGCTCAACTCACCATAGTAGTTTCTGCTATAGAACCAAAGCTGTTGATAAATATGTTGCAGGTAACATTAACGGGTGGACCTGAGGGATAGATAACACATTGACACGTCGTACAGGGCAGAAATCACACAGAAAGCCAGAGGAACTCACCATGGTCGTCTCTGTGACAGAGCCGAAGCTGTTGATAAAAATATTGAGTGTAACGTTTACAGGGGAACCTGTGAAATGGAATGACAATGACATGATAAGGGGAAAAAAATAAAGAAGACATCATCGAGGACAACTGCAGGGTTTTGGAGAAGTGGGGTCCTTTAGTTTACAAGCTGTTGTTGCACCATGAATGTCAACACGTGTTAATACCAACGTGCAGCTCTTTTCACTTTTATTATTTAATGGGAGCTCGAGTAGTGAGCGGGGACACGTGGCATGCTTTGTTAAACCAGAAGCAAAAGATCACATGAAAGAAGATATTTCGCTCTAGAGACTAAATGGATGGTTTCAAATCTGAATATGATCATAAATAATATCACATAGAGCCAGCTTGTTATCTTTATACTGACGCGTAGATCTCTTTTGTGGTGATCTTTTGTGGTTAACTACTGTAAACACATCTTTTTTGTATCCTGTTCTTATAAATTCAACAGAGGCTACGTGCACACAAACAAAACACATACACAGTAATGTGGAGCTGCAACAATGGGCCCATTAATTGATTAGTCTTTAGACAGGAAATTAATTGGTAGCTATTTTAATGGCCGATTAAGAGACACTAGTTCCTACCTTCGCCAGGGAGGTTATGTTTGGTTTGTTTGTGAGCAAGATTATACAAAAGCAGATGCAGGATTTTTTTCCCCCTCATCATTTTAGTTGATTTATCAGGAATAATTAATGGGTCTTGGAAATCAGACATGTTTAGGGGACTGATAGAAATGACTGTGTGCAATTTCGTGGAGATCCAAATACAAATACGGCTCTAGTGATTTGAAATGCTGTTTCGTAGTGGGACTATTGGACCTTGGCGGAGGTATGCTCTTTCTAAGAGACAGTTTAGTTATCAAATGTGAATATTTGCTGAGTTTTATTTTTGGTTTTTGGATCATCAGTCAGAAAAAGGCAATATAAATGTTATATTGCACATTAGGCCACTTTTTTTTTTTTTATACAAAGATCTCACATTTGTTATTGTAAATTATAGATAATTTAATAATTTAATCAAAATTGTCCCAATACAATAATTTACAGTTAATCAAAATAAATAATAATTAGTTGCAGCCCCTCAATAATGTAGTAGTTCTGTGGGTAAAAATAACCATCATGCTCTAATGAGTAGTGTCGTTTTTACTCCACCGTGGCCTGAGCTGGATCTGTTTGCGAGGGTTGGCAGGTTTTGCCATTTAAAGTCACAGCAAATCTTTTTCTTCTCTCTCCCTCTTTCTGACGAGTGGAGTTCCCTTCCCCCCTCTCTTCATCAATATTGCAGAACACTTGGTAATAATATTTGCCTGGGTTTTGTTTTGTCAGGTGGCCGCATTTAACAGCAGAAGCAGGAAAAATAAAGCCTCTCAACAAACTCAGCAATGAAATCTAGGTCAGCCTTCAGAAAAACAGTTCAACGCGCTCTTCAAAGTGTGACTAGCAGGTTCACAACACAAATCATCCGGGCTCCTGCAAAAGTGTTTGTTTTCTGGCTGTGGGGAGGGAGATTTTGTATGAGACAGGGAGCTTTATCCTAAACTACAGAGAGAATGTGAATTTAACCAGCAGGCTTTAGGTCTTTTAATCCCTGTGTGCTTTTTCTCTCAGAGAAACAGTTGCTCACACTTCACCCCTGCAAATGCCAACTGGTGTTAAACAGCCTGTGCTCCTCACATCTCGAGTCCAATTCAGCAGGCTTGTCCCTTCCTCCCAGACAGAGAGAGGAGATCTGGGCAATGAATATCTGAGGCTTACTAATCTATCCTGGACGGTCCCGCTATACTGGGGTCCCCAAACCCCCCCAACGAACACCCAGCCTGCAGTGCATGGTCCTGAGCCCCCAGGGGTCCAGCCTATCCTCTCTCCGCTCCGTTCCAGTGACAAATGCTGTGTCTGTCTCCAGCATCGCAGCACCGGCGACAACATCAGAGGAAGTCAGTGGCCAGCAGCTGTGCCACGGGGGGCTCCATCCATCATTTGGCCTGTCATGGTGGCAATCCCTGTCTGCAAGACCACCCCTCCTGCCTCTTTCTAAATGATCATCTAATGGAGATATGTATTCTATCACATATAATTTCAAATAAAAACAAGCATGCAATGTTATAATGAGGGTTAGTTCATGATCTAATTAAAGGAAGGACAACCTGGTGACTGTCAGTTGGAGTGATTGATTGTTCTTATCACAGGACTGGCAGCACAGTATCTCCACAAGAGATAACAGCAGGGGATCTCCAGATAAGTGAAAATGTCACAGTCTGGGTTTGTTTGCAGTTACATTTAACAGGGATGGAGATGCAAAAAAAACTGTCCATTACTAGATGTAGACATAAAGGTGGTGGTTGTGGTGGGGACAAGACGAGACTCGGTGTGACGAAGTGTGTGAGGATTTTTCGGGAGGAGAAAGATGATAATAAACACACCTTTAAAATTCGGTCGTATTCGTGCATCATACCCGGACGTGCGACCCATGAGTGAGTCCAGAAAGTCTGATGGAGACATGTTGGAGGATGATCTGGAATCGTGCTCCTTGGCATCCACAACTCTGAAACCACACACACACGGGAAAAAAATGACAAATGTCAGAGCTCCAAATCCGTCATCAAAGCTTTGTGTGCGCACACATGGAGAGTGGGAAATGCGTAAAAGCGCAGATGAATTGTATGTGATTCGACGTCGTGGGCTTCTCCTTCAACATGCATGCAAGATTATCACGCTGACAACACAACATGCTGTAATTTATAGAGGTGAGATTACAGGAATAATATTGTGACGCCGCAGGATAATAGAAAATGACACCCTTCCCGTGCGTAAATTTCACCATCTATTCATTGATAGGGTATTTAGGGGCAGAAATTGAGGAATAAAAGGGAACTGAAGTAAATCTAATTCAAAGTGATAATCAAGCAATTACAAACTCGATCCTTGTTTCTGGAATAAAACCAGCAAACCCTTCTAATAGGGTCAATCAAAAGTCTAAATCAAGAAAATAAAAAAATAGTCTTCCATCGATGAACTTGGTAAATAAATGCCCTTACCTGAAGTTGTTTGTCTCCATGAAGTATGTCAATAAAGCTACCAAAACCTTGACGAAGGAGCGATTCATTCCTGGTGGTTTACCCATGTGCTCACTTTTCTATTTCTTCCATGTGTTTACATTGGTCAGACACATAATCCAAATAGGGGCACCGCTTTCTTCCTGACCAGGTCGTGGGCGTTTGCGTGTTCTCTTGTCACACAGCAACGATACAGGAGACATTCCTCACTGCGGCCACGGATCATACTTTAGTTTCACGAAACTCTCGGACTCCCGCAAACACATTTCTCGCGGCGGAGGTGAGAAGACGAAACATCCTGGTCAGGCGTCGAGAGGGACGTGAAACTCCAAAACGCATCCCCTCATGGCAGCTCTCTGGGTCGGATCCGGAGGAGATCTCGCTCCGTGGAGACGTATCCACAGCTGGTCCGTGCTGCCGGTGCTCGTGAAGTGAAGCCTCTGGCAGGTGGACTTCACCATCCCCGTGTTCAGGAATGGGAGAGGAACGCCTTTTCTCATTTCAGCACTTCAGACAGCTCCCGGTCTCCGTTACGCGCAAGCGCAAGGCTTAAAAGTGGTGGACGTGAGTTGGTTTTCAAGACCCAAAAAAACGAGAGAGTCGATTTTACAGAATCATATTCAAACACTGTCCTTTAATGTCATAACATAATTTAGATTTTACATTGGTTTGTCTTATGAGAAATGGGGAAACTCCCAGTGCGCACGTCTGGATCAGGTGGGTTTGGGAAATTCGTGTTTTCCAGTGGTGCAATCAAGAACCTGAAATTATATGTTTTTTGGTCATGTAGGGGTAGACTTATAATATCTATACTCTTAAGTTCACATACCCTGGCCCTTAGCTGAAGTCACAAAAACACAGAGGGATGCTGATTGACATGTTTTACTCTGACATCACCCCTGGATGTATTTTTACACACTGTGCCTTTTTTTTCTTAGGTCCTCATCATTGTCTGTTTAGAGCAGGCTCCATCCTCACAGAGATATGAAAAGTGTAAACAAAGGACGCACCAGTGAGAAGCCTCTGGGAGAATATTTGGTACCCTGGTTGCCCTGGAAACAGATTTCCGAGGCACATCATTGCAAATGCTGAAAGGTTGGCCTCCCAGAGCGAGACGGAAGAGAGCTGACAGACACACAGACAGAGTCACAGACGGAGACAGCGGGAAATATACAACTGAAGCCCAAGGGTGGAGGGATGGAGGTTTTAGTAGAGGCCAACACAGATTCATTTATTATTGCTCCATTTTTATCAAGGTATAGGCCCACATAAGCTCCTGCCATTGATGCAGAACCTGGAAGCTTCCAGTGTGGGGATGTGAGTGGGCTGCAAGGCTTCACGACCACAGGCATGAATGACTCATTCCACACGAATACACAGGCATGTGCTGCGGAGGAACCAGCTAAACTTAGTGAGGCACAACAAAAGTATTTAATTCACATCAAGTGAACCACAGGCGTCGAGTTGTGAGATTACTGTCAGCGCATCACATGCCTCAGCACCGTGACATGCTCCGGGCCATATTACACCTCAGCCTGACACTCGGTTTACTGACCAGTTTGCAGCGGAGCTCGGTCCTGTCTCAACCTCAGTGCTCTCCTCCCCTTTAATGCTTAGGTCCAAATTAAAAAAAGTGTCACGTCCTATCTCATGCTCGGGAATGTATGGCTTCATGCTCGGGTCTGGGGATTTAGCATTAGAGTGTCATCAGGGGTCGTGTGCATGGCGTATTCTACAGCATGTTCGCCACCATGAATACTGGATGTCCAGTGTGAATTATTTACCTGCAGGCACATGTACATGTTGTTTTGTTCTTAATCAACAAACAAACATAGCTTTGTCCTGCATGTATAGCAGTGCATCGTCCAGATTTACTACACAGTGCCCGTTGTAAACCTGTGTCCTATCTATAAAGCTGTGTTTGTTTGTTTATGGTGCAGAGTGAAGCAAGACATCTTTGTGTTCATCCTACCTGGTTTATCTGCAATGAAGATTTAATTGTCAATATTTTTTCAGAAAATGAAACTGAATTTGTCTTTCACATGTGTATTGTATAGATTTAATGATTCACCAAACTTTGTCATTTTTGTATACAATGCATCGACACAATCTTCAGACCGAAGTTCACAACTTTTCAAAATAAAACCTTGACATAATCCGTTAAATCAACCAAATTAACATTGTGCTTTTACTTTGAAAACAACTTGCTAAAGAGGAAGTGATTCTATGAATGTTGCTGCCATGATGGAGATCAGACTCCCGTGGATGTCTTCGTCAGTCCGAAATGATTGGCAGGACAGATATTATTGGCTGCATGCCACTAGTTGGCAACCACTGCTGTAGTTTATCCGGGGATGTAACCCGGTCCACAGACTGAACGCACACTGCCCCACCCCAACGGACAGAGTGTTGGTCGTCTGTTTAGTTTGTTTTTATTAATATTGAACGTAACATGTGTCCAAATGGCACCAAACAGCACTTCCCTTGGAAGGAATCAATACAGATGCTAAGTGTGGAGTTGATAAGATGAACGGTTCATGAGATATTCGTTCTTAATACACACAGACAGACGTTTGTGGAAATATTATGTAGATGACTCTGGTGTCACTGTGTCTGATCCAAGCCGAAAAACAACATCGATAAAAGCTGATATTCTGTGACGTCTCTTTAATGAATACATTTCCTGCCGGCGAGAGCCAAAATCCTCTTTGCACTCAAGTCACTTATTACCCATCCCTGAGACAGCCGCACTTGGCTCGTCTGTGTAATGACAACGAGCCAGAGCTTCAATTGGCCATTAGTTTCCATAAGGGAAGTCTTTGGGCCAGGTGGGTCACATAATTAAAGGAGGACAAGTCAAATCTGTGTGCCATTAAAGGCGAGAGAGAGAGAGAGAGAGGGCGAGGGAGATGTAGTGTACCTCTAAAGGAGTGGATAAAGCCGAACGATTCTTCAGACAGGAGCTGTCCGTCTGTCTCATTTATCCAGCAAGTTTCCGCACGGCCATTAAATTCAGAGGCTCGAGACAGGAGCTATTTTAAAGCTGCCCACACACAACAAAGATTGGTTGCCGCTGCCTGTTATTCCGCTGGGAATTAAGGGGTTTACATCATCTGGCTTATTGTGTTGTCTAAAAGGATTTCCAGCACGATTTACAACTTTAAAATAAAATCCGGAGGTTTTCCTCTTGTGCAGTCCAATACCACATCCCAAAATAACCAACGCAGCAAGTTAGCCTGTCATTTCTGCGTCTATATTTGCACACAAACCTTTTTCTTTTAATAATGTCGGGGCAGTAAACCCGCTGGAAGCTCCATGTAGTCTGTTGTAATTGATCTTCCTCCTCCTCAGTGAATCGAGGAGTTGTGAATCGGCCGGACAGCTCACCTGGAAACAACAAGCAGGCTTTAACACCCTGATGCTCATGTGCACTGGACTGGAGACGATTGAGAGCTGCAGGAGTATCCATTGCCCCCCCATCGATTCCTTGTATCTTTATCCCACTTAATGACTTTTTCGCTCTATAATTCAACTCATGGAGCTGATCCGCGGCCTATAGCGAGGGGGATGCGCAGACAGTAACTTGTGGCGGGAGGAGCTTTTTTTCTTTTTGATGAGAACATGCAAACGTTCTTTTCCCGAGGAAGAATGCACAGGATTTAATGAGTGGTCTCTTGAAAAGAAGCGAAGGATTTGAGAATTCTCCAGTGCCGCAACACAATTATCATAAGCTCCCCGTCGTAGCAAAAATTAGCTAAATTGAGGCACCTATACACACATGAGAGAGATACACATGTATAGATTATACACCCACTCTGGTTGCAACACAAACATGTTTAAGCTACGCCTCTCTAGATTTATAGAAGCTACAGAGTCATATGAGACACGGCTGATTGGATGGCCTAAATGCTCCACTCCTTAGGTCATTTCTTCCCTCGGGCCAAGTGAAGAGAGCAGCTCTTCTCTGTGACTTATCTGTCAATCACAGCCCTCCTCCATCAGTGGGAGCCCCCTGACAGCCACAGAGCCTTTCTCCATCACTGAGCACTGAAAACCCGCTGATCCCCCCCAGTCTAGACCCTCCCCACACTGATACACAGCTCCACATGCAGCCCCTCTGTCTCACCACGTTCAATCAGTCCAACGAAAAATGACACAAAGTGTGCGTCACATCCAGCATTAATGACCGTGTACAGTTTGTTAAGCAATTACTCCTCGAGTAGATCCATCATGTTTTTCATCCACATCTGCATGTCAGGGACGTCTCCTCCGAGTCCCAGTGTCTGTGCAGTCACCCAGATCTTAAGCAGCAGCAGCAGCAGCACATATACACATGCAGCTCCCCGGCTGCTCCGTGTTGACACTGGCTCACAATTTATCTATTTCCAGCTCGCGGGCTTGTCTCGCTGAGCGTTGTCACTGGAGTTGTGCAGCTGTCAAAGTGATGCAAGAATAGATTGAAGATTGAACGCGATTTCGATTGCTTAACTGGTTTACATCAGCTTTTCCTTCCAGGGGAGCTTGATGTATGTCACGGGACCAATTACGCATGAGAAGGACAGTGCTTATTCTGTTTGTTTTTCTTTAGATTGGGAGGAAAAAGCTCTTATATGTTGAATATCCATGTGCATGTGATGATACTCCAACTTAATGTGGTGGAGGACAATTCCTGTGGCAGCAGCAGCAGCATCTCTCCAGGTCTGTCAGAAGAAACAGGTTACGTTACCACCGTGGAGTGTGTGCGCTCAGCTATACCGTTTAAGTGTCTCTGTTAGAACACTAGACACGATGTGCTTGCACAAACATGGCTTCGCAAAAGTGATTAGCATGCAGCCTGTCAAACTGAAGAGCACATTAAAGATGACTGACTGTCACACTTAAAAAGAATACAGTTCTATAGATGTGAGCAGAGTACAGTACCGGGGAGGGAGGGTTGTCCATGTGACTGCTGCGTGTAGAAAACACTGCTCTCTATTATCAAGCATCAGTATCTTGTTGACTGGACACTTGCTGTGTCTCTTCTCCTTTTCATCACGTTTGTCTTAAAACTGTCAGAGAGGGATGCAGGTTGACAATATCCACAGCTGTGCCACCACAAAGTTTCCCCTCAAAACTGGCACCGTTGTGTGTCATGAACTGGACTAGATAGAGGGGCGTCCATTTTTTTTCTCTTGAGACTACCAATAAATACCTTTAGGTCGACCTCGAAATGTCAATGTTTTTGTTTTGTTACCTTTGTTTTCACCCCTATTCATTTGTGTATTTGCAAGCAAGATTAAGTTTAAACTGTATAGATAACCATACAATCTTAAGTGTAAGGATGTGGTCTGGGTTAGAGAAGAACCCATAAAATGTTGGTGCCGGCATTCTTTGAAATTTTCACTGGTTTCACACGACATGTTTCAGTGATTTTGATCAAAAATATCGGACATGTTTCGTTGACTCATATTTCTAATTGTGTTTGATAGAAATCTGGATCTAGAGAATTCAGCTGTAATATTTTTCATGAATCACTCTCTATGTTACTACTGGGGATAGATGTTAAATTGTGATTAACATTTTGGCTCAGAATTTAAAGGCTCATTCACAAATGAAATCTGCTGAAACACAATGTTACAAAGGATAAAAAATAAAACAAGATTTCTCACCACATTAAAAATACATTGAATTTATATCTATATGGGCTGTATGTTTGTACAGTTATTCCAGCTACAATATTCTCAAAACCAAAACCTTTATATTCTGTTACAAAAGGAGTCATTTCAAATTCTTGATAGGTTACTAGTAAGGCATGTCAAACCAAAAAGTATTCTCATTAATTATTCACAACTGATTTACAAAGTATAACACATTCATTAACTATTGATAAAGCTATCAGCGTCCCATGACAAACTGGTACAGTCTGTTTAATGTAAAATTAAAGAAGAAAAACAAAACAAAAATTTGTTTCGTTCAGTTAATTTCAAATTACACTAATACAAAATACATAAATGAAATGTAAAAAATATGGAATATAGTAAAATCCACATATGGCTTATATGAAAACCACCCTCGCATATAACAAAAATTAAATATAATAATAAACATACAACATTTTCTAAACATGTTATATATTGGTTTAAAATTGGACAATTAAGAGATTATGTAATTTTTGTTGTTGTTACTGTATAACTTTAAGTAATAGATAATCCACTAGTATGAATATATCAAGAGATAATTCACTCAATCAAAGGGTCTCATATATTATACAGTTAAATTGTCCAGATGTGATGAAGTGTTTGGCTTCTCGTCGGCTGGCGGTCGTAATGTGTAGCGGTCAGATCCTCGGCTGCTGAGAGACGCTCGGAGTGGACGTGCCTGACAGCTCGCAGCTCCACTTACATTAAGTCAAAGGTTGACTGGGTTCACTGTCGGACTGGTCACTGGTCTGAACTCATACATTATTTAATAAGAACCATCACAGCCTTTTCTTTCATTTATTCACAGTCGTGCATCACGCTTACTTCGAGAGGCATCATACAGTGACCAGAAACTACATTCTCTCATCTACTCGCAGTTCTGCTGCAAAGTACATTTAACTTCATGTTGAATAGCTACTGAGGAAAATAATTTTATTGCACTAAAACATTTCTATAAAATAAATCCCTCCCATTAAGATCAATTTATTTGAAATAGTTTATAGTTTTGCTGAATCCCAGTTTCCTGCTACTTTAATCCAACTCTGAACTTGATGAATGCAAAGTTAATTCCTCCGAGCTGATTGCCATGGGAACGGAGCTGTAACTGTCTCCTCCATGTGAGACAGCTTATAATTGTCTTCTCCTGAAGATGTCTCATAGTGTTCGCGTTATATTCAAAATATAAAAGTGCAGAGAATCAGACACAATCCAATAGATAATTACCAGATGACCGTGGATACAAGTGGTTTGTTTACGTGTGCTTTCTTCTCGTCTTTGAAAAAGAAAATTGGCTGAAAATTTCAATCATGTCCTCCACCTTCAGGTGAAAGCTTTGAAGGGGGAATAATCAGCATGTGGAGACGAGGAGGACGCTGTCACACTCACAAAACATCTTCTCCTGGCATAAAAAAGAAATATGCCTAAGTGTCCAAGTTTGTGCCGGTAAAAAGAAATATCAACATTATTTTAATTCCGCTATTTCACAGCACACAGACTGACACAAGGTCAAACTCAATTTCTAATTTGCTTCTATATCTAAATTGTGCACTTCTCCAGAGAAGCCAGCAAGATTTATGAAGGAGAAGAAGGGAGAGACATTTAAATTTACCATTTGAGACGAAAATGGATAAAGCCAAATAATTTGACATGTTACAGTGTCAGGTATGACATTTATAGATGCAGAATATGTTTTAATTTTACATTTAAATTTCAATTTTTACAGTGTCAGTCATTGTCCCTCGCGTCTTCGCCTCCTGCTCTCACTATAGTTTGGAACCATTTTTAGAACACTGTGGGGCAGTAAACACAGTTTCCATGGAAACATCACATAGACACACATTGATAAGCGGATTGGAGCAGCTGTATTTTTCTGATGACGAATGGAACCTCAAAAGCTGAGGGGGGGGGGCTTCGGCTTTCGAAAACAATTAAATGCAGCCAATATATATTCGAGAAGAGGGATCCACATAAGCGGAGGAATCTGTTTGATTTCGCATCATGAGGCAGATAACAAACGACTCTTATCTGGTTGGGCCAAAAGCACCCTCTGGCTCTGCCTCGCCGCCTGCCTGCCAGCGCCTCTGCCGCCCCGCGTCTGAGAGCAGCCGCAAATGGGCAACAATTTCCAATTTGATTTGACTTTACAAATGGATATATTGATCCGGTGCAGCTGTTCTCATCAGGCTGCAGAGAAACAATCAGGCAACGTTTAATTGGGCGTCAGTCAATATCCTCAAGCAGTTGAAGAAGGAGACACAGAAAGGTCTAGGTGTGTTAGAACTAATAATGGAAACAACAAAATAACATTTAAGAAGCTTGGAATTAAAATTTTAGCCTAAATAATCTATGTTTGCTTATGTTTTTAGTGCATATTGTTGGATTTGGGGTTTGGGTTAGGATTAGCTTCCATACAGTTTCTAGATTTTAGGATTAGGGTGAAGGATTAGTTGGTCAATATTTTTTCTTCACAAGGTAATGGAACTTTTTTTCCTTTCTCGAAAACCCCCCAGATCTGACACTAACTTATTATATCAAGCAGCGTGTTGTAATCGTCTGGAGTGGATCTGAGAAAACGTTACACCAGGAGACTATATTTACACTGTGTCCCATGTCTCCCAGGGTTATAGAATGAGACTCAGCTGTTGTGTGGACACACACAGAGAAGAGAGAGAACAACTTGATCAGAGAGCAACTGATGCTGTCGTGAGAGATGCTTTGCATCACAGTAGCACGTCTCCCCTCTGTGACTCTCGTGGATCCTGAAAAGGTCTGAGAACGTGCAGCTTCATCCACAGCATGATGAAAAGTGAAGCAGTAAAAAACTGGGCGATGAAATACCATCATTAACTGTTCTGTATATGTAGGACACACACACACACACACACACACACACACACACACACACACACACACACACACACACACACACACACACACACATAGATGTGGCTTTAACCATCTATCTAACTATCCTTAAAACATGGCCTCACCTTAACATTTAATGATTAACCTTATGGGGACTTGCTTGCTTATGTCCCCACAATGTGACATTAAGAACAGGTCCCCACAACATGAGTAATACTTGGACGTTACACACACACACACACACACACACACACACACACACACACACACACACACACACACACACTCACAGTAATTGTGCAGCTTTTTTTCTTATCTTATCCCTAAGTTTATATACCATAACCAATTTATGCATAACTCTAACCTTAACCTACCCACAATTCACATCTTACCTGTAACCTTAACTAGGAATTAAGTTTAGCCTCATGACCCGACTTTGGTCCCCATGAGGTCTGCTGGTCCTGACAAGGTCAGTGTTTGTATTGAAAAAGGTCCTAAAGACTGAACAACGGGAACACACACACACACACACACACACACACACACACACACACACACACACACACACACACACACACACACACACACACACACACACACACACACACACACATTTCTCATTCTGTTGCTGCACTGAGTGAGGATCAATGTGAATGAGACTGATTGATGAAGTCTTTTTTTCACTGGAATTCTGAAGGGTCTGTTTTCTAATGACGAGCCTCCAGAGATAATCATGACACTGGCCTCTGTGGCTGAGCGGAGAGTGTTTAATAACACAGATACTTAATAACACACAAGTTCAAACATCCTGTAAAAGCTATTTTATGTTCCAAAGGAAATTAAATGTGTGAAGTGAAATGAGAGGATTCACTCTTTTCAATAGTCCCTGCCTTAAACTGCTACATCTAAAGTAAATTTGGGTCAAATTGGTCCGGTCTGCCAGACGCTAAAGTCAGTTTCAGTGAAATAATTGAAAATGGTAATGAAGCCCTGCTATCACCAGGTCAGCAAGACACAGTCTAACATTATGCTCTCGATTAAAACTCAATTTCCCATGATACAGAGGAGCTGCAGGCAAGAATGAGTTCACACAAACATATCAACATAAACATCACAGTAGAGTGAGAGCAGAGCATATAGATCATGTTGAGGTGCACAATCTAATGTGATCATAAGGAAAACAAAGTGCTTCCTAATGTAATAGGTTCGTCTGCGTCACACTGACATTAATGTGGCGAGCGCTGCCACTTCTCAGTCACCTCATTTTGTGAGATCTGCTGAGCAGAGACTGCCGCACATATTGTGTATTTTATACTACAAAGAACTGTACAGATTGCACAATTATCCAAAATGTATTCCCTCTTTTATTCCCTCTTTTGCACATACAGAAAACAGACTTGAATATATATTAATATTGTTACTGTTATCATATATAGTATTTCTACTCTATTCTTATTTCTATTCTCATTATTTCCCTTGTGCTGCTACTTCCTTGTGCTGCTGTGTCCATTGTGAATTTCCTCTACAGAGGATCAGTAAAGGTACATCTTATCGTATCGTATCGTATCGTATCGTATCGTATCGTATCGTATCGTATCGTATCGTATCGTATCGTATCGTATCTTATCGTGTCCTCTCTTATCTTATCTTATCTTATCTTGTGACAGCACCAGGAAAAGTGTCATGATATCAGCTACTCAACATTAAGATTACAACCATCAACATCATTTGCATATGTACACGAAAGACAATGACGTTCGGAAACTTTCCTGTAAATATGCAACGTGAACAACTGAAGATGAAATATACTTCATGCATGGACTGAGCGTGTAGATAAAATCCATTTGGCAAATAAGTGAACAACAGAGCAGGGAGCTCACACTCTGCAGGGTGTGAATGACGTATTAGATTGCTAATGGCTAATGGCTTCACTGAGAGTCCTCTTTGTTGACGTGAGTACAAACCCACATTGAAGTGTTTCCGTTTAAAGGTCACCAAATGTATGCAAGTGACTAAAACATGAAAGGATGCTTTTATGTCTGATTGATATTGACATTGAGTTTGTGAAAGACGCGGCAGGGACATTATGATGAAGGCCGGTGGAGAGTCAGTCTGCAAATTGACACTATGGTGCATTAGGTCAATACAAAGCTTGAATGATGCTGCTCTTCAATTTGGCACAATTGCTTTAGGAACGGTCGTTTCAAAGACAACAAGTGTTTAGAGATGAGCGTTTGAAGGTTGTCCATCCACACTCTATTCAATATATTGATTTGGTGACTACATCTATATGTGATTTGGTTGAATGTGCAATTCTCACAGTTTCAGAAGTGAAACAGATTTTCAGGCATAGTAGAAGATGCAAAACTTAAAATAACACTAAACTTAAAATAAACAAGAACATGCCATCAGCTCAAAGGCGGATGAGCTTTCATCCTTTGCAGTAGTTAACAAGCTGTTTGAAGCATCTAAATACAATACTGGCAATTTTTGTTTAAATGATATATTCTTTAGTATTTTTTAAAATTAAAAATCATTTAAATATTTGAAAAAAACATCAAATATCTAACAAAAAGTGTGATTTTATTATTCAACAATAACCTCATAAAAATAAATATAATAAAATGTCTGAAAAATGTTAATGAAATGTCCTACAAAAAAGATAGTATCCAAAAATAAATCTGCAAACTCTCCAAAAATATCACTTAAATGACTCACAAATATTTCTTGTAAATCAGAAAAAAAAAATTGTGAAACATCGGACAAATACCAGCACAATATCCTGCGTTAATATCAGTAAAATATCCCCAAAAATAAATGGGAAATAAATGTTAGCGAGCTTTTCATAATCCAGCAATCAGCTCCTTGTACCCTGGATCTCTATTACTTTTTCATAAATGTAAATCTGAAGAGCTGAAAGGGGACAGAGATGTAAAGCACACACACACACACACACACACACACACACACACACACACACACACACACACACACACACACACACACACACACACACACGACTACATGCTTTTATCCAGGACTCAGGAGAGTCAACAGGAGAGCAGCTGCTCGGAGGCGATACCATTCAAATGACATAAGTCTCCTGTCATCCAAGGAGCTGATAATTTCCCTCAGGTAAAGTCAAGCGCGCCGCTTTCTTAATCTCTCAAGTAACATAACAGGCATCCTCGGGAGAAAGGTGACTTTCAACATTTGTGATGGGAAGAAAAAAAATCACATTTATGCCATTTATTAATTGAAAATGCAGAGTAATCTGTTGACAAAAGGACAACAAAGGCTGCGTTTTTCACGTGTAGGTGTCTTCACTTCTATCGGTTCAAATCAACTAATGAGTGAGACTGTGAATATTTGTGTTGAATAGAGAAGAGTGAGAAAACGCATGATTTTGAGGGCATGGAAAAAACAGAGGTGAATGTTTTTATCACAGGTGAAACAAACTATTTGCTATTTCCAGCAAAGCAGCAAAAACAGGTTTAATACATCACCTTCATTTGACAACAAAAAAATGATTTTTGATATATTCCTGGATGGGGCAGGAGACCTTCTGAAAGCACGTGTTTATGTGACGAAACAAACTTGAAAACATAATTTTTCCAATGTTGCAGGCAAAAGGACAACTCAAACTTTTCAGAAAATACTGTATGTTCAGTTTTTGGCACCTGACACCTTGAGGCCACCATAAAATAACCCACTAGGTGGCAGCACAGTATAGACTAATGTGAAAACTGTCATCAGTTCAGTCACAAGAATCAATTAAAAGGATCTTAACCAATAAAAAACAGACTCACACGAAACATGTTGTCAGTGAAACAACTTCAAAAATAAAATGTTGACTAACTACCAACTTTAATTTATAGTAGCTGCCAGCCAACAAGTGATGGGAGTGGTGGAGGAGACCAGCAGGAGTTTAGGTCAGAGAGTAAATCTGATCCACGTCTGTTTCAACTTCCTTCCTGCGTCTAGTTTCTGCAGGAAGTTCAATGAACATTCGAATCACAGCTGACACTTTTCTTCATGATGCATCATACAAACATGTGAGCTGGGACCCGTGTCGTGTGTGTGCACCAACCTCACGGGGTCTTTGTCCGTGAGTGTGTGCAATAACTTTGCTTCCCTTGTTTCTTGACATCTGTTCTTCCCCTAGAAAGGTATCTGGAAAAACTGATGGAATCAACATAATTATCTTCAGCACACAATCAATGCTGGATTGAATGATGCATCCCGAATGAGCTGCAATGACCCAATTATCTCTGCAGGCTGAGTCACGAGGGTGTGCACAGTTGCTCTTTGTTTTTCCATTCCCCAAAGTTAAGTTGAGTCTGAATCGGGCCACTCCCAACTCCTTTCGTTCTTTAGCACCACCAGACATGAGACACACAGTTTACAGTGATGTTCCACCGAAGCTGAGTTGTGTTTTGACCCACTCTTGATTTCAGTTCTCTTTTTACATCCTCTCATTTTGCACATATAAGCTTGAGGAGATAACTAGCCTGGATGCAACTTCCTGTTCAGCCCCCAGCTGTGTGTGAAGCTGCTTTTTTTTTTGATCGCCTTCTGCCTGGGGCCTCGGAGGTAGCGAGGTCACCGCAAGCACTGTTGACACTTTGTGTTTGCAGAACCTCCAGCAGAGTCTGACAAATGATAAAACTCCTCTAAGATATGACTTTTATTTTGTTAAATTCTAAATTAGAGGCCATTTGTGAGTCTCTCAGGGTCGACATGATCAGACGCCCTGAAAAGTTGAGGATGTGTTTGTAAAAACTTTGGATGAGAGATTCAAGCACAAACATATTCTGTCCCTGGGTGGCATATGCTTTCAACTTGTGGTCCGTGGTAAACAACATGTTCCCTCTGTATTTTCCCTGAGATGGCAACGAAACATCATTTTCCACTTCTTCTCAAATACTAAACCAGATGTTGATTCCACACTTAAACCTCACATGTTGTTCACTTCACTACGAGGTCAAAGTATCAGGACGTTTTCTCTGAATTCAAAGGGGATCTGGTTTTTACATAGAACCACATTGTGTTCATTGATAATCTTTTTCCATTGACTTGTTTGCTATGTTTGAATGAAGAGAGCATGTACACACATCTTTGACAGTAGTCTCTGAGGTTTTAGACGTTTTTAAGAGTTGATAATATTATTCAACAACGTATTTTAGCAGCTTATCCTTGAGCTAAACTTCAGACCTAAAAGTTGCCCGTTTCTCAACATCTGTTTACCTCAAGAAAGGAATTTGGAAAAACTGAAGTGATCAATCAAATTATCTTGACAATGCAATCAATACTAGACCTCAGTAACTCAGGGGAAACAAATCCTTTGTGGTAATAAGATTTGTTACACAAGTTCAGCTGTGCAGCGTTATGAGCTGACACGTCGAGGAACTCCTCATAGGCCGGTATTGTCCAATCAAGTCATTCAGCATTCAAAGTGATGCCAACTTCTCTCTGTATATGCTTTAAGCTGCCTCTCAATTTGACTCCATTCACAGTGTCTGCCATTTTCACACTGGTCTGTAACCATGGAGGCTGTTCAGCAGGTCTTCTTTATTCGTAACTAGACGCTGCAGGATTACCATGATGTCACCGCCTGCTGACATCAGCCCTGTTTCACCATATTTTGTAATTAGAAACATAACACCAATTAAAACTGTTCAAATTGAAACTTTCAGTCTGCAGCTGTAACTACTTCCCTCTTTTATAAGAAAACACTGTCAGACAGAAGTATGATATTGATAATAAAATGTATTTATAGATCTATTTTCTTAGTTAAGTTACAGAGCGCTTAACAGAAAGAACACAAATGGAAATAAACAAGTAGCAATTAAAAAAAGAGGAGAATAAGATAAAGTTTAATAAATGTAAATAAAGTTACACGAAAACAAAACACTATGACACATTTCAATAAAAGCTTAGGAGACGAATAGTCAATATCAATATTAATGTACAATCAATTTACTTTATATTACTGATAATAATAAGAAAAACAATCATAATAATAAACTATATATATTTTGTACTTTTATACATGGAAAGCAGCTCAAAGTTCTTTACAACAATGAATTAATGACATGAAGGCAATGAACATAGAAACAGTTGTACAAATTTGTATGTATGATATTATAATGAAATTACATATTAAACCAGTCAAACACTATTTTGACAGCTTCAACTGCTTTGTCCAGAAAGCTAAATCCGCCAAGTATTTCCAAAATGTGTTTTAAACGTTTGTATTTCACCTGTTGATCAAACGTTTTACAGATGATCTTGTCACGTCCTCTATGTATTTGTTTGTAAGTGACATGTCCACATGTACAGTAAAACGTCAGATGAAACAGGGCTTTGTCTGATGTGTTTTGTTTTGCCACCGCCCGCCCTAATAACAGTTGCATGCCTGCTGTCTGCCAGCTGTGTGTAACAGGCAGCACAGCGCTGGAATGTTCCCATGCAGATCCTCTATTCACACGCGCACACACACACACACACACACACACACACACACACACACACACACACACACACACACACACACACACACACACACACACACACACACACACAAACACACATGCACACACGGTGACCTGTCCACGCTGGCAGAAAGAAAGCGACTGTGGAACTTTTAGTTGATGCAGATTCCTGACAACAAACTGAAGATGCCTCAGCCAAACATTTCGTGCACTGCACCTCTACTGTATGTGGTAAATCACACATAAGGAAATCATCTATAAACTGAAGCACACTACAGCACTGATGCCGAATGATGAGTGACCAAAAACTACAGATTACCAGTCAAATATTTGTAGAAACACAGATTTGTTTATGTGAAAATGAAAGAGTAACAAAATATTCCGAATAGAAAACCTGAAAACTTAAACAATTGCAGCCTGAAAGTGACACAGAAACTGTGGATTTCAGAATTAAAATAAATATGTACTTTTGAAAAACGATGCTGTCTTTGAAACTCTGAAGTTGTCCGGTCAAATATTTGTCTTTCTGAGGCTGTTTTTGCCATGTTGGGCAGTTGCCCTGTTTGACCATGAAACAACCCATTGAGAAATGCCCACTTGGCCAACAGTGAAAAGACTTGACTGGATTAGGGGGAGGGGGTGCTCTCGGACCTCCTTGGATACCGGATACCAGCACACTGGACTGATGATGACTGGCATTGTTTCTGTGAAGGCTTCATCTTTGTGAAAGGCTGTCAGTTATCACAGAGGTAAAGTCGAACATGAGAGACATCTGTAAGATCAGACACCCATGATGTGTATGTGGGCAGAAATAAAGGCTTCCTCAGACAATGGGTTTATAGTTATAACTGTCTTCATGTGCATAGATTACAATGTATGTCCTGATTCATGCAGGTGGCTGTAAAGATTTTAGTATTTACACTTCACTGGGTATGAAGAAGTAATCTGCATTTGTATTTTCATTACGTAATACAGTTTTTCAAAAAGGTTTTTGTAATGCAGTCCATCTAATTGAAGTTAATTAACAATCAAAAATATTTTTTGCCGAGATCCTCTTGAGAAACACTTTACAGGACAGCAGAATTATCATAATCTCACATTTACATTCAAGCCACAGTATTAAACTCAGAACAAACTCTTAATCAGAACAGCCTCTGTGAAGTGTTGTCAATAAGCTTCTATGATCGTCAAAAATCATTAGACTAATGTTATGTTCTGCGACTTGGATGTTCTCTGACCTGTGAAAATACCTCAGCTGACCTGATAGCAACAACTTTATCTTCATCACTGTCTTTCTCTGTTGTTTGTTGTGGACAACATAGTCGCTCACAGAAATCTATGTCTTGAGTTTCATGGAATAATCTTGATTGAAGTCAGATTATGTGATGATGATGTTTAAAATAATCCAGACATATCTCTCCTTTGTTTACTGGAGGACTTTAAGCTCAGGATTGCTCGAACACCTTTTGAGTGAACCGGTGAACACATCCTGATGAGGGCTCCTCCTCTGTGGTGATGGCAGTTTTAAAATGGTGGTTAACAGGTGTGGTCATGTCACTAAGACCCATACACTGTAAAATGTTACATAACCTGCGCAGCACGTGTGTACAATGACAACAACAAAAGAAAATACACAGTTTAAAACAAGTTGACCGTATGTATTATTTACAGGTTCAGTATGTAGAATTTAGTGACATCTAGTGGTGAAGTTGCATGTTGCAGCTGAATACCCCTCACTTCACCCTCCCCTTCCAAACATGAAAGAGAACCTGTGGTAGACTTCAGTTGTTATAAAAACTCAAATAGTGATTAGTTTGTCCAGTCTGGGCTACTGTTAAAAACATGGCTGCCTCCGTAGAGAGGACCCGCTCCTGATTAAATAAAGAGCCCATTCTAGGGTAAAGAAAATAACAATTTCTACAATTTAGACGACTACACGCTAGTGAGAACACCATTATTTTATTTATTCGATTTCTGCCAATAGATCCCTTTCACCTAAATCTTACACACTGAACCTTTAATTATAATGATTACCACAATGCTTGAATCTAATAAGCTTCGAATGAATTTAGGTTATAGAAGCTCATGCTTATAGGGCACCGTGAAGGCTTGAGTGGACCCCTGAAAACTTCCTGATGAAGGCTCCCTCCTTCCATCAGTAACACCCCCCACCCTCCTCCTCCTCCTCCTCCGTGGTGACGTCACTAAGGCTGCCTCTCCAAGGGGACGCAGCGTCGGGTGTTGGAGCAGCCAGGCGGCCAGTGCGCATCCCAGGACGCATCACCAGTGTAGCTGCTGCAGGAGCTCCAACTTTCAGCCGATCGGGAACTTTGTGGGGGAAACTTACAACAACAGAAAACATGGGTGAGTTAGTAACAAATGTTCCAGTGTGTGTGTGTGTGAGTGTTTGTGCGGCTTCAAAGACGAGTGTCGCTCTTTGCGTGGCGGTGACAGCGTGCTTCACACTATTTTTTTTTTTATTATTGTCGCTCCAAACTTCTCGGGGCGCGCCGACCTGCTGCGTAAAACTGAACTGATTTTCAAACCAGGTCGTTCCTCTGACCCGGTTTGTGGAGAATCGGCATTAGAGCCGTCTGCTGAAGGACCTGAGGAAAGCGATTAGAGAGATTAAGTCTGACAGGATCCCTCTGCTCGAGTCTGTGTGGAGGTGTTTAAAAGTCCAGATCAGCTGGGTGCCTCCACTGTCCCTTACTACAGTCCTGCGGTGCCCACATGGCCACACCTTTCACTGTGATCGTTATTGATCATTATTGATCATGTTGATTCTAATCATTGTCTTAAAGGTGAAAGGTTGTTTTTGTGGTATTTCCTGACCAAACTGCACAGCAATGATTTGCTGCTTAACTTAAGAATAACGGGAAAAACACTAGAAGAGGCAACATATTGCATTAGTCAAATGGTGTGTGTGTGTGTGTGTGTGTGTGTGTGTGTGTGTGTGTGTGTGTGTGTGTGTTTTATGCCACAGTTGGTAATTACTATCTGAGGTGCTGAGCTGACACAGTCCCATCTTTAAATCAGTCCCAAGTGTTGGCCATGTGTGCTCCCACCAACCTGGAGGGTGGGATGCTCTGCAGGAATGAGGCGTTCAATGCATGCACGTATGTTTACTATAACTTCTCGCTGACTTTAGGACTTTTAAAATAACAAAATCTCAGATGAGCTGTGAACCAGATGGGACAGCACACAGGAATAACACTTTCACTCCCAGCATGTCCTCACCCTTCACTGGACTCTGATATTTAACAGTAAAAAGACAGAGAAGGTCAGTTTTAAACCCTCTGTGCTGCATTTAGGGACTTGCGTTGTTTGCGGCGGTGCAGCTGAGGCCCGGGGAAGAACACTGTAGTGTGAGAATGTGTATCAGTGCTCATTAATTCGCTCTGAAGTTCTCACAGAGGCGTCTTTGTGCTCCTAATTTGGAGCTGCTCCTTTGTGCGACTTCAGCGGCTCTTAATGTAGAAAGAGAGAGAGAAGCTCAGTGAAGCTTCAGAGTGGACGCCTTGTGAACTAGACCCCCCCCCCCACACACACACACACACTTTCTCACAGAAGATATTGCTCTGCATGGCAAATGACCTCTGTGCATTGTCGACTTGCAAAAGCTCCCATTTTATATTCAAAGATTCTCTATGGCCCTTTCCAGTGAAGACATGTCATTGGTTTCGTTGTTGCGTGCACCAGGAGATTGATTTGGACACTTGCTTTTTTGTTGTGTCAAGAGAAACAGATGCGGCCCTGCTGTGCTGTGATTCTCTGTTTCATGAGAAATAGCTTTGAAAACAGAGGACAGGATCATGTGTGTGCACGGAACCCTTCCGCCCAATGTAAACAGGATGTGTTGAGAGTGATTGTGTGTGTGGAGCTGTGAAGTGAAGATGTCACTCAGAGGTTATGTAAATGATGTCTGATTTGACTTTACGGAGAACCTCAGTCCGGTGATGACACTCTCCTCTGTCCTGGCCGTGAGCGATGTAACAGCGGACAGGCCCGAGTTAAGGATGTGGGAGGATGACCTGGCCTCCGTCCACATGAGCTCAGTTCACAAGGAGTCATTTTCCACAAATATCTTGTTTGGTTCTTTCCTGTGAAAATTACCCACATTTGATGCAATGAGTCTCTTTGTTGACTAAACACAGAGGGGGAAAAAAAGTGGCTTCAGTTCAACTTGGACATTTTATCTTTGGCCCGAAGATAAAAATGTTCTCTCTTGCGATCATGTTCTCTTTTTTATCAAGAAAAGCCTGACGTATTTCTGCAGAAAAATGTGTAATAACTTCCCCTCGCCGCAAACATGCGACCTCTTAACTACAGAGAACAAACATGTCCAAAACAAGCAGAGTTTTCAGTCCACTAAAGTCCCTGGCAGCGTTTCAGACAAAATTTGAAAAAACAGTTTACAAGCTCTCTAAGTCTTAACTAAATGAACTATCTCTTCAATCTCATATTATAGAGACAATTTAATTATGTGTTTGAAATCTGAGGCTATCCTATGACAGGAGATTCAACTAATCAAATTCAGCAAATTACGGACACTATCTCTTTTTCTCGGAGCCAGATCCTGATTGTAAAACAGGGGGAAAAAAAGAAAGAAGGAAAGATTGTTTTTCCTTATGGAAACTCATCAACTTCAGCTCAGGGTGTTTTGCATTCTGTGTGGCGGCCTTGTGGAAAACGGTCCTCGAGGCTGAATGCGAACCAGATCCAAATGTGACCTCATTGTTCTTGAGTATATTCAAGTATAGGAGGGTTAATCGCAGCTGACGGTTTTGAATGTGTCTTTAATTAAACATCTCGCCGTAGTGCTGCCGCTCAGCTGTTACTGACTCATCGTTTGCTAGCGTACATACAATGGTGTCAAGTGTTAACAGCTTGGTTATCATGGTGGAAAACCACACGCTAAAATCTGATCAGTTTGGTTCACTCAGTCTCACACACACACACGCACAGACGAGCTGGACAGTGTCCGTGATAATGATTTTTACATGTGTGTCTGGGACGTGTCTCCGAGGTGTCAGCTTGTCTTTAATGTAGTAGCCTTCCTTCAGCTTTTTGAGGATATAAGGATGTCTGGAAAGTGTCTTGATTATGCAGCCCATGCATCAGCAGCGATTACTGTCACCGACACATGGCCGTGGACAGCATGCGCCGTGACCTCTCATCCTGGAGTCTGAGGGGGA
The DNA here is from genome assembly GCF_009819705.1 of Hippoglossus hippoglossus. Classification (NCBI taxonomy): domain Eukaryota; kingdom Metazoa; phylum Chordata; class Actinopteri; order Pleuronectiformes; family Pleuronectidae; genus Hippoglossus; species Hippoglossus hippoglossus. Next base: position 14,723,554 of record NC_047171.1, on the reverse strand, counting down.
GGAAAGAACTACGGCCGCTAACGCTGAGCCAGCGGAGGTGTTTGCTATCAACATCGTGTCAAACTAATGAGCAATAACAGGGGGTCGGCTGTTTTTTTTTTTATCTGACGGTCACATGCTCATGCTCATGCTTGTTTTGCCAAGAGATGCAGAGAAGAACACAGGACTGTGAGAATGAGTCACTGCAGAGGTGTCTGGAACAAAAAATTGAACTTGGCTGTTTTTCCTTGAATCAAAGGAATTTCTCCTTAACTCCAAAAACATGCTTTCCTTGAATTTCCGCAGTCGAGGATGTGAACCAGTCCTAATGGAGTTTGTGCTAAGCTTTTTTTTTACAGCTTACCCCACGTTTCCGTGTCACCATCATTAAACCCTTGATTGCTTTTTTTGTCTGTGCTTTGCAAATAATTACAGTAAATATTCACCGTAATGGGAAAGTTGCTGTCACAGTTACATGATTTCTGGGCTTTTTTCCATCTGGCATAAGATTTGGTAATCACACAATAGATGAGGCTCTTACAGTGCAGCTCTAGAAAAAGAGGCCACTTCAGCTCAGTCAAGATTTCATTCCTCTTCTGCTTCCCTTCCTGCTGCACTCCTCTGAACTTCCCCTCTTCTCTCTCTGGTTCTACATTTCTCTCTGATCGTCGCTGCTTTGCTTTCCTCTTCCTTTATCTATATATGTTTTTGTTCCCCTTCAGCACTGCAGGTCTGCCAGAACAGTCATATATATTTTTTGAGCTTAATAACTCCTCCGACGACAAAGAGCGCCATTGAGTATTGTGACATGAAATGATCGGTATAGAGGTTCCCGAGAGTGGATGCTTGTTCAAGCATGTGCCTTGGTCGTCACTTTTACTAAAAGCCTTTTCACAGCTGAACAGAAGGGATGAAAGTGGGTGACTCTCTCTCTCTCTGTGTGTGTGTGCAAGTTTCCCCCTTGTTAGAGAGATGTCACAGTCCCACTGCTGCATGGCAGAAACCGGACGGCATATAAATATCTGAAAATACTCACTAAATGCAAAAGACCACAGCTTCTGAGACATGCAAAGGCAGCTGAACCCTGGGGTTGTATGAAATATGCCAGAGATACAATCTGTCCTTTATCTTATCTGCATGGCTTCAGGAAAAAAAACACCCACGATTTACCAAGGTTAAACTGCCAAATATATGCATAATAAGGCCTGATTTGAATTTTCTCTTCAGTTTCACAATATGTTGGCATCTGTGCATGTTCGTAGAGGAGCAGCAATCTGTATCAGTGTTTTGTTCACGGTCAGATGACTGTTCCAGAAGGCCTGTGGTAAAATAATGGGATCAGCCCCGGCAGCTGATGAACATTCACTCACTCATTCAACAGGCTTTCAGCCCCACTGCAGCACTGACGGCACCAAAGAAAATGTCAAGTTAAGTTTATTGTATTTATGTAGCCACAAATCAAAACAAAAGTCAGTTCAGGGCACTTTGATATAGGGCAGGTCATGATTGTCGCCAGTCCTTGGCGACAGTGGAAAACAGAAAGCCATTTGTAACAAGTAGAAACCTAAACACATGATTAGTGGGCGTCTGCCTCGATCGGTTGGGTTGAGAGATAAAAAAAAGAGAGGATGGGAGGAGTATAAAACCATCATAGTGCCTGTGCTTTGAGTCACTCTCTCCATATCACATGATGGGGACATTGACTAAATGGTCAATAACGTTGTTCCCAGAACGACCTATTTTCTCTTGCCCACATGAAGTGACGCCTATGGCAGAGAAGCCTGTGCCAGCTAATGACTCCTCCCTGTGATGGACACACGATGTGAGGCAGAGCGTTAGAGCCATGAGTTGACAACGAGTATTAAACACTGAAGCCAGTTTCAGAAGTTGCACGGTACGACCATGTTTAGACTGACTTTGTCCCTGCAGGGTCGGTTCGTGAAAAGGTTGAACCTGGTTCAAGTGTTGTCTGCACTGTGACATCAAGTAAGTTCAATAAGATGACGTGGTGGCCACTCAGATACAGATATGTATCATGAACGCTGTTTGCTTCACGACCGTATCTTCCAAAAACTGTTGTGTGCATGTTTATGAAGTTAAAACAACAATTTGTTTGTGTGTTTGTGTTTGTGTGTGTGTGTGTGTGTGTGTGTGTGTGTGTGTGTGTGTGTGTGTGTGTGTGTGTGTGTGTGTGTGTGTGTGTGTGTGTGTGTGTGTGTGTGTGTGTGTGTGTGTGTGTGTGTGTGTGTGTGTGTGTGTGTGTGTGTGTGTACAGGTTTGTCCTTATCTCTCTCTTTTTCATTCATCAGTTCACACCACTACTTCTGTCATAACTAAGTGCAAAACATTATCAAAGCCTTTGGGGAAAGGCTGTCAAAAACGGTGAGCCTTTATTCCAGTTATTGCATCTCGCCACTCTCTATAATTGCAGGCTTTTTACCGCGCCTTCGAGTGTGGCTGTTCAGAAGATCCATAAATATTTTTGCCTCACTGCGCCATATGAACTAGTCGGTTTTGAGCACTTTAGCCTTAAACCACTAAATGTTTGCTGATTACCAACTTTTTAAAATTGTGAATTTGAACAAAGTTCAATTCATTGCTTAAAGTCAACTAAGCTACACTATATGGACAAAGGTATTGGGACACCTGCACATTGCCCCTACAGGAGCTTTCATGACATCCCACTCTAAATCCATAGGCATTAATATGGAGTTGGTCCCCCTCTTTGCAGCTGTAACAGCTTCCACTCTTCTTGGAAGGCTTTCTGCAAGTGTGTCCTTGGGAATTTCTGCCCATTCATCCAGAAAACCTGGCTCCTAATCCCCATTCTAGTTCATCCCAAAGGTGTTCGATGGGGTTGAGGTCAGGGCTCCGGGCGGGCCAGTCAAGTTCTACCACACCAAGCTCATCCAAACATGCCTTTATGGACCTTGCTTTGAGCACTGGGGCAGGCTTCCTCAAACTGTGCCCACAAAGTTGGAAGCATAGAATTGTCCAAAATATCTTGGTAAACTAAGGCATTAAGATTTCCCGTCACTCGAACTAAGGGGCCTAATCCAACCAGGGGCAAAGGGACTGAATGAAACTCCTGAATTTGATGATGTGAAGAGGTGTGTCCCATTACTTTTGTCCATATAGTGAATGTTCGGACATATAAGTGTCTCAGCCGGTTGTGGTCAGTTTCCCAAACATTGGATGTTCCTCACTTGTCCCATTTAGCTCCATTAAGGCTTCTACACCATTTTTCACAATATAAATTTGAAGTAGTAAACTTTGGAGATTTTTACATCTCAAAGTCTGAATTAAGGTTTATGTCTTTGTTACATTTTAACTGCTTAGTTTTGGTTTTACTTTGCAAATTGAAGCACACTAGCATTGATTGGTTTATAGACGGGCGTGTGTCTGACATTGGCGGATATTAGTCTTTTCGATTTGAAGGGAGAAAATCAATAAACTGGTTGATTTTGTTGCCACTGTAATGTCATTATAGTATTACTACCAGCATCACCAACTTCAGTTGTACTATCCAAAAAAGTGTAAATGATCACACTGCAAACGATCTAAACTGTGGTACAATTTGATTCAGAATGAGACCACCTCTTTTGGTCTGTCTAAACTGTGGTCCGTTGGTCCAGGCCGTGGTCCGAGGCACTTTTTACTGCTCTTTTGGGTTGGACTAAACCAAACAGTCTGAATTTGGTGTGAAAGCGTCCTTAAAAGTCCCAGACGGTCCTTTAGAAACCTGCTGGAGTTGTCACAGATGCTTCATTGACAATTTTCTACACTCAGATCAGAGATAAGGGTGAGAGGTGTTTCCAGATAAGATGGTTGACAATTTCAACACAATGTGTTCATTCTACCCATTTGGGTGGAAAGTGCATAAGTGCATGTACTAATCTAAAGTTTCAACAACTTCTTTATAGATTAATATGTAGGAGATCAACGTGACTGCACTTCAGTCCTGAAAGTAGTTAAGTGAAATGAGAAGAAACAATAGGGGCTCCGGCTAAATTCCCCTGCAAGATCATCTGTGAGGAGCGACAGCAGAATGCATTGGTCTGCTTTTCAACTGTGGGAGCCTGTAGGATTGAGCTGTTGGCCGAGTGCCCGCTGAGCGTATTCAACCCTCCACAGATAGGTCTTTGTCCTCTGCGCTTTTACGCAGCTGCTAAACAACCGTAAGACAAAAGCATCTGGGGTACCCCAGCAGACCAATGAGAAATGCTCACCATATGAAGAGCCGTGCCAGAGACCATTTGGATGCAGCCAAATGCTACGCTAGGGATGAATTAATCAGGAATTTCAATGAGTAGCCATGTAACCCTTGACTTTTTCTTTACTCCTATATCCCACATGAGATATTAATATTATTATATTTTTTTGCTTAAATACTAAGCCACAAAAACAGATATGTCCCCACTGCTTCTTGTGTTGCTTTTGATGAGGCAAATGCACATGACTCCCTGTTTACTCATGTTGTTGTGATGTGATGCTGCATGTGACACAGTGAAACCAAAGTTAAGAGGCCACTTTGACACACTCTCTGTCTCTCTCTCTCCTGACATGAATCATTTTTCTATTTAAAAAAAAAAAAAAAAATTCCAAGTGACAGTTTTTATTCTCGGCACATTATCCTACAGAGAAAGGCTTGATCGGCAGGAAGAGGCACTTCTGCAAAGCAGATGCAAATCTGAAATAGCTGAGCTATTCTAAAGCGACAGCTGCAGGAAACGCAATAGCTGAGAGAGACTGTTTTGGGGGGAAGCTGTTTGCCTTACAGACAGACTGTTTGGTGGTTTCCTAAGATAGATTTAATTTGACTAAATGCTGAAAGAAGAAACATTTTATAAATTCAACTTGGAATCCCCAGTATCCGCTCGACTGAGTCATTCTTCAATGTGAGACGCGTTTACCATTTCCCAGGTTTTTGTGTCACTTTCCCGCTACAGTGGTGAGGAAATCCCAGATGTTTCGACCTGAGAAACAGCTTGACACCCTTGACACAGTAACCACACACAGACCAGTGGAGAGATCAGAGAGCAGTAGTAATAATACAGCTACACCACCGAGTGGTCTCCTAAGTCATCTTAGCTTTTGACCTCCACGCTAGGAGGAAAACAATACTGTAACAATAGAGTGGCCACAGCTGGAAGTATACGTAAGTGATGTTGCGACGGAGTGGAAGCATCTGGAATGAACAGAGCAAGCTGTCTGCAAATCAGCACATGATCCTGCATGTGTGTGTCTAGAGAGAGATAGTGTGGCAGTGTGTGAAAGCTTTCACATAAAGTGTCTCATACAGTTTCTCCCAAGTTGTTTCATGCCTTTTGAAGTGTACAGCACCCAATGGCAGTTTGTGTGGATTGTCTTGTGTTTGCTGTTGCTGGGCAGGTGATTCTCCTGCTTCTTTCTCCACTGTAAGGAGCAAATGTTCAAAAAAGGAACAAAGTAAACAGTGTTTTATTTATTCATTTACAGCCAAGAAATTTTGCTTGGGATCTGAACATGTGAACACAGAATTCTTGGAGGTGAAAGGTGAAACAGTTGCATTTATAAACCAAACAAAAGTTTTAAGAATCAGCGTTCTCCTCTTGTCTATTCTCTGTATTGGTGCAGGGGTTCTCTTTGTGTTTGCAGTATGCATCATGTATTTCCACATAATTTCAGTGTTGGATTGTGCAAAGAATACATTTGTCACAGTGTATATGTCAGTGATACTGATATAGAGACTACATCACTTCAGATTGAGCCATAGATGGGTTCTACGTTGCACAGTTGCTTTCTAGTGTCCAGTGTGTTGGACAATAGGACAGCAAAGTCTCTGCTGTTGGTGAGCTGCCTACCAGTGCTTAAAGTATTAATATAATGGATTGACCCACTCTCGCAGAGGTCAGCCAGGGTGGAACATATACTGTACAAACCACTAGAGAGAATAGCTTCCACCTTTCTCTTGTTATGTCCTGTACTTTGTACTTATTGGTAATTGGTTATTGGCACTTAAGTCCACGTCTAATCCGATTCTGTGATGAATCTGAGGACAAACACCATCTCTGCGGGGCTGGAAGTGTCAGTTTCAGGCTACGAACGACTCTTAGCCCTTCCAGGATCCAGCCCCAGGACGCAGGGCTTAGAGACACGGGAAGGAGCGCCTCATGGAACAATTGCATTAAAGTGATATGCTCGCTGGCTGCTCTGTTGTCATAGCGCTGACGGTGAATCCTGACACGGTGGGGTCTGGCTGGCTGGTCCGACGAGGCTAGCAACTGGGCCTGGCTGAAAGGAGAAGGCTTCTGCTCCTTCTAATGAGGGATGGGATTGTGCTGGAGGGTTTGAAAAGGGTAAAGTCTCGGGTCAAGGGGTGATAGGTTAGCAGTGTGAGGCAAGAGGACAATGGGACCGGCGGGAGCGACGCAGAGAAAGGGATCCCAGCAGCTGGGGGAGGGTGTGGGGGCTGTTCATGGGAAGTAACCCCGAGATTAGCTGGAGAGTCTCGTCTGCTGTCTTCCCGTCTCTGTGCTTCATTATGACTCTATTGTGTGTGTGTGTGTGTGTGTGTGTGTGTGTGTGTGTGTGTGTGTGTGTGTGTGTGTGTGTGTGTGTGTGTGTGTGTGTGTGTGTGTGTGTGTGTGTGTGTGTGTGTGTGTGTGTGTGTGTGTGTGTGTGTGTGTGTGTGTGTTCGTTCACATGCTTATGCACCGTGCAACACGGCAACAAGTAGGGAAATGAAGGACGGCCTCCAGCCCTGTGTTGTTTGCCATCACAGCAGCTTGAGTGTGAGAACATCTGATGTGTGGAGGTCCTTGACCATGTAAAATGGACACAAAAGAGTGCGAGACATCAAATTAAAACATATCAGATTATAAAAAATAGATAGCATGCCTGATTTTGCTTTTTGCTTCATTTGCCTGCAGGATATCCATGCTTGTATTCAATCTGTGCAGCACAAGATAAAACAAATACATTTCCTTCCATGAGGATTCAGGCTGACTGCTGTCAGATCACTCAAGTAGCATTAGAAGCAACTCAGTGGTCCTTGTGTCGTTACAACAAAAATCACAGTTTCGTGCTCGGGACATAATATAGGCGACTTTCATGCAACCATTCAATGCTAGCTATCGATGCAATACTAAGGAGAAGTGCAAGAGAAATAATATCCAAGACCAGATGAACACACCTGCTTCCTCAGCCTCCTCTTTCGGATTAACGTGATCTCATTGGCTCGCTCTAACATTGCTCGGTCACGGATGTATGTGAATAGTCAACTTTTTGCTACTGTGTGTTTGACATATTAGCTCAAAACCTCAACTGCCCCCAAGTGGCCAGAATCTGTTTTGCTGTTGCACCTTTAAGACTCGACACCGTAAACAATGAGTGTACGTTTATCGTCACATTTGGTAATATCAGAGGCTGCATTGTTGCTAAGTGCTTGCCTGCTTCTAGAATGGACCTTTTACCATTAAGAGAAACTGCTGCTGCTGTGTCATCCCCCGGGGAGAAAATTGTTTTTATATAACCCTCATTTCTTTCATCTATTCCAGCGTATCTGGGTATTTTCATTGTTCTTATCACAATAGACAAGAAGTTATTATGTAGCATTATTCTAACTGGATAATGGCGATATAATGGAGGTATTTGTTTGCAGTACCTCCTGGCTCCCGGTTCGCTGGCTCCATAATGTAACTCGGCGAGCAGACCACAAAGACGGCAAAGCCTCTCTTGGACCAGAGGCATCATTAAAATATTTAATACACAGTGAAATAAAAACAAACAATTATGCAAAGACCTCTACTTTCCTGTAAAATGGCAGAAGTTCGCCCTGTTCTATTATGAACGACTCCTCTTTCCCTCCCTCCCTCCCTCTGTCTGTATCCCTCTTTCACTCGTTTCCAAGTTTCTCTTTCTGTTTCCTGGCTTCGCTTTGCTCTATTGACTCCAAACTGAAATTCTGAAACTCTTTAGGTTTTGATATTGCAATGGGGTTTTCTGTCCGGCCAAGCCATGGTGGCTGTTTCCAAGGCACCATATAAGCATGGGAGCCGGGATAATATGAAGCATCTGCGTCTCCCACTCTCCCCGCAACAGGCTTATGGGCCAAAACCGCAGTGGCTGTGGAGGTGCCAGAGAGTCAGGGATGTGAGGTCATTTTTAAAGGAAAAAAACATGGCTGCCAGGCATCCGCGAGCGAGCGTCGCTTCGTTTTCCAGGCCTAACACGATAGTAACACAAACATGCAATTAGTGAAGTGCTGAGTCAGATACCCAGGGCATTGTTTGGTCAAACACTCATAATTACAGTAAAGACAAAAAGAAATCAACGTGGAAATTATACAGTAGAAGAAATGTCAAGTCATTAAGAATGCCTCTATTAGAACTGGTTGAAATTGAATAGAGGAGTTGGATTTCCACCAAGAACTTAAAAGTAGGAAGAATAAATTGCAGCACTACAAGGATGAAGGAGTTTGGTTTAGCACTTTGATTTTGAGGTTGGATGATGGCAGGTTACAATTATGAGGTCTTGGGTTCATAAAATCCAAATATTTAATATCGGAACTGATAAACTCTCAGTTGGGTGAATGGACAATAACAAATATAATTTAGGCGAGTAACTTCAATTCCTGTGGTGAGGAAATCATTCACACTATCTTATAATTATAATATAGTTTTTCAGTCAGAGATCGCAGGATATATTTGATTTCCAGACATTGTGGGTAAAAAAGAGGTATTTTGCTCTTTATGATCCCCCACAGAGGTTGGCTGTTGACAAGAGGAAATATTTTTTCGGGGTTGTCTGTCCATTCGTCCAATTTCTCGTGAACATGATATCTCAGAAATGTTTTCAGGTCTTTTTTTCTTCTTTTTCTTAAATTCAGCACAAACAATTCAGTTGGACCCAAGGCTGAAATGTTCAGATGTTGGCAGTCGAAGGTCAAGGTCATTCTGATGGCCATAACTCAGGAATGAATCCACCAATTCTAACTAATGGGCAATATTTCACATAACTCTGGATGAGAAGGAGAGATTGTGACCTTCAAGTTGACTGGTTGCTGGAGTCAAGCAACCAGGCGGAGATCCTTGCTTCTTTTTCTCATGTAATAGTTAACCAACCATTTGGGGAGAGGGGGGGGGGGGTTGTGTGTTATTCAAAAAGGAAATTGTGATGGACATTTTTCACAATTTTGACATTCAATACCACAGGGTTTGGAACTTAGTCCGAATCCAAATTACTCATTCAAGGTCAAGTATAAAGTTTGAAAAGTCTTTTTTTTTCACCATAAAGGGATTAAATGCCTTTTAACCTTTTACACTCAAAGACTGAGTGTATTGAATTTCACGATTCTTCTGAATTTATAGTTTTTTGAGGCAGCCAGAAGGAACCACAGGGCTCATTATAATTCAGCCCATTGTGGTTTTCTTTCTCACAGTCACATGTCTTACTAAAGTGAATGATAGACAGTTAGCATGTTTATTTTTCCATTGCAGACTAAGAGATCTCTTTTTCATACGAATGCAGAGCCTGTAGAGTAGATTGTTTCATCATATGGCAAAATAAGTTTAACTTATAGGGTAAATTTGAGGCATACACTTTATGGAGTGTTATAATAAATCATATGTTGAATTGTTCAGTAAAAGTCACAGAGAAGTTGTGTTATTTTTGTTCTGCTGTCGACCTACGGGGGGGAAATGGGTCAGCGAACAAGCGTATGGATCTGAATAATGGGTTTTGAGGTGAGTGCAGTGCTTTTTGTAAACCAATCGATGACTTGGACTCATCACGTCAAACATGATGGCAGACATACAGGACAGATTGACCTATAGAGGGCCTGCCTTTGAATCTAGGTCAGTAATTCCACCACAGTTCATTGGAATGATGTTGACTTCAACAAACTGCCAAAGAGGAATCAACAAAAATCTCAGTGTCCCTGGATTCCAAGTTTAAAAACAAGATAATAGAAGCTTTTTAGACAAGAGCGGCAAAATATTCAGGGATATTTGGACGGTTGGTTTGGTTTATTGTTTTGCTTTTTAACAGACTTCGTCCTTCACAATCAGTCACAGCTCATACGGGCCGCTCCACACAGCCTTTGGAGTTGAGCTTGAGCTTTCCCAGTCTGTCGTCAGTGTTTTTAAGTGGGTGCTCGGGCCCAGGACACAGACTGCACTCCCTGAGAAATCCTTCCTCCAGTGTGAGCGGAGCAGGGTGCAGGTCCTCACGGGTGACTGAACACTGAGGAGCTCCCAGGGCCCCCAGTCTCTCACAGCATAAAAGGCTGACCCACAACGAATCCCCCTCCCCACTCCATTTGTATGAGCTTCATCATCATTCAGATTGTGTCCTCAAGTAGGGGAGTGGCGCTGTCTCGCACTGGGGCTGAGCACGCCGCACTCAGGCCTCACCTCCGACGTTCACATGATTATTCCCACTGCCACTCAGCCTGACACAGCACTGGTGACAGCAGCATGGTGATGTCTAATCACTAGTCTGGTCAGTCTTCTGCTCTGAATGGGTCTTTCTTCATTCATTCTTCACTGCTTTACATAACATGTTGTCATTCAATTTCAATTAAAGCTCCACTAATCAACACAGTTTGTCAAATGATGATATGACATATGAAATGAACTTATCAGAGGGACAAATACACAAAACTCTGCAGCTTTAATCTGTTTCATGTGTTTTTTTTATTGTTTTAGTTTTACAGACCCTCTCAGCTCGGCTTTCAGCAAAAATCTCTAATAAACATAAAGTAGACGACAGCAGACAGAAGTTATTGACTCGCTGGGGAAGAGAGTTGGAGCAGAGTAAATTCTGGACCAATATTAAAACAGAATTCTCAATGGATGCCAATGTTGGACTCCTAATCGTGCAGCATCGTAGATATTATTATTAGCCATTAATATCACCTTATTAGTGATGGGTATCACATCATTGAATGATATAACTACCATTGATAAAGTTAAGCATATGTTGTTATGTAGTGGTATCACTCGACTTGACGACTCATTGGATCCGTAGAATCAGACGGGTCCTGCATGTATTTGCTGACTGTCACCAACCCGTTCATTCATGTTTCACAATAACTGGGTCCTTCATTAGCTGCATGAATACCAATTGACGTCAAATGATATTCATACAGTTGTACTGTGCTGCATGGCCGTCATAACCTTTTGTGTCAGAGCCAATTGCTTTACACCACCCAAACCTATGAGCTATGATTTTGATATTGCTGATTGAACTGAGATCAAATGTATGAAACTAATGGGCTTCATTCTCCCTGTAAAGTTTTGTTGTTGCTCCAGAAGGCAAAGAGCAAAGCTTTTTTCTGCCCAATCAGCTTTATAAGCGTTTGTCTCAGTGGACTTTCCAGGCATGTGTCTGATTGAAGCAGAGGTCAAGATGAAGAATATGAACGTTTCACAATCACTGATAAAACGGTCTTCATGATTTGCCTTTAGAGACACATCTTTCAACAGCTGTTTGCACTGATTTGACATTTTGACCACACTTTCTCACTAAACCTTTCTCAGAAAGCTGAGACTACTCAATAAACACATGCACATAAGACTTCATATGTTTCGTAACATATTTATCTGTCTCTCGGTTTCGGAATTATTGTCCATAAGGGATAAAAACCGAATGCAGGGCATCGTTGGGAAATCGCTGGGACATCACTGACTCACACAAGAAGAGATCTTTGTAGAAGGACCAGTCTTTTTTTGGGGGGGGGTTTATATTGTATTTAACAACATTATGCTTTTTTGATCGTCTGTTTTGTCATGCACTGATTGCTGGCTGTGCAACAAATTGTCCTTTGGGGCTGATAAAGATTTCTCGACCTCGCTGCGGGGGTATAGTTACTTTACAAACCAGTATTCCCTTTGTTGTTTATCTATTTTGAGGGGATTGTTTAAGCTGTTTCTTATGCAGTCTGAATACAATTCCTGTTAATTCCTCACATTTTCTGTTTCTCTTTTAAGTTTTATGGGAGTGGGGCTTCACATTAGCTCTTGCAATGGGATCCCAGATGCTGAAATCCTCTCTGCAGTAAACTCAAACATCTTGTTGTCCACACTCTTAAATGTTTGCAGATGGATCATCACGTTGTTTTTGACTTTGGCATAATCGGTACGTTTGAGCTGCTTTAGTGTGATATACATTTAGTCCTCTTTTTAAGCTTCACTTGAGCTCTTTAGTGTAATTTAATGCAGAGAACACAAGTGCGGCCACCTCCAAAAACAGCTGTATGTCTCTTTATAAAGCGTTCAAAGAACCATCACATCCATATACGGGCTCCGTCCCCCCCACTTTACAAGGATGATGTCAGTTCTCCTGGCGTTTTACAGGGCGAACGGTGAAAAAGCTTTCAGATTAGTGTGGCACTTGTTGTTGTGGGATCCCCGCTAAGTTCACTTCCCTGACCCCCGAGGCTCCCCCTCCCCTGCTGATCCCTCTCCACTCTGAGGTCTGGTGTCCGTGAGAAGCCCCCTCTCCAGCAGAACTCTCCCCCTCACCGCTGAAAGGCCCCTCTCTCATTAGCATGCCCCTGGGGCTCCTCAGCCTGCTGTTGCCAAACAAACACAGGCCAAGATTTTTCCTCCTCATCTCCCTCTCGCTGTCTGTTCCTCTGGTCGTCTCTCACCGTCCATCTTCCCCTTGCCTCTGTTATTTTTGACAGGTCGTGTCCCACTGCATCATCCCCCCTTTTGTGTTTGTTGCATTCTCCCATTTCTCCCTTCTTTATCAGCTCCTTGACCCTTCTTAAATTTCATTTCACTTTTCCACCCCTTTCCGCCTCTCTTCCATTTTCGCATCGTGTTTCCTCTGGTGTTTATATCGGCCCAGAGGACGCTCGTTCTCCCTGTTTAGGATATGTTGCTCTGCTTTTCCTTTCCTGTCTCTTTTCTTTATGTGAGTTCAGAGCCACCAGATGGAGGAAGGACAGCGGTCAAAGTTTGCTAATGTATGCTGCAGGAGCAGAGGGCATATGGTGCCAATCAGGAGATGAAGGAACACACACACACACACACACACACACACACACACACACACACACACACACACACACACACACACACACACACACACATACACATGAATTAGAAAAAGGTGATTGTGCAGCAAAGAGTGGTTTTCACCCACAACTAAAGTAGGGGCCCCCTACGCTCCCTTCACTGATATAACAAGCCTGCTCTCACCAGGCTGCTTTCTTCAGGTTACTATTCATTGTAACACAAGCGAGGGAGCGCAGTGTTCAGGACATGTACAGTGATTTGTACGTCAATAACAGGACAAATTAATTTGACTCTAAATGAATCCCCCAAACCAATCATGAGATTCCTAATAGCCACACGTTTTACCTGTGAAACTGGATTTTAATGATGCACATTATATTGTTATGTCATCCTATCATTGGGTAATAAACATATTAGACCCATTGAGAATTAATTTAAAGAACAGTAATCAAAGTTGGACTTTTTGTAATGCTTTTTATTCCTATCAGTACACCAGTGACTTGAGTGCTAACTGGAAGTAGCGAATTCCATGCAAATAAGCTCGAGAGAACCACTTCTGCATCTTGGAAAGGAACTGTGATGTACAGTGGAGCGGTGGACGAGACGGAAACGCAAAAGTGGAGGAGCGAGAGAGAGAGAGAGAGAGAGAGAGAGAGCAGAGAGGGAGAGAGAGAGCTGAGAGAGGAGAGAGTACAGAGGGACAGAGAGGAAGAGAGAATTTGCTGCAAGGAAGCATTTTTGCTGGATGGGAGAAAACCAACCATGGAAACTCCATCAGAGGAAAACCAGGAGCAGGGTCAGGACAAAAGAGGTACCAACGAGCACTGACAAAGAGCCAGTGCAGATCTTTTCACCGCTGTGTTTACTGGGGCTTTGACCTACTCCAGGCTGCTTGGTTTCACTCAGCACAATAGTTGGGTAGATTTCTTTCTCAGCAGGGGCTTTTTTTTTTTTTTAAACGTCAAAGCAGCCTCCTTGTGTCAGTGTTTGCATGCACGAAACTTGAACGTTTTGCAAATGATATTTTATTAGCAAATCGTGCATCGCTGCCTCTGTAAACCTGCTGCTGATGTCATGTGAGGAGTGTGTTTTTGCTTTGTGCTTGTTTTATGATCTAATTAGTGGAAGTCACACACTGCTGCAGGGGGTGATGCTGTGTGTGTGTGTGTGTGTGTGTGTGTGTGTGTGTGTGTGTGTGTGTGTGTGTGTGTGTGTGTGTGTGTGTGTGTGTGTGTGTGTGTGTGTGTGTGTGTGTGTGTGTGTGTGTGTGTGTGTGTGTGTGTGTGTGTGTGTGTGTGTGTGTGTGTTGCCGCTGTTCATCATCACACGAGTGTCACTTCTAAGGACATTGAGCCTGTTGCAGGATCCGCGGCAGATCAATCAAAGCTCAGGGTGCGTGTGAGTTGTTCTTTCGTGGCGGACAGATGATAAATGAGGCGAATGAGGGGCTGGCAAGGACGAAGATAAATGGATCAGCTATTACCAGTCTCACAAACAGACAGTCATGAGGGCTGCAAACACTAAAGCGACAGTGTCATTAACTTACTCATCCCCGCCTACTTGTAGAAATCAGCAGGGAGTCATTGATTTTTCTTTTTGCTCTTTATTTGTTACATGTATTCTAATAATGTCAGACCAATAGTAGTAAAAGCCTGTCGTGTCTGATCCGTCAGAACCGCTCGTCACACCCAGAGGCAGAGTTACCGACAGATAAGACACAAATATAAATTTGACAGTGATGTAAAACCGATAAAAGCAGCACTTCCTCACATTTGAGCAGCTGGAAACACCAAATATTAGTATTGTCTCTCGATGAATTTGGGCGTAACGTTTCTCCAAATCCATTTATTTACCTAAAACGTACTTTACCATCACCTCATTGTAGTTTTATTATTGTAATGGGTGGTCATGCTTAGATTTCTGTCATACGTTTTTTATTCTTTAATCTTTTATGAAATAAGATGTTATTATTTACGATCCATTTCTCTTCTTTTTCATCTGGGTTTTCTATGTCTATACTAAACACCTCCAACATTCTCATTATTTTCTGTACCTGCCAATGCCAGCTTTTAATTAATGTGTCTTCTTCTTTTTCTATATTTGCTTGGCATTTTCGGGAGCAGACAGTAGAAGTCTGACAGGAAATGAGGTCGGAGGGAGACGGGGTCGAAGGACACGGCACAAAGGTCCCCGGCCCGACCTGATTTAGGCCAGCCATGTTGTAATTACGTGGTTGGCGCCTCAAACCCTCAGACCACTTTGGCGCCTTAATCTGTCCTTTTATGAGGAGCTGTACCTTCACTTATAAACCGCGGGTCAGGTCGGGAATGTTGATGGAGAGATTTCGATATTGGCCTGTTAGTAGAGAGATTTAAACGTTCCTCCAAATGCACATAGAATATTGTCCATTATGACCATCATTGCCTCTTATTGTCTGTGAGCACATTAATCATCATCCCACACTTCTCTCAGCCTCATTCGCACACAGCAATTAGCTGAGACAGAGTAAGTTTCCGATGTTGGGTAAGTAAACAGCGAGACCACTCTCGACAAATTTGCAGGCTCAGATCTCCCCCGTCCCTTGGGAGCGGCCATTACAGCCATTATGGCGTTTTAAAAGTTTTTGTTCCTCTCGAAGTGGAGAGTGTGGAAAATGAGCCTGTTTCTCATAAATGGTGTTTTGGCAGTTCGCCCCCAACGGAGCAACAAACAACAACACTTTAGCATTAGCTGTAAACAGACACATCTGTTTGCAATGAGGCTAGATGTGAGATTAAACCTAAATGCCAGTTTTAATGGAGCTGGGAGCCAGTTTGTTGTTTAGGGCTCATGGATAAAATGGAAGAGTCTCAAATTGTGCGTGTCCATGTGTGTTTATTTGTGCGTGTGGGATTTATTTTGTATATGAAATGCATACCCTTACTATACATCCTTGCATGTGGGTTTTTTTGTTTGGGTGTATGCGAGCGGGCTTGTGTCTGGTGTGCACATTAAATCATATTATAATTCTTCTCTGCAGTAAAAGGAGGATTTAGACATGCGTTTTTTACTTCCCACTGACGGCCCTGCAGTTGTTGGAAGATTTCAGCTTTGTGGTGATGACGTTCCCTGTTCACGTGATGGATGCTGTTGAAGGATGGAGGCTGGTGATGAATCAGGGCCAGCTGCAGGGGTTAGGGCTTTTCTCTCTGTCTGTTAGTATGTGGTAGAACTTAATGGAACAAAAATGCTGTAGTAACACAACATACACAAATATAACAGGTTTTCAAATAGGACTTTTACAGAGGGCCACATGCATATCAAATAATGCAAGAATCATTTGTACTCTAGTGTTCATAGGCGCTGATTTATCTTACTGCACAAGATGGATCATCTGGAGTGACGCTCTGATTGGTGGTTAGAGTTTGGAGCAGGGGGCTGACGTTTAGTCCCCCCCCCCCCAGTTGATCCAGTCAATCACCAACTGTGAAGTTTGACATCATATCAATGTAAATTTGGCCCAGACAGTATGCCGGCACATGTGGGTGTTTGGTACTCTGTGTGGGTGCTGGAGCCGAGGAGCACCCACTGGTTGGGCGCCTAAATTACCCCAAATCAAAGTATCCTGGTGGTTTGTGGGTTAGTTTTTTAAACGTGGGCAAATCAGCACGTTCACGTCTCCATCAGTGTAGATCGGAGCCGAGCAGATAAAAACCTGTGTCTACTACAGGATTATTTGACCCGGGAGTGAATGCCGATTGAATCCATTCCCAATGCAGACAGGAGTCAGATGTCAGCGGTTGTTAGTTGGTTTGACCAGTGGAAAAAGGTTTTTTGTGTCTGTCTGCCAGTCGGTATCCCCGTTAACCTGCAACTCATGTTCGTCTCGCCGAGCCATCTGATTCACACATTGGCTGACTTGAGATGCTTAGAATAACAGGATCCTCCCGGAGTGTGAAGTGGCTGCTCGGGCCCATTGTGGCCAAGCTGTGTGCGGTGCTGGAGGGGCACACAGGATGGAGCTCAGCGGTGGGCTTGTCCTGGGCCTCCAGCCTTTGGGCCGGAAGCGCAGGGCCGTGGTTCACTGCCGTTCTCAATGGCCCCTGAGAGTCCAGTGTGATGGACAGTCCCGGGCTGCAGACACTGGCTCTTTGTGTCAGAGTTTCTTGGACTCTTTCTCGGTCTCTCTTTTTTTTTTCTATCTCCCTCAAACACTGTCACACAAACAGACACACACACACACTCTTTCTCACACAAGCAGCTTTTTCTTCCTCTCTCCTCGTGACCCTGAAGTCTAGCCTTTGCTGTAAGGCCCGACATTGTCATTATAAACAGTCACTAATTTGTCTGTGTTTCTCTCTTTCAAGCCGTTTTTCATTCTGTCTCTCCGCCTCTCATTCATGCACAGGAGCAATGAGACGACGAATGGAGAGTCTCGGGGCGGCTGGAGGTCTAACCGGGTCTAATAGTCAGGGACCATGTGAAAGTCATCAGAGGGGAAAAGCGTGATTTTCATTTACAGTGCTCTGCTCAGAACCAGCCGGCAAGATCCCTTTAGTTACAGGCTTGTTGTTGTTGTTTAGAGTCACCGGCTCCTTCTGTTATTGCCTGTGGAGGAGGAAGATTTGAGCTGAAGTTTACACTGCAATATCCTGTACTCCTGCACTAATCCCAGGCGGTGCACTCAGAGAATACAGTCTGCATTTTGCTGCCTGGTAGATTGTAATGATACTGGTTGACGATCATGTAGACATAACATGTAACATGTAACATGTAACCCATCAGTCTAAATGCAGAATCTATCATGCTCTTTGAACCAGATTTAGTTTGACATTTGGAGAAACTTCAGAGCGCTCGTAGCCTGATTTATTAATATAGACATTTGACTCTGCACTTTCTTGGGCTCGTAACAATACACATGATAAGTGTGAAGCCGTTAAGACGAACGGTTCTCGAGATGCACGAGCTACAGACCGACGGAGAGAGATTTCTAGAATTATTAGATGGATGCAAAAAAACAAGATGGTGTGAAGAACTCATTCTGAAATATAGGCCTACACCCTTCTTTAAAGCCAGCAGATTGACTGATAAGAACACGTGCAACTCTCCACTGATCCTACGGTTACTTCATAATTCCACCTCTGCTTTGAATCCATCTACTGAAGAAGTCTTATTTGACTGCTGTCCCCGTGGTGCTTTTTTTGCAGGACTGGTTGAAGTTAGTGTTGAGCTTTGATGTTGTCTCTGTCTCCCCTGATGTCCAATACTGAGGCTAAAGCTTGCACAGAGGCCCTTTTGTGAACAGAGCCGTATTCCTGAGGTCACTAATAGTTGAACCGCGGCAGCCAGTCTGTCCGTGTGCCAGTGTTGTTTCAGTCAGCCAGAACAGAGTTATACTAACCTGCCAACATGTTGAGTCCAGCTGTGAAAATACAACCTCGGATTTATTGTGTTATTAGGCATAACACCCGGTAAGTGACACAAGAGAGAGGGAGGTGGAGAACCAACACATTCAACCTGGATGGACGGACAGCCTGTAAAGCAAGCCACTCCAGTTTAATGGATACTAATCAAGCTGCTTGTGGGTCCGTCTTGAAATGCCTTTAATTAGATTTAACATGCACTAGTATAGTGTCCCTTCTAAACATGCCTGTTTGGACTGGGCTGTTTGTGCGGCCTGCAGTGATGCTGGTTGCGGCTTTCCTTCAGCAGTATGAAGTTCCTCGGACTGGAGAATCAGTTGTCATTTCCGTTGTTGTGATCCACAACGTCACTTACGTTGATGAGTCCTAGCCTCCGGTCGCCTGTTTATTAGATACAATATTGAACATATATTGTGTCAAATCGCACCGAATTCGACACTTCTCTTCTTTGGGCCCTTAACAAAAGAAGAACCTCTCTTAAGAACCCCCCCCCTGGTTAATACGTTTTCTTTGGTAGTATTTCCTCACTCTTATCGAGGGTTAAGGAGAGAGGATGTCACACCTTGTTAAGCCCTATGAGACAAATTGTGATTTGTGAATATGGTCAATAGTATTTGACTGTCTTGAATTCAGATTGGATGGGTCTTATTTTTTTTTTAGGCACGTCACCGCCAAAGCTCAACTCAACAAAGCCATCCAAAGAAGAAGAATTATCAGTCCTGGTGTTTGCTGCATCGTTAGTACGTCTCTGGTTACGTTGATGTGTCAAACTAATACCTCTCTAGCCAGCCTGCTCGCTAGGTGGTAGGTAGCTAAGTGGCTTGAGAGGGATGAGTACTTGCGGTGGTGAAAGCCTGGAAGTGCTTATGAAGCAAACTGCGTCAGAACCTGGGATAATGGGAATCAATAATATTTTCCCCTTTTAGTGTGTATTGTCATGGCAAGTTTGGTCTTAAATTCAATTTGACATTTTAACTTGTATCTAGCTGTAGACTCCCTGAGCAGATGGCTTATTAAAAAGTGTACCTTTTCTCTCTCTAACTGCACAGAGTTACAGGAGTGTGGGAGATGCAGGCATGTCAGCCTGACCTTCTGCGTGACAGGCTGCAGGGGAGGGTGGTTACACAGTCAATGAGATGTTTTAAAGTATTCAAATTGTCTCTAAGTCAAGGTACAAACTACCCAGTGATATTTTTGTTTCTTTCTGCTTCAAAGCTCCCCATCTATCCTCGTTTTATTCTTATTTTCAGATCCAGTAAAAATTCCGGAAAACGAGTAGACTGACTGTCATAGTGAATCATGGCGTCCAGAACTGTGGTGTCAGGTTTTAGAGAGTTTAACAACCGGGAACAGTGTTGCATTTCAAAGCGGGTTTTAAACCAAACAGACACTTGGACAGTTATACAAGGTTACTCATGACACAACACAACTTATTGCAATCACATGACTGTTGTAATGTCTCATTTTCTGACACACTTTTCAAATGGAAACTTTTACCCTCTCCAGAATGAGGGACTTCCATTGCCAGGAAAGCATTTCAAGGCTGAGGATCCAGTCCGACTCAGCTTCAAACCTGAGGAGCTTGTCGACTTATGGCCGAGATATAGTGTGCGTCTGGATCAGAGCAACCTGACGGTGACATCCACTACCAGAGCTGCTCTTCCTTTAAATGGACTGTATTTACTTTGCAGCTGGGCTCAATATCCTGTGGAGCACTCCCAGCAGCCCACTGGCCCTCCCCAACACACACTCATCAGTGAAATGTGGGCTGCGGTGGAAGTTAGCGACTCCGCTCCGGGCGCACTCATTGAGTTGTGGTTAACGCGCTGCCATAGCAACTCTTGTTCACCCACCATGGGACAGAAAAATGTTTTTTATCTCCCTGCACTACACAAACAGTCAGGATGAAGCGTCTGACTGCAAAAGTGGACGGGCCCAGCAGCAGTATATCTGCTTTAATATCCTTTGTCACGGCAAAGAGCACAAACACAGATGAACTTTCAGGAACTGTCGCCTCGTAGAGGAAGCGAGAAGAGGAGGGAAGAATTTCTGCTCTGTTTTCTTTGAGACAAACCTGACGCCGCGTTGAGCAAAGATTTGCTCGTGTTGTCTGCTGCCGCCCAACATGTTAGTCTTCTTCCGGCTACACACAAGAAATAGCTGAAACAGGAAATCTGTATTCAACAAGGATTCTTCAGAGTAACTTGTTGCTCTAACTAGAACTCAGTCTCTTATGCTGTTGATATTTAACTGAATAATATGCACAGGTTTTATTGAGGCTTTTGTAAAGATAACGCATCTTGTTTAATGCACATTGGCTTTGCTGTGGCTCAGATTATGTAATTTACAGTGGAAACATTGTCAAAATCCAAAGTCTCATTTCACTGATGATTATTGTGGTATTGTTGCAGAAAATTACAAATAAGCTTATTTTCCCCCTAGGATTTCTCAACCCTGGAATAAGATAAGCTTTGTTCACTAGGGTGCAGTGTAACTTTGTGATACAGCAAACATGTCAGCAAACTGGAGCAATATTAGCATATATTTAGGGACATGTTTTTGTGTATGATTGGACTCAACTTCCTGTACAAAAATGAAGCCAAAATATTCCGGATACGCATGCTGCCATTTTGTACTTTTGATGTCATTCAGGGTCAGAGTCAGCGCAGTAGTGATCGTGAACTACTGCCACGGTATCCAGGTCCCGCCCATACACATGCTTGGCCTAACGTGAGGCTGTCTGAGCTGTCAATCGTGATACTTGAGCTTCTAGGTTAAAACAACTGTCTGCTGCTGTGACGTGCACCAGAAAAAACAAAACAATGGTTTAAAGAAGCTAAAACGCTCTGTAGAGCTGAGGGAAACAGCAGAGTTTGCTCTGTCACTTCTCACATCCAATCAAAAATATCAATTATATCAATTATAGATAAATTCTCAGTCTGATATCAGGCTTTTGTGAGAGCTTTAAAACATAAACAGCTACTGACCTGAATTTCCCATGACTCCATACAACATCCTGTCAAACACATGTGGATGTGATTGTGAGCACACTGGGGTTTGTTTCCTTGAGCGTCCACAGACAGTACATTGCGGCGAGTGGCTCCATTTCACAAGCCGGAGAGACACATTGGATGAGACAGGCTCATCTGGGTCATTTCATTCTCCCCAGTGCGGGTTGCCATTGATTTCCATTACGGCTTGGCAGGCACCCATTGCTCTGACCTGCTGGACGGCCATTAGTGCCCTTTTAAGTGTAGTGATGAATTGTCAAACGAAACATTAAAGGGCGGTGAGGAGTGTAGAACCTCAGCGGCAACACAGCAACTGCAGTGTGTCTACTGCTGCTTTGCATCGCGGAGGGGGAAGGAAGCATCACGAGTGACCGCAGACAAATTTTAATGAAACATGTCTGCTCTGTCTGCACTGTTTCCCTCGCAGCATTTTAAAGTTTAGCAATCTTTTTAACGAGTCCTGATGAGTCATGCAAAATTATTCACATGGCACCATGATACCCTCCCTCTCCCCAACTGCATGCTGGGATCTCACATTCAATTTCCCTGAGATCACTTCCTGGCCACCTAGTGAAACACAGTCATTTGATTTTTGGGCCAATATTGGGATAGAATGGACTTTATTGCCTTTTTAAATAAAAAAAAAAAGTTTAATTCTAACAAATGACGCCAATCACTGACTCAATTCCTCTTGTTTTTTTGCACAGGTTGCTTCGAGTGCTGCATCAAATGTCTAGGCGGCGTGCCGTACGCGTCGCTGGTGGCCACGATCCTCTGCTTCTCAGGTGTCGCCTTGTTCTGCGGATGTGGCCACGTGGCGCTCACTGGCACCGTGACCATCCTGGAAACCCACTTCTCCCAGGTCACCAGTGATCACGCCATGCTGACTGATGTGTAAGTGACCTCACACTGTATGCGTGTACTTACATGGCTGCCTGTGATGCCATCCAGTGTGTGAGAAACATAAAAACGAGATCCTTGTAATGAATTGGAATTGGGTTTTCTGAGTTATTTATAGTAACTTTTATCGTAGAAATATCAAATATCAAGCCTCAATTAAATTATTTGTCGTAAGGGTTTGATAACGAGTCATTTGGAATCATTGCCCAGTTTTTTAAATATAAATATGGGCTGATTTATTGGTGTTGGAAATGTTTTACTCCCTATCAGTATCAGCATCAGCATCAGCTGGCTCTACAAATAATGTTAACTGGAAAATAAAAAGAGGTCCAGTCTAAAGTGAAATAACACTTTAAATCAGGGTGAGTTTATGTGGACTATTTTTAGCCGATTTGGTCTCCCACATTCACCTTATCCTGGAGATGAGTCCTAATATGGACTTTTCCCCCCGTTTCAGAGCATCCATTAGTCCAGACAATAAAAGAGCAATGACAAGAGACAGGAATGCACATATGTTTTATGTTGGTGTAGATTTGGAGTGCACTGTTTAATTTAATGTCCACAGAGGCAGTCTGTCTCTCGGTGGACGCTTTCCAGAGACGTGCATCACCTGTTATCTCCACATTTGGCCTTAGGGAAGCTGGGCTGCTATCTCCATCATATCCATCTGTTTATGATTAATCTGCCAGCCCCAGTTTACTCATGTGTTTTTACACCAGACGGTCGGTGGTGTTCCACACAGTTACTTAACCTGACATTTTTAGTAGGCTTCTCCAGGGCTAAACACATGATGGCGGTTGATTTGTTCTGCTGTTTTGAACCCACTTCAACTACTTTACTGGCAAAACTCATGTGTGTTTAACATTGTTCCTTAACAGAGTACAGCTGATGCAGTACGTCATCTATGGCATCGCTTCCTTTTTCTTCCTGTACGGGATCATTCTGCTGGCCGAGGGCTTCTACACAACCAGTGCAGTCAAGGAGCTGCACAGCGAGTTCAAGACCACCATCTGTGGACGCTGCATCAGTGGAATGGTATGTTCACACAAAAACCACCGTGCCAGGTGTAATCCTGATTTTTATACACTGATTGCTTTAAAACAATGCTTTCATGCCATGTGATTCAAATTTGTTGGAAAAAAGTGTGAGGGGGAAAAAAAAGGTGGGATGGGGAAGAGTGTAATTGTTACCATTTTACTCCTGATTCCAGTTTCATGGTTGTCCGGTGACGCTAACATTGTTCCATCGCTGCGTCCTCAGTTTGTCTTCCTCACATACATCCTGGGCGTGGCCTGGCTCGGTGTGTTCGGCTTCTCCGCGGTGCCCGTCTTCCTCTTCTACAACATGTGGTCCACCTGCGCTGCCATGAAGTCTTCCATTGCCAACCTCACCGACATCGACTCCATCTGCGTGGATGTTCGTCAATATGGTAAGAGGATAGTCATAGGAATGTCTTGTTGAGGAGATCAGGCTCCACTCACTGGGAGAGATATTTTGCCCCAGGGACCAGGGCGGTGCTGGGTCAGTGAGGGTTTAAACTTGGTTGGGATTCGCTAGTCCAGAACACGCAGAGGGCCAGAGAGCGCTGGTAAAACACTGATGCCCTGGTCCATCAGGATTGGAACTGATATGAGGGATGGCCAGCCGGATGTTCCCTCTGGGAGAGTCAGGTGAAAAAGAAGGCAAAGAATATTATCAGCCAACCTGAACCTTTTTTAAAATCTCATGAGTTCACGGTGATGCCTTCAGGCCTCCATTATCATGTACCTCCGAGGAGAACTGACCAAGACTCCAAATCTTTCATTCCTTCTGCCATCAGGCTACTAAACTCAGACAGCTGTAGTTTTAAATGACATCTTTTATGACTGTGTTTTTTTACAGGGTAACACATGTGGCAATTTATTATCTAATTATTGTCTTTTATTGCTTTTTCTTGTTTTCCTTCACCGACCTCTAATTGTTTGTTGACCTGTGCTTTTTGACACGTATCAAATTGGATGTTTTTTGTGTGATCGTGAATGGGATAAGCTGAATATGAAAGTTGACTGAATCTGAAACAGCTGTATGGTTTCAAGTCCAGACTTAATATTTATTATTAGCTCAGAGACACTTGTAATCCTCTCTGACCTCTCTGATCACATGCTGCATATGCTCTGAGTGTGACCAGATTAACCTCAGAGTTACTTTTAAAGGCCTGAAGAATTGGTTTTGTGTTTTTTCATTTAATATTCCTGTAAACTCTCTTATCTAAAGTGAAACCACATCAATTTTTTTTCTCCATCTTTGTTGTTTGTTGCTTTCTCAGGCTCAGGAGGACTCTTCCTAATAATCTAACTCATCTTCATGTGGAAACATGTTGGAGTGCCCCTTTATATCTGTTTTTTTCAGATTCAGATTCAGAATACTTTATTAATCCCAAAAGGGTAATTTCTACAACAGAAACCATGACCCCACTCTGGCTCTCTCTCTCTCTCTCCTGATGTATATGTGAGCTTGCATGAGGAGCCAGCTGAGAACAACAGTAAAAAGTAGGAGATAATTAGCATCATGTAGAGGGGCGGCTTAGATATTTGCAGGTTGGCTACTATCAGCATTTAGTAGCCTGATGGCGAGAGGAATAAATGTAACGATTTGTTTTTCGTGCGGGCGCATAATGGCGTCGGTCTGAGGGCATAACTGAGAATTCCCTGAAAAGTACATGGTCGGGTTGACTTAGTATTCCTTCTGCTTTCTGGACCACTACGAAGATTTAGAAAAATTAGCAATAAAATCGAATCATCTTATTCTCTGTACTCGTACTTGGCATTAAAGGTTCAGTGTGTAAGACTTAGGTGAACGGGATCTATTGGCAGAAATTGAATATAAAATAATCCGAGTGATGTTTTCACTAGTGTGTTTCATCCAAATTGTACGAATTGTTGTTTTCTTTACCCTAGAATGAGCCCTTTAATTAAAATACTTTATATTAACATCGGGAGCGGGTCCTCTTTATGGAGGCCGCCATGTTTTTTTACAGTCGTCCAAACTGGACAGACTAAACACCTTTTTGAGTTTTTATGAAAACTGAAAGCTACTACAGGTTCCCTTTAATGTTTGGAAGCAACTTCAGCACTAGATTTCACTAAATTCTACACACTGAACCTTTAACTGAATAGACTTTTGCATCATTATTCACCTGGTACATTGTTTTTGAGTGTGTATGAAAACGTTTCATTTCATGGCTGCAGGAATCATCCCATGGAATGCCACGCCAGGCAAGGCCTGCGGATCTACGCTAGGTGACATCTGCAACACCAATGAGGTGAAATGCTGCTCTCCTCTTCATTCACACACCAGCAGTGGGTGGTGAGGAAATGGAGAAATAATCCCTCTTGCTTGTCTTCCTGCAGTTCTACCTGTCCTATCACCTGTACATCGTAGCGTGCGCTGGGGCAGGAGCCACCGTGATCGCTCTGGTAAGTTTCCCTCAAGTCGCTCCATCTCTATTTTTATTATTTTTTTCTTTAGCTCATCTTTGCATGGTTTGTATCAACGGATCCTGTGTGAAGTGGTCCTCTTGTCATTCCCATATGGTCTATGTAATCGCACTAAGGACTGTTACTCAGGCTTTTTCTCAGCTCCCGTTCCATTTGCTGTTTCCCATCTGCTTAGAAGCACATGGCCCTGATTTTACTCTAGGATGGTGCAGTTTGAACTTGCTATTTTGTAAATGAGTAATTAAAGAAAATCATAATCATGAGCTTGAGCTATAAAATCCCAAATATAATATGATAAGATTATACTTTTAATATTTTGTTTTCCTTTACTTCTCTATACTTTAACTACTGGAAAATGATTGGTCACTTTACTAACTAGTGGTGATGAGGTCACCGGCATGTTCTCTTACATCCTTCTCTGTTGTCTCTCTTCCACCAGCTGATCTACATGATGGCTACCACTTATAACTTTGCTGTTTTGAAGTTTAAGAGTCGAGAAGACTGCTGCACTAAGTTTTAAAAGGGTTTTTAGGAGCCCGGTCGCAGCGTCCGAGGCTGCACTGAGTAGAGACAGTTGCCACTGACAACAAATGAACTAAAAAGAAAAAAAACGAGAGTAGGAAAAAAAAAATCTCTCCAGTAGTAATCACATGAAGTGTAAATAGCTGATCTGTTTCCTTTAGCGTTTGGTATCCAGGGATATTGCTGGTCTGAGGACACCAGATGAGAGTTGTCTTCAGAGCGTAGAGGGAGGTTTGGGTTTGTTCTGCTTTCCTTGGCACTGACTTATCGATTTTTATAAGAAACGTGCACAGCTAGAAATCCTCACCAGTGTTATTATATACAGTCCTAATGTGTGAAGCTGATTGGACCTGCACAAAGGCATCAACTGCAGGACATTTTCGAATAAAAAACAAAACAAAACTGTATTTAGGATTTATGCAGTATTTCAGGATGAGCATCAGTGCAGTGCAGTCGGAGCTGAAATGCAAATTTGTTCGCTCACTCCTGAGGCTCTTATGAAACCTAAATGTAAGATATTTGTGCAGGTTGTTGCACATGATTCCAAAAAAGGAAATCTAAATGAGAGTCGAGACTATTCTAAGTTTTCACCAAGAGATAAGCTGTGTTTCAATATAGGGGCTACATCCTCGGGAGGACGCGGCCCACCTGACCCTTGGAGGCCGCGAAGGCCGAATCAAAATGAGACGGCCTAGTCTACAGAGACTTTCCGCGAACGGGACTGCTGTGGCCTAGCAACGGCACTAAAGTCAGACAGTTAGAACGTTTTAAAGCCCCTTGTGATTTCATTCGTTAGCTGTTCGATTGAGTTGAAGCCTGATACTCAAGCATTGAACGTCTCGTCGCTTGCCGTTGCCATTACCTCTTTGAAAAGTGGTTCGTCACTGCGGCGCAGTGAACCCTGGGATAGGTTTGGCCTTATCTTATGTTCGGCTAGGAAGGATCTACCCGTTGGAGCTTCTGTTTGTCGGGGATAGAAGGACGCATTTGAAGGAGACTTTGAGCACTTTGTCGCAACCGGTCTTCAGATGTAGCCTCTGAAGGATGCAGCCCCTGAACTGAGACACAGCTATAGACCGGACAGAGCCCTTATAGATATATATATAGTATGAATAGTATGTACAGTATAAATCTCGGTCCACATCTGATGACAAATATCGAAGGTGTTCTCAGGCTCCATATTTTTGACTGCCAGATTAGTAGTTTTGGTGAAGATGAAAAACATTTGTGAAAGGACTAGCTGCAGTGGCCAAGTGCCTCGTCCTTTTATTTCTTTGATTTATTTGCTCTGCCTTAAAATGTTTGGTACCATGAAGTGTTACGCAAAAAAAAAACATCAAGTATTATTTACCTTTGTCACGAGTTAGATTCTAAACTTAACTAAAAAAACAAAAACGTTTATCGACTGTATTATGCGGGCGAGTATTACGGTGTGTGTTGTAGATTTCAGAGTAACAACACGTACGTAGCGCAGCACATGATGGAGGGTTAGGCCAGTACCAGGGGTATCCTTCTGCATGAGGTCTCACTTTTAATTCCATGTATTTTACAAAAGAAGAAATTCTCCTATTTTAGAGTAGAGCACACGTGTAATATTTTTTTTTTCTATGAGCGCTGATGCTGGTACGGCCTCGGCTATGAAGTTGATGTTTTGTTTCTTACCTTTTATTCTCTCTCGAAGTGCCATTAAAGAGCCATTTGTTTTTACCTTTAACACTGAGCCTGCATGCTTACATTCTCAAGGACTCCTTGATCTGTTTATAGCTACTTATACTCCATATTTCATATATTTAATTTTCTCTTTTTTTGAAGACTGTAGCTTTTACTTTCTTTATAAAATAAACAATCTTTGTTTACAAAAAATACCCCTACTTGGTCTATTTATTATTAACCTAAAAGCGAGTGTTTCAGACGTATACAACTCGACATGCATACGAAGCAGGGTCTCATGCTTTGCACTAACCTCCAGTGTTTTTCAGCTGCATTAAGGTTGCATGTATAACTCACTTCCTCTGCTCACCAATCACGCCTTTAAACTTTCATTTCTGTAGCACCAGTCATGATCATCACAATAACGTTACAATACCTGTTAACGTCACCCCCTGTGTGTGAGGTCTTTTATCTGAGAAGCTTAACTTTGTGTGTGTCTACGATGTACGTACTGTAGCTCTGACTCCTGTAGCTTGCTTTGCGTCTCTCTGACATGCTCACCGGCCATCCACCTCACCCTTCTCTTCCAGATCCACTTCCTCATGATTCTCTCCGCAAACTGGGCCTACCTTAAGGACGCCAGTCAAATGCATGCCTACCAAGACATCAAAATGAAGGAAGAGCGGGAGCTGCAGGACATCACCTCACGCTCAAAGGAATGCCTCAATTCCTACACATAAGGATATTACACGCACACGCCACATAAACGCACACACACACACACACACACACACACATTAGACACTGCGGCCAACCACCGTGGCCCTGTTGGACCAAGACAACGCTAAAACCACCTGCCGACTGCCCCTGACACTGTGCAGTACTAACCAGGCTCCTAACACACTAATGCATCAGTGTTGCTTTCTGCACTAACTTACCAAGAAGTGTTTTAGATCTCCTATGTCAAGTTTCATTCATGCTGATTTTATATTTTCTATTTTTCTAGAGAGAGAAAACAAATTCTCTGTTGTCATTTCATTTTCTCTCACCCTTCTTTTATAACCATTTTTTGCTGGTGAAGCTTGAGACATTGCACTATTCATATACAACACAGTTTGTTTTTTCACAGTCTTGCTCTGTCTTTTCTGAACGGGTGGGGCCAGTTTTCAACAAAGGAATGTACAACCTTTATATTTAAATTTGTTTTGCTCTTTCTTAATCAGAAATGCAGATAAATTATACACGTGAAAGGCCTTACGTCCAAGATTGTTTTACTTCACAGGTCAAATATACATAATGTATCACATCCTGTCGGAAAAGTGGTGATTGTATGTATTCTCTAAAGTCCATTATACTTAAGTACTTAAGTGTATTAGTCTGGATCATTTGATTGTTGATTATCGGTTCTAGATTCTAATTTTCGTCATAGAGCTGCGTAAAACCCGCACAGACCTTTCATGGCCTACATTAACACTACCTCAGGTGTGCACTATAGAGCCTCTGGAACACTTCTCCCTTTGTAAAGCTATGGTTTCAAAATCCCACTTCAACTGCAAAGAGACGCCTCGAACACAAGTATATATTTAGGTACCTGTTAATTAAACCAAGCGCGCACACACATACAGACACACAAATACACACACACTTCAGGAGCTCCTCATTGTAACAGCATCGTGTTGTTTGATTTGTTTTTACGAGTAATTTCATTAGAATAAATCACTTGCTAAACGTGGACCTCTGCCAATAATGACATAGAAAGATATTTGTTTTATTTAATATCTTAAATGTTTGGTGAAAAAAGAAAAATCAAGGTTTGCTGATGGAAAGAGCTACAGATATTGGCTTATTGTCAATAACTAACATCTGTACGATACCAAGAATTAAACCTTACTTGGTTTTGAAAACTGAAACAGAATTATGTCCCATGTGTATTGGTACTTTGAAAAACCTGTTGATCCAAACAGATCTTAAGATATGAGCTGTAAATTATGAGCCAGGGTTTTTTCTTATTTTTACTAAAGACAAAAAAAAACAACACTTTTTCTTAATTTTCTATATTTGCATCTTTTTTTGATGTGCAATTGTCATGATTCTGACATAATTACTCGTGTAATCTTTTGTCTGCTAGTTGAGTTACAGGAATAATGTTTCTTTGTTGCATGGAGAAAACCTGTTTCTGCAGCAACACACATGTGATGTACAGTCATTTATACTGATGTCATTAGTAGGCAGTGTTTGCCTGTTAACTTTTTTTTCTTTCTAACCGATTAATGAATCTATTTTATGTAGCCGATTAGTTGTAGATGTTTTTTTAGCTTCTAGTCAAACTTCTATAAGTCTTATAATGTTTTGTTCCTGTATTTTCTGTGAATGTCAAGGGCTTCCCCCATAAATTACTGAAGCTTACATTTTGGAAACAACAATCGCCACACCGGCCATTTATAAAACTTAATCGAAATGGTCAAATCAGCCACAGTGTGAATGCCAATGTGACCATATAACCACGGGTGTGCAGAGGCCGATATGATGGATCTACATGAAGCAGGGGTTCTATCACATCTCATCTTTGTCCGCCATGATTCCTGTTGAATGAACCAAAAGAAAAACTAAAGAAAAAAACGCTACCTATCAATCACCAGAAGGATAAAAATTCCAGTATCCTGTCTGACTGGAAATCCCTTTATGACATGACTTTTTATGGAAATAAAAAATAATAATTCCCCTCTATTTTGATGTCTCCTTTTTTTGAATGACAGAAACTCTTGTACAGCAAGTTAAAATGTAGATCAGGATTTATTCATACATATTCAGTCAATGTAAAAAAGTATCCGATGGATATTAAACAAAAAAATAAAGATCACAATTAAAACAAGAGTAGAAAGGCTTGTATGATTCATCAGTTTATGACTATGAGTTCATGTTTGCAGTCCGGGAAGTCCAGCTCACCAGAACTCATCGTCCTCATCCTTGTGAGAAAATGCTGCGATGCTGGGAAAACCAAAAAATCCAGTCAGTGAAAAGTCTTGAGGGACAGAAAGTAATTTCTCAATTAAGTCATCCTTAAGACAATGTAAATCCACAACAAATAATACTATAAAGATGAAGAGATGATAAGAAATCCTGAAAGAAATTGCTTTTGAAAGAGGCTTATGTCGGCTTATACACAGTCCAGACGGTAAGTACCCAGGACAGTTGAACTTTCTTTGTTCTTCGAGCTCCGCTTCAGCACATTCAGGTTGGTAAAAAGGATAATACAATTAAAGTAGATTTAATTAGAGTCAATATATAAATAACTGTGGGAGAAAGTTACCTGTCTTCTTTGTCCTCAAACAGACTCTTGGCCTCTGGGCTTGTGTGTCCGGCTTCTTCTCTTCCAGAGCTCTGAAAAAAAAAAAAAAAACACTCAGTTTAAAACAAAGTTTTTCTTTATGAAAGCAAAGTTGTACTGTATTCTCAGGATTTTGGGACAAACTCACCTGTGTGGGCTGCTTCTCTCTGGCCTCCAGGACCATTTTCATGTACTTCTCCAGTGGATTTTCACCTTCAGGCTCCTCTACATCATCCTCCTGCTCTTCATCTCCTTCCGTCTTATTCCCTCTTTCTTCTTCTTCCTCTTCCTGTCCTGGATGCTCCTCCTCTTGCATGACCTTGTTAGAGAAAGACACTGTCAGGACTCATACATCAGACCAACTTTTCTCAGGAGACACAAAAAAGTGAAGATCTGAAAGAGATGTTTTAGTAGAACTTGGTGAAAGATCATCATTACCGTCTCTTTCTCTAGTCTTTCAAGTTCATGCAGCTCCCTCCATCGTGCTTCCTCTTGCTCCCTTTGCCTTCGCTCTTGTCTTTCTTTTCGCTCTCTTTCCCACCTCTGCTCCTCAGCCTCGTCATCTTCTTCTTCTTCCCTCGCAGAATCACCTGCGGTTTGTGGGACTTCTGCAAAACATATGGAAAGACACAAGTTGTAAGTAAAGTTCCTGTCTTCCTTATGGTTTGCACTGTACAGAGCGATCCATGAGACTGATGGTAATCAGTAGAGGGCGAACAGGTCTGACTTCTTTTTACAGTAGAAGGCTGTCCTTGTCATTTGGGGGTCATAATTATGCATCAGTGGACTTGGGGCCCAGCGACTCACCCGCAGGGCCCTGCGAGTCCATCGGGTCTTCTGGGAGGTCCCGTGGGCGGGGGACAGCGGGGCCATCAGGGGCCTCCTCAGTGAGAGGGACGGCAGTGTCCAGGAGAAGCTCTGGAATGTGGCCGGGCTCTGGAGGGAGACACGCACAAAGAGATCTTTTATGCTGCACCATAATGCAACAGGGACAGAGAACCAGCACAGAATACATAATCAGCTGCCCTTCATCTTCACCATTGTGCGGGGCCACTGAAAGGACACTTTGGAGGCCAGTCACACACTCATTAAAAAGCAGCCTTTCAAAAATCCAAAACCTCCACACCGGATATGCTGATTTTGGTACTGGGATTTTGTTTAAATTAATCACAAGAAAACAATCAGGACAAATGCAATAAAGTACATCATGTTGAAATATTGTAAAGTTCCCATTTGATTACAGTTTTTGTCAACAGCACTTTTATAGCAATGACCCACCATTACTGTACTGTATTTACAGAGTGGAGACTGGAGAAGGTACAGGGACAAAAAATTAAATACTATTCCTAAGTACCTGACAAAATCCCCGTCAGGTCTTCAAGGCTTATTCTGTCAGGTTGTGGGGACGAGTCCGAGCTGGTGAGGACCGGCTGCATCTGTGGTGGACTGAAGAAACAAAAGAGACAAGATGAGGGCACTGCTATTCATTATCTCTTTGTGTAAGTGTATGACAATGATGCACTGTCCTTGCCAGTGATATGGCAGATGGTACCTGGGCTGGTCTCGTGCTGTGCTCTTCAGCTGAGGGCTGCGAGGTGAACTGAACTCGGAGGAAGAGTCACCTGAGGTCACCCCCTCCTCGCGGGGGGCGAGAGCGAGCTGCCTGTCAGACGACAGCTCTGGGAACGGCACCGGAGACACAACTGGCTCTATCAGGGGCAAAGACTTAATGTTAGAAGATACAAATATGGGAGGAAGATCATTATCCAGACTGACATGAAATATAATGTTTAAACTGTTTTTATTCTCTGGAACTTTAATAAAATATGTACAGTATGTGTTAAACGTGCTGCGACTATTTCATTAGTTATGCCTTAACAGATACATTTAATTATTACTTTGAATGCGTATATTTATGCATACCTTCTACAGTTTCTCTTTGAAGCTTTTTCCTGGAGGGGGAGTGTGGTGTGGAGGACAGACGTCTGGTTGGAGCAGAGATTTCATCCTGATGGTGTCCATCACTTAGAAACACAGGTTCCGTCAATGAATGGAGACTGTGCTCAGTGAAAACTGTGGACTGGGGTTGGTTGTGGGCTTCTAAGAAGGTCACTCTTGGCTGTGCAGGTGGTAAGGTGTTTCTGGTGTCATACGCTGAAGAGGAGGGTGTTTGTAATCTTTGGGGAGACGACGGTCTGTGTGAAACCTTTGATTTGTGGGGGGAGCGGGCGTAAGAATGGTGAGAGACCTGTCTCCTTGGAGGAGAGCTGGGACGATGTGAAGGATGTGGTTGTTGTGGGGAGAGGGGTCTCAGGGGAAGCATATGAGAGATGGTGGAGAGCACTGCCCTCTGCTGGTAGTTCCTGTAGGCTTCCTCCAAGGTTTCCTCCCTCTGCAGCTCCTGGATGCGAGCCTTGGCTTCAGCCACCAGCTCCATGTCGGAGTCTGGAGAGTCACTCCGGGGAGACTTAAGTCTTCGCAGGGGCCCACCTGCTCCACAAATATCATCATAACCCGCCCTGGCCCTCAGCAGAGCTCTGTTCACATAGATGTCAGGCGGGACCAGCTTGTCAGCGTGGAGCTCCAGCACTGAGCGATCGACAAGTGAGAGCTTGGAGTTACACAGCACTTCATTTTCAAGAGCTGCCACGATCGCATTGATCGCAGAATAGAAAAGGGGAAGTGGAAAGAAACGGAAGAGCAAACAAGAGGAGAGTTGAGAACCAGTACAGAATACCAAACACCATAAAAGAGCAGGATCTCTGAGAAAACCTCTGAGAGAAAGGTTTGTTTTTCATTTCTAAAAGTTTTCTATATGTATCTACACCTATAACCCAATTGCTACTACTTCAATATGGCGTTCCTTCTTGTTTTTATTAAACTATCTATTGGGGCTGATTGAAACACAAAGAAGATTTAATGTTCAACTGAACAACGGAATCACAGTCAACTACAGAAGGGGTATATCACTGATTATAACACAAAATACACTGGACAGAAGACACCAGTATGATTTAACTTTAGTTACTAATCCCACTAAGATGTGGAGAAGATGCACATCACAGTACCTTGCTGTGTTTGGCGAAGCTTTATCTTGACGTCTTCTACATGGTTTTTAATCCACTGCAACGTCTCCTCGCACTCAATCAGCTGAGCCTTGAGCTGAGTGCAGTGCTCCACCTGCAGGAAAGCCACAATTTACACAAACGAAGTAAATAAGTAATAAAATAAGTGACTTTACATTTCAAGAAAAAAAAAAATTCATAGGTGAGACAAAATCTGAACACAAAGTTTCCCACGCTCAGTGAGAGGCTGACTGACCTCCCTCTGGAGCCGAGCCTGCAGCTCCTGCTTCTGGCTGTTGAACTCTTCCTCATCCAGTCTGCGAGCGCTCTGCAACCTGAGAAGCTCCAACTGCAAGGACAGCTGTTCTTTGGACGGCTTACTCAAATCTGAGAAAGGGGTTATTAAAGTCACAACATAACCTAAAAAGCAAACGTTATTTCCCAATGCTGCATCTACTTTAGTTGGGAAATTGTGTGATGATAGAGCGGGAGGTGACGTGCAGAAGTTATGATTCAACAAGTCATTTTAAAATGTTTTTGTACAGATCTGAGGACGTTAGAGCACAGCACATAGGACAGTAGCTTTTTTTAGGGCTCCACTGCCACACCCTGTCGTAGGAAAATACAGTGCAACCTTGAGATAGAGGAAAGGTTTGGTTCTCTGCAATGGGTACAAGTAGCCCTCTGTCTCTGCTCATTGTTACCCCGCCCCCCCTCCGGTCCAGTTTAGAGAGTTGTCTGCAAAGCTACAAGAACAACTCAGACGCCCCACATTGGCAAGAAAGATGCATTCAAAAAGCTGACCCTGAAGCAGTGTCACTTCGCAGTACACTTCATCTCCCACAGCTCACAGGGAGCCCAGTCTCAAGCACTCTGTGGGAACTGGATTTATCCAATATTAAAGAAAAGCAGCTACAATTATTCTCAAGTTCTGAATCTCTAGGCTCAGATGAGCAATAACTCTCAGACATTAAAATTTCAGGCCGACAGAAAACACTGAGCCTCTTATTCTCTGATGGGGACACTGAGGCACGGTAACACCCCAGAGAGGTACTTGGGAACAGCAGCCGCTCCTCACCTGCATGGAGAAGCCGGTTCTCCTCTTGGGCCTCATCCAGCTGGTTCTTTAGCAGACGCAGCTGCCCCTGCAGCTCTGCCTTCTCTCTTTTCAGGCTGGTGTAGTCACTCATGGTCTCCACTCTCTCTCTCAGCAGCTCCTTCTGTTGAGTCAGCAGAGGAATCTGCTGCTGTGCTGTGTCGAGCTCCACCTGGGCAACAACAGAAGAGCCATTGAAAGAAAAGCTCAAATGAAGCTACAGAGTAAAGTAAAACGAAGGTTCAAAATCAGGTCAAGAGGCAAAGACACCAACGGTACATCACATGTGAACACATCAATTAGACCGTCTATTGTAAACTTATAACAGAATATCACACTGAATGAATGAAACTCTTGCCCATGTCGCCAGGTGCCCAGTGAAGACAGTAAAGTTAACATTGACTGTTTGTATTGACAGTAATATCGAATTAATAATATAAACTATTGACCCTAATTATGAGCATGGTTGATTATGACTCAATACAATTATGTCCAACTACGTATTAACAAGTATGCCGATATCTCAAAATGATGTGAAAACTCCAATGTACATTCTAATGTGATTTTGACGTACGAATGTCCACATAATGTGACTAAGGTCGGATAACTCCACATGCCTTAATTTGATTATTGTTTATTCCGACCATGACTTTATTTAGGTTAAGGTAAATCAGAAAATGCTGTTTTTATGGCAGCGTCTTATTCAGACTATGGTCTTAATCGGATCAACATAATATTGGTGTCCATGTAAACGCGTCCTCTGCTGGGTGTCTGGGGTAGTGACGCTCACCTGCAGCCGTCTCAGCTCTGAACAGGCTCTACTGTGCTCCTCTAACTGGGAATCAAGTACCGCTGACTCCCTTTGGATACGAGCCGTTTCCGCTGAGAGGAAAAAACACAAAAAAGATTGTAAACATAAGCAGGCAGTAATGAGCTACTCAGTAACACGACATTCATATAAATACTCACCTTTGTTTCTGTTCTCGTTCTCCGTTAGTTTCTCTGTTCTCTTGAGGAATTCTTCTTTTAATTCAAACTGACACCTAATTTCACAAAGACATAGGATTGACAATTCAAAAGAGGTCTGACAAGACATCTGAGAAACTGTTTTTTCATGGCAGCAGACCGCAGGACAACAAACCTGGCAACGGAAAAGATTCACTACACTGATGATTCTTTTTTTGTCAACATTAGTCATACTGTAGCTCTGAGGGAGAACCAAATGAAACATACATTCAAAAAGCAAGATTGAGACAGAGGTGTACATTTCATCAAACAACATCTGTGGAGTTTCATTTTTGTGTTTGTGTTGTGTGCCTCTGTCAAGCAGGACAAAAATCATTTCGGACTCTCACTGGCATTCAAACAGTTCAGTGACCTTTTATATTATATACACACAGGAGGGTTTTTACTCCAGCACTACACACAATGAGTCTACACTTAAACTAGTATCTTGAGAGATAAAAAACTACCAGAATGAACAGACAATATAAATGACTTGTGTGTAATTTAAGCAAAAGAGAGACATTCTTGTGTTCAGCATGAAAATACCTGGAGAGTTCATTCTTCAGCCTTTGGTCGTGCGTGTCCTCCATTGTCCTCACGCCCAGTTCTCTCCTCCTCATCAGCTCTTCTGTGGCCTTGACCTTCTCCTCGTGAATTTGACAAGTCCTGTTGTTGTACAGCAACAGTAAGATTCAGCACAGCAGCCCTTTACTAACAAAAATTGTTTAAATTAAAAAGCTCTCACTTTTCAAACGCCTCCATTCTCATCCTCAGCTCATTTTCTCTGTTCCGTTGTGTTTCAATTTCTTTCAGTAACAATTGTCTGTGCATATACACATTTTTTTCTTCTATCTAAAGAAAAGAGAAACACAAAAGAAACATCACAAGACTTGCATTTAAGCAACTGTCAAGTAAACCAATGCATACTGATGCTGAGAGCCTCCCACAATGTACCAATTGAAATAAGAGTGATTTATCTTTCAGGGGAAAAAAAGCAGCAACCTACCTCTTGTTGTTTTTGCAAGCGATCAATGGCATTTTTCTCCCGCTCCATCAATGCCTTTGTCTTCATTTCATAAGTCCTGTCCAGCTCTTGCTTCAGCTTATCAAATTCTTTATGAAATTTAGACTTTTCTTCCATCTTCACCTTGGCAATCTCAACGTCTTTAAAATGTTGAAGCTTAGGATCCAAAAACAGAGATGTTCACATATTAGCGATCATATGTTAGCCATTCTAATACAGCAATATATATCTTTTAATTAGAATTTATATATTGCAGATATGAGTGTCCAGCAGGTCAATACCTGCTTGCTTCGACAATTTCTTATTCATTTACTTGGTAGAAACATTTATGTACCTGTGTGCTCATTTCTGCTTGCAGCTGTGCTTCGATTTCTTTTCTGTATGCAGCCAGTTTTGATTGGAGTGGAAACAATTTGTCTCCACTACAGCTTAAGTTCTCATATTCCTTATCAATCATTTTCATCTTGTCAACTGTAATCAAAGATAGACAGAGAACGTTAGAAACTATGCACTGATTTAAGATATTTAAGATAAGATTGAAGAGATCAGTTCCCCGTACCAAGAGAATCTCCGTAACTCGCTATGCTTGTTGTCTGCGTGTCGGCATCATGGCACAGGCCGTGAGTGTAATGGTGTGTTAGCTGCGTTAGAAGGTTGATCAGGAACCCTGGAAGACAAAGACAAAGTATACACATGTTCATCTACATCAGGAAGTGGTGGTAGAAGCTGCTCTATTTAAAGAAAAATGATATACTCCACATACCTTTGTCATTGTTGTCTTTATTTGAAGACTGTGAAAACAAATATATTATAACTAACAACATTTTTATTTCTAAATATTGAACATCGTTGATCGCAGTATTTACTTACCAGGGATCTGTACAGGGATGATTCGGGACTAATTTTAAGAAGTTGGAGAAGATTCTCTTTAGTGAAAACCTGCCAAAATGGATTTTTTTTTATCAACAATGTTCTATACACGTAGTGCTACAGTGAATTCAACACATGCAGTCGTCACACTCACCTTCTCCTTGCAGAGGCTACTCTCAGGGTAGAACACAGATAGGCTGTATTCATACCCCGAAGAGCTCAGGTGATCAGCCACGATGCTGTTACACGCTGTGACCATGAGAGGCTCGGATTTCCCGGGCACTGGTCTGGGGACCGGTTGTCCTCCGGTCACAGGACGGTGTTGTAACTCCTGGATGAGCTGATTCCGCAGCTGAGTCTGGAGCCGAGAGAAAAAAAGAAATGCAACTGACACCGGGCAGATTTAACGACAACAACAACAACAACAACAACAACAACAACAACAACAACAACAAAAAAGAATCCTGACTAACTTACTTTGAGTGTATCGAGCACTCCCTTGTTTTTAAAGGTTTGATAGAGCCTCTTCCTCAGCTCGTCCGGGGACAGGGAGTCCTCCTTGGTCGCGTACATGACTGGAGAGTGTTTTTGCAGGACAGAAGAGAAATGCTGAAGCAGGAAAACAACAGCACAGTGATGCTAACATTGTCGGCTTAGAGAGCACAGACATCACTTTACAGATAATTTTAAGTTCTCTTACCTGGAGTTGGACTACAGTTTAACTCCCCTTTTCACATCTGCAACAACAGGGATCCAAACAAGACAATTATAACCCATCCATGAACCCGCCTGACGACCAGAAAGCGTCTCTCTCTCCAGGAGGTGTGCCCCTGTCATTTAAATCCGTCAACGGAAACTTTTGTTCCGGGCTGTCCCACAGTTATGACGCAGGAAATGAAAGCATTAGGGTCCGAGCACCGCTGTGACCGTAGCGTCAAAGTTTGATCACCCGCCATCACAACACGAGGTTGTTGTATCTGCACAATGTCAGTCAGTGTTCATAGATTCCTTTGATATCTTAGATGATGCAAAGGTGTTTTGCATCATGTGTTTCAGGTCAAGAGTGTTTTTGACCTGAACAGATCTATTAGTCTGTAAGTAGTGTTTTTATTTATTTTTTACAATTGAACAATTTATAGTATGAGTCGTGATCTAATTATTTCATGACACTTACTGACACATCAGTTTTACAATAATTCACATTATACGATAAGTGTATTTGGCAACTTGGCTATGACGTCATCTACCCGCGACTTCTCTATCGACCCTCCAGGAAACCAAGCTGACAGGTAAACAAACGCAAATTGACCAAATTAAAACGCTGTCTTTGTTGTCATTGTCGCTTTATCGTAATATTTCAAGTGGCGTTATAGTTATTAGAGCTTTACGAGACTCTATAAAAGTCTCGGACGGTGACAAGCGTCTGTCGAGATGCGGTTAGCTTGCTAGCTGGAGGTTTGCAGTCTTTCTGGTGATAGTGACGGTGACATTTTTGAACGATTTGATGGTTTAACGTTGTTTCTTTTGGTTCCTGTTGATTTCATGGCCGCTTGGCTTCGCTAGGACAAAGGGGAAACGATGTCTGGAAGTTTTTATTTCGTCATGGTTGGTCATCACGACAACCCCGTGTTTGAGATGGAGTTCCTGCCAGCTGGGAAATCCGAGTCCAAGGTAAAGGGGCTTCGTTAATAATAACAGCATCAATTAAAGGGGACATAGCATGCCCATTTTACCACAAGTTGATATGGTTCCTTGGGGTCTTAATGCAATGTCTGTAACATACTTTGGTCAAAATACCACAAGGATCATATAAAACAGCACCCTTTTTACCCTGTATAAAACAGCCCTCCACAGAGTGACCTGTTTTGAGTGCCTGTTCCTTTAAATGCTAATGAGCCAGCTCCCCCCTCCCCCCCTCTCCCCCCATGATTTTAAACGATATAAATTACATATTTTATATGATATAAATTATCAAATATGCATCCCATACTTTGTATTCCCCTTGTTGTCCTGGAGTTTTAATTTTCCCAATCACATAATTAAATGTCCCCCTCTGCCCATCCACTACAAGCACACAAGCAGACAGACAGAGAGAGAAAGAGAGGTGGGGGGGGGGCTATGAAGACCATCATTTACCCCCGAACCCCGACATTCAACGGGTACAACAACAAGCGGAGAAAGCAGAATCGCGGGCTGACCTTATATATACAGTCTATGGGGCTGACCAGCGGAGAAATGCTCGTCCCGTGTGAACAGCCAGGCGGCTGCGTGCTGGAGAACGGCGCTGCGCTGCCTCGCAGCGGCGCTTCCGCGTCCGGTGTACCCCCGGCGT
Organism: Hippoglossus hippoglossus; assembly: GCF_009819705.1. Lineage (NCBI taxonomy): Eukaryota > Metazoa > Chordata > Actinopteri > Pleuronectiformes > Pleuronectidae > Hippoglossus > Hippoglossus hippoglossus. The sequence continues at coordinate 14,682,887 of NC_047171.1, read as the reverse complement.
AACTACTGTACCCCGGCGTAACTACTGTACCCCGGCGTAACTACTGTAACCCGGCGTACAGTAGAGGTGAACACTGCGGAAGTCTTCCACACAGCTGGCAGTGTGGAAGACCGCTGCGAGGCAGCGCAGCGCCGTTCTCAAGCGCGCAGCCGCCTGGCTGTTCACACGGGACGAGCATTTCTCCGCGCTGGTCAGCCCCATAGACTGTATATATAAGGTCAGCCCGCGATTCTGCTTTCTCCGCTTGTTGTTGTACCCGTTGAATGTCGGGGTTCGGGGGTTACAGTAGCGCTGAACACTGCGGAAGTCCTCCATACTGCTGGCTGTGTGGCGCTGACACAAATTCCAGCTCACGCACGGGAGAGCGAGCGGTCGCTCCCGAGCAGCTGCTGCAGCCTCCCGGTCCCAACGATCCAGACAAATGCCACATGTGAGTGAATCGCGGGCTGACCAGCGGAGAAATGCTCGTCCCGTGTGAACAGCCCGGCTGCGTGCTTGGGAACGGCGCTGCGCTGCCTCGCAGCCTCGCTGCCTCCGGTGTAAACCCGGAAGTAACGAGTGTGGGGGGGGGGGGGGGGCAAGACCATGTAGGGAGACTTCCAGTTCCTTGTTACGACACAATACCCAGGAAGCGCAATCGAGTCGCTCAAGCATGACGTTTCTGACTTAGAGGAACTATAACAAAACGCGCGAGTGTTTTTTCCCCAGAGTTTTTGGGTTGGTAGACATGCCAGATACCCACATTAACCTGTAGAAGCACTAACAAAGTGGAATTTGCATGCTATGTCCCCTTTAAGTCATTATATATTTCCTTCTAGAACGATAGTGGTTATTTATTAAACTAACCACAGACTTGGACATAATAGTATACATATAATCTCCAATTGTCTTTACTGTCAGGGACCTCAAGGCTTAATAATAATAATAATACTATTAATAGTGTATGTTTATGTATAATCTTGTTGGATAAGATTTTGTTCTTTGACCACAGGATGATCACCGTCACCTGAACCAGTTCATTGCACATGCAGCCCTCGATCTGGTGGATGAAAACATGTGGCTGTCCAACAATATGTACCTGAAAACTGTGGACAAGTTCAACGAGTGGTTTGTTTCTGCCTTCGTCACTGCAGGACATATCCTTTATGCTGTTGCAGAATGTGATTTGTTTTAATATTTAGGGCTACAGGAAAAACTGTCAGAATGGCCGGTATAGTCATGTTTGATGATCTGATTTCAGAGGTTAATCGGTTATGTAGATATGACGCAATGATAATCACTTAATTAATTTACAGGCTGTTAATCAACTGTTTTGATATTTGGTTGTTAAGTCATTCATAAAGAAAATAACCCCAAAGAGCTTCTTTAACATAGTTTTTTTTTTTCTTTGTCTTTAATCATTGCAATTTAAATTTATTTCGTTATATATTTAGATTGGAAAAATATCAGTTCTAAGAAGTCACCTTAGTCTTTAGGACAAGTTTTTTACTTCCATTTTAGAGATTACACATTTATTGGAGAACTCAAAAGATTTAAAATGAAAAAGGTTTTTGTTGTACCCCTGCTACCTTTATCTAACCTTCTAGTTTGCAGTGTATTATTATTTTAATGTTGTCAATATGCTCAATGGCATCAAATAATGTATTGGTTTATTCACCTTAACTATTTTCCCCACATATAAGATTCATCATGCTGCATGACGCACGTCAAGAAGATGGAATCAAAAACTTTTTTAATGATGTATATGACTTGTACATTAAGGTAAGTTGTCATCCATGACATGATAAAATCAAGAAACTTTTCTTTCAGTGTTAAAAATTAATCTTTTTTTGTCTCTCTTCCAGTTTGCAATGAATCCTTTCTATGAAATCAATGCACCGGTTCGCTCAACGGCTTTTGAGAGGAAAGTCCAGTTTCTTGGAAAGAAACATCTGCTGAGTTAATCACATCTCATGCACGGGGATACGGATGTATATTGTCTCTTCGCTGTACATATACCTAACATGCTTGTTTGATGTCTGCGTCTTAGTCTTTTCATGTTTGTCAAATGTAACATAAATCTGGATTTTCTATAAAGATTTTTCTGTCTGACATTCTTTCTAAGCTTATGTTTATTTCTTGCATGTGGTGGGCAGTGTCCAGAGAAAACATGCTTTAACCAACAATTCTCAAAGGGGTTTATTTATCATTTGGTAAACCAGAGGTACATCTTTTTAAATGGAAATGAAATCCGGACGAGAAACAGTCAAAGAAAAGGAATGGTTCATCATTTTCAAAAGTATCTATATACCTAGGGGCTAAAAACTGTGAGGATAAAATGTTGAGTGATTTTAAGATCCACATGAGTTTTAAAAAATAATGATATAAAAAAAGATTTACTCAATCATAACCACTATTTAATCTGACCTCTAAAGAAAATATTGTAGCTTGATTCAGTGATTTTTTTTAAGGTAAAAAACGGATACAAAATAAAAATGTTTCCACAACATACACCAAATGCCATGCATGTTAACTTTGCTTGAATATTTATCTTCTGTTAGGGATCTCGTCCCTCAGTGCTTTCAGTACACAGCCATCATCTATTCATTTTGAAAAATGTGCACAAACAAGACCTTGAGGTACAATAGTTACAACAAGCCTGAATTTGTTAGTTTCATTGAGTAGTGCCTTAGCTACTTTTTAATTCTCAGAAATAAGGTTATTGGGCTGTGTAAAGCATTATTTTCAAAGTATAAATAAACAGGTCATTACTTTATCGGCACTGTCACATTCTGGAGTGAAGTTCAAGGATACAATAACAAGTGCACTACTGAGATAGCACAACATTATCAGTGAGTCACATAATTTAACTTCATGATGGAATGGAATATTTAAAAACAGAGTGAAGTGAAACCTTTATAATGCCTTTGCTCAGTCATGCAATTATTTAGTTCCTCACGGGTAGTCTTGGGCCCACATGAAATAGTTTATTTCTTTGCGATCCTTTTAAACCCTTCTGTTTGAACTGTGGCAGAGCTGAATGATTCAGTGCTTCTTGTTTATTTGTAGTCTTGGATGAATTTAGTGTTTCATCTCTCTCCCTCTCTTTAAACCAAAGTCCAACTATAAGCATCATCAAACCATTAACAGTATAATAAATCACAAAGCCAGTAGCATAATTTGTTTAAATAGGATTACTACAGCATTGTACACCTACAGCCTTGATGCATGTTAGGCATAACAGCAAATTAATGTTAGTGAAAACTCCTGGACGTTATGAACAGCAACTGGCAGCAGAGCGAGGTTTTCTGTGGAGCTTGACTGTGTCTGTGGGGATGAGGTGGTCTGTTCTTTCATCCATTGCCAACACTCTGCGCACTGCTTCCTCAAAGGCCACGGCTACATTGGTGGCATCCTTGGCACTGGTCTCGTAATAGGGGTAGTTGCCGTTCTCCTGGCACCACCGCTGAGCCTCCTCAGTAGACACCTGCCGCTCCGTCACGTCCAGTTTGTTGCCCAAGATTACAAAAGGGAACTTCTCCGGCTCCTTGACATCCGCGTAGTAAATGAACTCCTTCTTCCAGTTGCCTAAGTTGAGGAAACTCTGGTTGTCATCGACACTAAAAGTGAGCAGGCAGCAGTCAGAGCCCCGATAGAAAGGAGTCCTCAGGCTACGGAAGCGCTCCTGGCCGGCCGTGTCCCAGATCTGCAGGGTCACCTGGTGGCCGTCTACCTCCAGGTCCCTGTTGAGGAACTCCACGCCGATGGTGTGGAAAAGGTGCGCGTCGAACTTGTTGGTGACGTAGCGATTCATGAGCGAGCTTTTCCCTACACCACCGTCGCCCAGCAGAATGACTTTCAACAGGGATGTCTTTGTCGTCATGGCTATTCACTCCCGGTCGACCACTAAGAAATAATTCACCTGGTGGAGACATGCAATGATTGAGAGATATTTCATATTTACACCACTTACATATGAAAAAAACATTGTGACCAATCACCAGTTTTTAAGTGGATGGCATGTGCCTCTTCCTCTCACCCCTGACTGATTGTTGGCCTCCTCCTCTGGTCCAGATCATGTGCTGTAGACCCTGGTCCTCGGTCACATGCTCGTGTGTATGATGTTGAAGTGAACAGCCATGTAGGTGACGTTCAAACGGCTGGAACACAGTGATCAACAAACAGGTTTGTCATTAACAGACCGTACAGGACAGCAGTTAGCTGAGTAGCATCAATCATTTGCTAACACATTTTCCCTGTGACGTTGGTGGGCTCTCATTGTGTGAGAATGTACACACAGCACGTCCATGGTATTGAAGTTATAACAGCAACATAGCAGCACACATGCTCGTAGGGAGGATGTGAAATATGCGCGAGCCAAGCTAAGTGCTAGCTAAGCAGTGCGAAGATGGAAAAACAAAAACACAGCTGGACTTTTGTGCAATATACTTCCGCCGGCTAGCTCTGCCTTACTTGCAGGAAACGTAACGCCAATAACTCACCTTGCACTTTCTTCCCTGCGGAGTCCGACGAGGTATAAAACACGAAACAGCTGGAGGAATAGTAACGCATATGTTTGACAGCTCGAGATCACGTCGGCTCGCAGCGTTTCCTGGTGAGCTCCGACAGGCTCCGTGCTAACAAGCTAACCGCAGCTAGCCGCGGATCATGTGATCGTGCGAGGCGCGAGCAGCCAACGAATGCTGAGGTAACGTTTCAGTCCCTTCTACACGTGATGCGCTGTTCACCGATCAACCGGGTTAAAACACTCACATTTACTGTGAAACCGAGCAGCACTTAGCTCTACTGAGGGTTCATATTGATATTAGCGAGCTACTAGGTCCCTCCGCTGCTAATATAGTTCCCTTCTTTGTAATATTCACGCACCAACACCAGAGAGCGACACTGGCTGTCACCAGCCAACACCCCAGCAGCTGCTGACTGTTCCAACAACAGACTGTGACAAAGGGAATAGTCCACAGATACGTTTCAGTGATAAATAATGGATGCAGGATTAGCTAACAGGCTTCTGCATGTAACTGGATTTGCACCTGAACAGCTATAATCTAAATAAAATAGCTTTACACCACAAAATAAGTGTTTGGATCTTTTAATTAAAGGTTCAGTGTGTAAGATTTAGGTGAAAGGGATCCATTGGCAGACATTGAATATAAATTAATACTAGTGATGTTTTCACCAGTGTGTAATCATCTAAATTGCAAAATGTTATATTTACATTAGAAAGGGCTCTTTATATTTAAATACTTTATATTTACATCAGGAGCGGGTCCTCTCTACGGAGGCCGCCATGTTTTTTTTACAGTAGCCCAAACTGGACGAACTAAACACCTTTTGAGTTTTTATGACAACTGAAGGCTGCCACAGGTTCTCTGTCATGTTTGGAAGGGGAGGGTGAGGTGAGGGTGAGGTGAGGGATATTCAGCTGTAACAAGCAACTCCACCTCTAGATATCAAGTTTTACACACTGAACCTTTAAGCAAAATGACCTCTCCCACAAAGTAAATACAAAAACAAAAACTGCATTCCAAACTCCACTTAAGTAAAAGTACACAAGCACTATCATCCAGAGGTATGCAAATATCAGCAGTAATATAAGTAGTTCTGCTGTAAAATGAATCCTTCTGTCTGAAATCCTGTGTTATTAGTTTCTTAATACTGGTGCATTCCTACCTAAGCAGCATTTTATTGTTGTCACTGTTCAAGATGGAGCTGGTTTTAACTGTTTTATGTACAATGGTGGTTTGGTCCAGTGGTTCCGAACCTGAATGTCTCATCCAAAGGGTCACCAGATCTATATGAGGGGATGTGAGGTGATTAATGGAAATGGATTAATGGCAAATGGTCTATATTTAATTAGCACTTTTCTAGTCTTGATGACCACACAAAGCACATGTCTACTACTACTTTATTTTTATTGATTTCATAACATTATGATTTTTAACAAGTTATAATAAACCTTCTCTCCCCCTCCCCCCCTTTAAATATACATATCTCTATTATTATGAAATATGTTTATCTTATTCACTTTGAGTGTGCATGGACTACTCCATCAAGTTTCTATAATAAAACACAGCTGTTGACATCCATAAATTACAGGATCTAGATCAGTGGTTCAGTGGATCAAAAAGATTGGTAGACAGGGTTAGAAAAACAATCAGTTTTAATGTAATAGTATAGTATAATATGAAAGCAAAATTTACAGCAGTTATGCACTGATACGTTTTATCATTTAAACTAACTAGCCTTCAAAAAAGTTTTCGAATTTCAGCAAACATTTCACTTAAGAAATTCACATCACATGTTACTGATTATTTTCAGTTAACTTCAGCAATGCTCTATTGCATAACACAGGACTAAGCACAAGACTGTTAAACATAACTAACAGACAAAGTTAGCATTTCCACCTTTTCCTGAGATCTGAGTTATCTGTACTGTAAGAGTGTAGTTTAAAAAACCACAGTAGAGATAATGGCAGGGTGTGCTGATGTTGTAGCATGGTGACAAAGTAAACATGCATGCACTGATTGCACATAATCTCCTCCTGAAAACATGTGTCTGTATCTTTGTGTGGATGTCCCGAGGCAATGCCGTGCAAGAACACTGAGAAAAAAACTCCACAACCGGGAGACCATAATGCAGACAGGAAACGGGGAATCTTTGACACGTGTCATTTTGAGGAGATTCTCAAATTGTTGGTTCAAAAGGTGGAGACTCCTAAAAGAGCGGGCTGACGTCTTCTTGACAGGGCCCTGAGGTCAGCACAACGTTGTCCAGCCCTATCTCTCCTCCGACACCTGTGCCGCGCTGAGCTTCGAAGATAATCTGAAAGACATCCAAAGGTACAATTACAACTCTAGTTGGCACCACATGGAATCAATAGAATAGTAACATAAGTACTGCATATATTAATGATATAAAATGTGTGCTGTTTTATACCTCTTTTGTATGATAGCTATTATTATTGTTCTTATGTGCCTAGTAGGCTGGATTTTAAAAGTTAAAGCCCCCGTATACAACAAGGCCTCAACTAAGGAGTTTGAAATGTGTCAGATTACCCCAGTAAAATCCGCCAGCACTTTTTAGCTTCAGTAGGCAAAGGCAATCAAACCTTCACCTGTTTCATACAAATTTGGGCATGCACATAATTACAACTTATTGACATGCGCCTCGATCTGGAATGCAGAGCAGCTGATTGTCCTGGATACGTACCAAGCAGCAGGCACATTCAAACTCTTTTCAGAAGTTTTTGAGCCACAAATATTGTTATTATTAGTAACTACTGCTTTTGTTTGACATTGTTGTGCCTTTGACATGTCTAATGAATTGAGTGCACGACTCACAGATTCTGGGGCCTCTTCTTTCCAGGCAACGGTGAGGAGCTCTGTCTGCCAGCCCTGGTCTCTGCTTTGGCTCTGCTCCCACACTGGGTAAGCATTGTTATCCAGCAGCACCTTGAGACTGCCCACGTTGCGTCCCACCACATGGTAGTCAAAGTTGAGGCAGAAGCTGCCCTGCTGCACCCGGTCATTGAGAAGCAACTTCAGCTTGGCCATATTCTCCTTCTCCCCGAGGAGCCCAGTCATAGCCATGTAGTACTCTGCACCTGAGAGAAATTGCAGTAGCTCCGATTAACAACTGCATCTGACTGTGCAGAAGAATTCATCTTAATTCATATTTGAAAACAGAGTATCTTGGTGTTATTACCAGTCTCATGGTAGGCTACACTCCAGTCCATGTCATCAGCTTTGTCTTGGACCCACTCACATGCTCCCTGGTCAAAGTTGCAATCCATGATAAATTCTACAAGGTAAAAAGACAGGGGCACAACAGCAAATGAATCATGCAACCAGTCATTATAAAACAATGGCTCATAAACAGATATTTCATTACCTTCCTGAACTGGAGCTATTTGGATTTCTTTGACTTCTGTGGCTGGGCCGAAAACCGATTCAAAGTCCTCTGATACTGTGATTAGAGATTAAACGGGAAAAAAAAAATTCAGTGTGAATAATTAATGTCAAAAATGACAATTGATGAATAAAGGTAGACACAGCTGGACCAGGATAACACGTCATAACACTTTTTGTCTATGAATTCCTAAAGAAATATGTGATCTTAAAAAAAAACCTTCCATAATTATGCAGCAAAGAGATTTTCCCCAATGAAACAAAAGCCAGAAAGGGGCTTTTAACCAACAGGTGTAGACCTGCCCTGCTGTCACTCATGTCTCGAGATGGAACTACGACTTAAGGATACAGCCCCCCCCACGCCTTTTAAAGCTCTTTCAGTGAACCAGCCCCATGGCAAGCAGCCTTCGACAGTCAGACGAATGACAGCTGGGGTTATTTAACCTGCTCACCCAGGGCGAGCTAGTGGTAGAGAGGTCTCCAATGCTGATGACAGACTCTCCAAATAGCAGTCAAGTGTGTTTGCACAACAGCTGTTTTGGGGAAAACATAATAAAAGGCTCGGGGGCTTCGTAACCTCCCTCCCTTCCTCCTCCTCCTCCTCCTCCTCCCAGGAGATGGGAAGCAGGCCCTGGATGACTCGTATCCCTGGGCTATCGCATACCGACAGCGTAACATTCCTCCCTGGAGGTGATGGATGTCTTGGGGCCTGTCTCCTCTTGCTGGTTCCTAAACACACTCTGTGTTTCCATAAAGATCAAGAGTGATGGTGGATACATTTATGGGGTGTTTCAGTGAGATGCATACCACTGAATAGTCAGACTGCCCACTCTACACTTTTAACTGATGAAAGTGTCTGAATCTGTAACCAGAACAAGCAAACACGACACAGGCCAAAATGTCATGTGCTAGAAACCGTCATAATTATTTTTTATAGTGCTGTGTTTTTATTGAAGAACATTTTTCTTTTGATTTAGCCAAAGATTCAATGTAAAGAAAGATTGCATATAAGCTGATTTGTCCTGGCTGAAGGATTAGGGACTCTTTTTTTGTTCAATGCAGAGGGACATGCAGCTTGACAAGCAATGCAGTGGAAATAATCAGCATGACTGGGATTTCTTCAGCTAACCATCTATTATGTTGGTCACTAAAGAGTGATCTATGTCCATGCCACCAAAACTGGAAATGTGCATTATTATAAGTAAGCTTTCCAAGAAGAGTATAGATTTTGGCAGCAAATTTTGGTCGACAATGGACATGAAGCAAAGGCTCAGACCTGATCTACTCTTTTATTCTTATCTCAGCTGCCTTCTAGAAAGTTGATTATTGTGATCAGATGCTGTGTAGACACAAGAACAAAATCTCTATAGAAACACTCTGACTTTGTCTGTAATGCATCGCAGACCACCCGGAATACTAGAAAAACAATTATTGCCAGGCGGCCACACTTAACTGAAAACGTCTCCTCTTGGATTGAGCTGGTTGTCTTCATCTACCTCCTCCTCCTCCTCCTCTTCCTCCTCCTGCTCTTCATCAAGAAATTCTTCCTCTCGTCTCCCCTCTGTCTGGGCGCCAATGTAGACCTCTCCATCATAGTCGAATGGCTGCTGATTGATCCTAGGGGGTGAAGTTGCGACTGGTTCAGGGATAATGTTCTTGATTCCCTCGTCCGGGTTACCTCCCAAAGTCCCGGGCCTCGCTTGGGAGTCTGGGATGGCTGCAGGCAGGATGAGGAAGCATATTAGACAGGTGGAACTGCAATCACGAGTGGGAAGTACAGTATTTTAGGTTTCAGGTGCATATGTTGTTTATCGTCATGTATTTTGCAGCTGCTGGTCTTGATAATCTCTTCCGTGCAGTTACTTACCAGTTTATTTGTGAAATGCATTACATTTCCACTGCAGGCAGTAAACTACAGAACATGCTAAAACAGTTGATGGGAATATCCTTTTCCATGCCGATGCATGGCCGACATTCGTTGTTCGAACGCAAGCATTTTGTCACATACAGTGCATTCAGACAGTATTCAGACCCCTTCGTCTTGTCTCATTTTGTTATGTTGGTGCCTTATGGTTAAAATTGTTTAAAGTTTCCTAATCAATATACACTCAATGTCTCATAATAAAGTGAAAACAGAGTTACAGACATATTTGCAAATTTATTAAAAAGGAAAAACTGAAATATCACAGGGACATAAGAATTCAGACCTTTAGCTCAACACCAAGTTGAAACACCTTTGGCACTGACCATGGCCTCAAGCGGTCTTGGGTATGGTGTGACATGTTTTGCTTGCCTTGATTTGGGAATTCTCTGCATTTATTCCCTGCATATCAAGGTTTTCATCAAGGATACCTCTGTACTTTGCTCTGATTAGCTTTCCCTCAACGCTCAAGCCTCTTTGTTGTCTACCGTGCTTAACCCTTGGATTGCTGTTGGGTAGGTAATGAGCAGTGTCTGGTTTCTTCCAGACATGATGCTGAGAAACAACTGGTTTCATCAAAGCAGAGAACCTTGCTTCCCATGGTCTGAGAGACTTTTAGGTGCTTTCATGTGTCTAAGGAGAGGTTTCCATCTGGACACTGTGGCCACCGTGAAGCCCAGATTACTGGACTGTCGCACTGATGATTGTGCTTCTGGACATTTCTCCAATCTCTGGAGTTTAGCCAGAGTGACCATTGAGAATTGAGACCAATATACATTCCAGATGTACAAATTTTGGCCAGAGAAGACAGTCAATGACTCACAAATTGGCCCCACGAGAGGTTAAACGGATGAGAGACGATCTGTCTTCAGGAACCTCAAGCATTTGTCTTTATGATCTGGATTACTTATAATCTGTACAGACACATCAAGAGAAACGAGAGGCTCCTTGCATTTCAACTGTCATAGCAAATCGACTGAATACTTCTGTCAATGTGATATTTCTGTTTTTCCTTTTTAATACATTTCCAAAATGTGCAAAGAGTGAAGGGGTCTGCATACACATTTTCTCTATGTTCTTCACTTTAAGGGTCATGCTGAAGATTCTAGTTCTCACATCAAGCCTGTGTGCGCTGTGGACATACAACATGTTCAGCCATGAGCAAGCAAGTGTCAGGGGAGGTGTTCTTAAAAGTAAGTGAGAGGGAAGGATGAATGGGGATGCAGGGCAGGGAGTGAGCAGCGGAAGCAGGGTCTCGGATTCCACTCAGTCTCACCATTGAGGAAATCATCTGCACTGCCTTTGTCTCCATCCCACGACTTCTGATAAAACGGCTTGACTACAAAACATAAAGGCATCTTCATTCAAGCTGAAATCTGGCCTCTGCTTTTTTTATGTGAGTTGGCTACAAGAGGCTTCACTTGCTATCATCTGGTTCAAAGAGGGTCAACACAACCTGTCTTTTCCCTTCTTCTTCAGTTGGCTGGCTACCATACAGTGTCATATATCTACACAGGTGTGTTTTTAATCTGTGGCTCTTCATTGCTAACATCTGTGAAGAGGAGTAGAGTCAGGAAAGCAGGAAACTGCCCTTGGCAGGACTGTGATTTGCCGGTGTTTAACCCTCCAAATGAAACATGTGGCTGTAAAAATGACTCCCGACCTAACTGACTGGCTGCTCTCATCTGGGAAAAGCCTGAGACATAGGCTTTTGTGTTTTAGTACCTAGTTAAAGATATTTCTTAAATTAATTAAGATCTCACCAGAGCATTCAAAGCCATTGCCCCTGAAGCCAGACTTGCACCTGCACTTGAAGGATCCTTGAGTGTTCAGACAGACAGCGTGGTGGCTGCACTTGTGGCTGCCGGCTGCACACTCATCGTTGTCTGGAATTTAGAAGAAGCCTATTTGTACCTTAAAGGAGCAGAACTGATCACAAAAACTATTTCCCCTTAATAAATTGGTTTACCTTACCTACACAGTCATATTTGCCGTCAACATATTTCAGATCGTAGCCGTCCTGGCACTTGCAGTAGTAGCTGCCAAAGGTGTTCACACATTCTCTGTTGTATGGGCAGAGGTTCTTCCCAGTAACACATTCATCAATATCTGCAGGGAAACAAAACAGGGCAAGATTTTAAGTGCATCACATACCTGGACACACCTTAGTGAAAAACTTGATATGGCAATACACTACGAAAGTACATCACATTACCCTAAACTGCAAGTTTTTCATGTGCTGAATATGAGCTGAGAACCTTTAGACAAAACATGCCACATCAGCATTTTTAATGTTTTTTGTAATGGTTAACTTTATTCCTATTACTCCAAATCCTTGACACCTCCTGCCGACTCTCGTCCTGGTTGGGGTGTAGCCAGCTGTGTGTTTCCTCTAATTCACAGGGAATTATCGGCTCCTCTTTCTTCATCCTTCAGCATGGAGCGTCTCTATCCTGGTGTAAGAGGGGCATCGTGAAAATGATCCCTCACTGGCTTCCCACCAGCCAACACTACTAATGAGCTTGATGTGGTGCCTAGGTCAGCTGGAAGTACTCTTTTCATTATGTGCAGTTCTGAGTTATTGATTTTGGTGTGGACGAAATATAGCTTGCACCATTAATGATGCTTTTGCACATGCCATACAGTCATAGTAGTCAGCCTATCAGTATTTTGAATATATATACCAATATGTTTAAATTCAGTCATATCATTTTGCTATTTTATGTATATCTAAAATGCATGGTTTCACATGTTCCTACTTGTAGTCAGCAACTTAATGTATGTGCCCGCAGCTAGTTGGAGGTCTATCGCAGAGTGCAGATTAAAAGACATTAAGCCAAGGTTCAAATTTGTATTTTAGAAATATTAAAGATAGTATCCCATGTTGGATAGATTAGATATGTGTCTGTATCATGACAATCTATTATTTGTCCGTTGTGGCTCATGTGTGTCTGAGAAACATCTCATTGCTGCATTTTCATAGTCAAAGTGTATTTCTGCTGTGAGTCTATTTTCAGTGTGTTAGATCCATAGTCATCATGAAATAAAAATGCTCTTTAAACTATTATATTACTTCCCCTGTGTGATTAGTATGTCAGACTGGCTCTGTCACAGCTCAAGAACTTTTGTGGGAAGAAAAATAACTTAATTGCATCCATTTGATTTACAAGCCAAGCATGCCAAAGCCACATAGTAGAAACATTTCCCGCTACATTATTGAGATCAAGGGTATTTCTACATCTGTTTTTGTACTTTCTACAGTTTGCTCATGCTTATTCTTGTTAAATATTTGAATATTTTAGGTTTTTCTTGGGCAACATCAAAAACACATTCAATCACTGTATTTGTGGTCGCTCACCGACACAAGTCCTCTCATCGTGCCCCAGTTGAAGCCCCCCAGATGGGCAGAGGCAGCGAATCTCCCCCTGAACCTCCTCACATCCGTACTGACAGTGAGCAAGAGAGCAAGTTCTGGAATCTACATGCATGGGCACAAACCAGTAAACACACATTTACAAATATGCAAATTCTGAAACTGTTTGCAACTGCAACTCAAGGGAAGTACGAATAGTAGCAAGGTGAAACTTACTGGCACAAGATCCGTCAGGCATCAAGGTGTATCCATTGAGACAGTAGCACTTGTAACTGCCGTAGGTGTTCATGCAACGATGTTCACAGGGACGAGGTTTCAAGCCGCACTCATTTGAATCTGGAAGTAAGAGTCATCTTCATGTTCTTGGCCACAACACCAACTTTTCTTAAGGTCAAACCTGGAATTCAACCTTAACACAGCTTGAAGACTTTCTTAAAAGCATACCTCAAGGCAGCAAGGAAAGCAAGTTATGAGGCGGAAATTCGATCACCCTGTACCCAGTTTGACCCAGGTTTTCCAGACCCTCTTCACTGACCCCAATCACTCACCTTGATTACATGTCTTTCCGGTGTATCCGGGGAAGCACTTGCATTTGTTGGGGCCAACACACTCTCCGTGCTTGCAGCCGTGGTCACACTGAGCTGGTAAAACATTTAACGCGGAGAATATACCATCAGAAATATCAGTGGTTTTGAGGATGATGGACTGGAGTCAAACCACACATTCTATTATGCAGGAAAGGTTTTTCAATCTAGATGTGGGATTTCCTCCACATTTTCTCGGTTAGGAAAATATCCCTCATGAAAAGAACAACAATTGTTTAGGCACATATATTGTGGGAGTGAATTTAGACTTTTCCATCTATGTGTTTCTTGCTCATTCAGAAAGCATTGTATGCAAAATGGAATGTGAATATAATGGTTGGTGTTCTTATATCAAAACTGTAATCCACTCATTGCAAATCAGTCTTCGGATTAATCCTTACCCTCACAATGCCCTTTACTGTTTTTCTTCCAGCCATAGCAACACTCCAGTCTCCCACCATAGCGGCACACACCTGGTTGGTTTCCAGTAAGGACTTGTCGGTAGTGCCTTTGTAGAGGAAGAGAGAGAGAGAGTAAAAGGTAAGATCTGTGATTTCACAGTCTCAGCAGTATTCATAACCCAACCTGGTAATGCGTGGAACATTAAATAGCAAATCTGGCCATAAACCCTGACCACAATGAAACCCGCGTTCAGTTTATCACAGATTCACGATCGTTTTGCTTTCAAGCTGCCAAATGGAGGCTTCCAGGCATCCGTTTCTGATTATCGGCTCCAATGGTGGTGTGGTGTGAAAAGAACAAACAACCTAAATAAAGAGTCCCCTCACATGCTCCCAAATAAAAGTAGGACTCCCTGTGAAGCAACAGCCATCTGACAGGATGTTGGCAACAGATGGAGAAAAACACACTAATCAGACATTTCCTGTGTCGCACATTGATACCTATTGGACGACTCTGTTTCCTCTGTTTAACTTCATCTGACTCTTGTTACCGGAATCAGACGAGAATCTAGTGTGAGAGTTATTCTCAGTTGTGGATTAAATAACCTACAGTATAGTTTATAGACATAACATTGCATGTGCATATTTTTAACCTGTCAATTAGATTAAAATGCTAATGTGTAAATAGGTAAATGGATGCCGGAATAACACATCCAAATCTAATTTGACAGTTTCCAGCATCTCGATCCTGCTCAGTTCCAGGCTCTAATGTTCCAGATGTTAAGGTGTCGCAGGGGCAGCATCCTAAAAGCAGCCTCGGCTCCAATGGGACTGGAGGAATCTGAGACCTGGTAGAAATCAACCAGAATAGCTCGGAGAAGAGGGACTCCTAAGTGTGACAGGTGCTCTTCAGTTATTAACAGTTGCTGCGCCGCATTTAGCTGACACACGGCCATAGCTCCCATGGTACCCTGTTGGCAGCGGCAGCAGTGTGTACAAACCATCAAAACAACAGTCTTCCCTGTAACGACTTTAAAGCACATAATTCAGTGCAAAGTAGGGAGGTTCAGGTTACTCATTGAGCTGCTGCACTTAGAATAACAGTGTGTGGAGGAACTTGAAGTTAATGTGGTAGTAATTCTTTTTTTGGCGACAGGAAGTGGATCAGATTGCACATTAGCCAATACCATAGGTAGAATTTTTGGTTTGTTATTGATATCAGAACACTTCAGGCTCGTTGCAATGTGACAGTAACTTTATAGCACACAGGAATCTCTCTGACATTACTTTTTTTGACTCTTAACCGAGCAAATATTACACCTGCTGCAGGCCCATACCATGCAACTTTAAAACAATCGCTGGCTCAACTTCCTCGACTTACCTATGGGTTGCTGTGCTACCAGAGGAGATGCAGATCAGCAGGAGAACAGCACTGACCAAGGCGAATGGCTGCATGTCTGTGACTGTGAGCAGCCGGAGCGCTTTGTTTCCCACGGGGCTGACTTTGGTCGCTGTGAGTTCTGACTACTCCTCCTGGGGGCTTACGCTCATTAAAATGCTTAGACAGGAACAGGTCTCAGTTGAGCCTCTACTCAAGGCACGCCGGATTTAATGTATTTCCAGAGCACAAAGTCAGAGTCTCCTCCAAGGAAGAAAAAAAAAATCTTGCTCTCTTCATGCAGCAGTTAGTCGGAGTGTCCCATAATTTTCCACGTCTCCCTATGTAAAATTCCAGAGGTGGGTTGACACTCTGTGAAATGACACTGCACTGAGAGGGATAGGTTGTGACTTTTGAAGGTAGGAGTGTGTTTGAAAGGGGGGTGGGGATTTCGTTTAGGGGTGCTGCTCTCCTTCACTGAAACCTTATACAGGACCACATGTAACTCTTCCTGTGAATCACCAGCAGGAAAAATCATAACGCACAAATGTGAAATGCAGGATAATTCGATTTTCTCTCTTTCCTGAAATAACACGAGCTTTACATGGATCTGTTCGACAGGCAGCCTATGCCGGGTATTTTTTTGGATAATTAGCTCTTATCGGCTAATTGTGGAACTCAGACGTGCATAGGCCTGTCATTAGCAGCTGCAGTGCTCTTTGATGTCTTACTCCCAGGTAGCACATAAAGCTTTGCTCTCTCACACGTGCTAATTCCAAATTCAGCCATAAAAAACGTGTAAGTGGTTTTCATGCTTTCAAAGTCAGCTCCGACATCTGGTCCTGTTCCCCTCAGAAATGGACAGGTGATGTTTTCTGCAGGAGCTTCAGGGTTTTGTTTACTTTATTTGTCGTTGAAATACATCCCCCAGGTTTTGGATGACAGGGGTCATTTAAGCGCTGCTTCTTTTTACAATTGAAATGTCTATCCAGTGCTACACCACCAGAAGAGGTTTACAATGGCGATAACTGCAATGGAAATAGTTCTCAGATGAGGAGGAAGTCTGTGGTTCGACACTGTAGTTTAGCGCAACAATTATTTTACCAGATATCACGTCAGGACGTAAAAAAGTTTGAGCAAGGGTTGGTTATATCTCATTTTTTACATAGCGAGAGATCAAAATTAGGTCAGTTGAACCCATTTATCGCAACAATAATTACCAAGGACCTCTGCCAAAGAGATTATGTGTTTTTATGTCTGTCTATCGGGATGCGGTATTGGTCACGAATGAACCAGTTACATCCGAATAAATGGGTAGATCCAGGATCACTGTCCCTGCAGAGTTTCCCTCAGAATTCTTTTCATTTGTGATGGTAGCGGGGGTGCTCTCACATGCACTGGATTTCAAATGATAGGTACACATACTTAGGGGTCACACATATGTAAATACAGGCAAATGATAATTGCCTGATGAGGCACATTACACATCATGTCTTTACTGTCTGCGTGGATGGTAACAACTTTATATGGACGATAGCCTGAGCGAGTATCGCTGCTTTGTCGCTGCAATGCAGCGACAAAGCAAAACACAAAGATACAGATCTCCTATGTTATAATGTGAGGTGTAGACATGTTTTCTCCAGGGGGACAAACTCATACTCATACACATTTTAACAGAGCAAGGGATACACATAGGCTACTGCTCATATTGCTCATATTGCAGGATCCACATGCAGAAAACTCTTAAATGCTAATGCAGGAGGAAGATTGAGAGGCAGAGGAGGGTGGGGGAGGGATGCAGGCAGTGGCTGCATGTGTGCACAGCTGATTGGATCATTTGAGGAGCAAAATAGTTGGAGAGTATGTTCAACAAAAAAAGCCAAACTTTTACAAGATCACGTCAACTGCCTTTTTAAAACTTTAACAGTTGTCGGTGATGGGTGGATTTACTTAAGCAATGTTATTGTCTGGTGAGTGACATTATGCTGAATCCTTTCATAAATTATGAGGAAGATATAAGAGGTTTAATCAGAAAGTGAAGTGTTGTTGAATGTCCTGCTCTTGCCTGTGGTATTGCATTGAACAAAGAAGTAAGTGATAGCGTCACATGCAGTCATGTCGCTAGATGCACAACATCTTCACAACCTCAATTCTTGGAAAGACACATAGACCTTCACCACACAAACACACACTTCTCTCTGTGTGTCCAATTTCTAGCCTGCAACCCGACTATACTACTGACATCTCAAGAATGTGGGTCATGCATCCTATACATCAAAGCTGTGTGCTGGCTTTATGTGTGTGTGTGTGGCAAACTCTTTTGGGAACCAAAATCTGTTCACAGTAACTTTATGGGGACTTGTCTTCCCTTTGGGGACCAATAAAAGACGTCCCTGGGACTTAATTCATGTAATTCATGAAGACATGTTGTAAGGTTAGGTTAAGGTTAGGTTTACTTAAAGGTTAGGTTTAGTTAAAGGTTAGGTTTGGTTAGGGTAATGATTAGGGTCAGGCAATTACTAACTATGGTTAAGGTCGGAGTAAGTTTCCAGGAAATCAATGTAAGTCAATGTGGTTTCCCCTGAAGTCATGGAGACACAACTTTGTCTGTTTGTGTGTATGTGTATGTGTGTGTGTGTGTGTGTGTGTGTGTGTGTGTGTGTGTGTGTGTGTGTGTGTGTGTGTGTGTGTGTGTGTGTGTGTGTGTGTGTGTGTGTGTGTGTGTGCACGCTCTCTGTGCTATAAGATAGTTTTCAAGTGAACAGCGCCACCAGCTGTCCCGACTGAAATTGTGCAGCATAGTGGCTTCCGTGCTTACAGCAATTCAATGTTTTCCTTCAATGCTGATACAGTATTATCAATTTATTATACATGAGTGAATAACACAAGGATTGCTTAATTTATGGCAGCTATAAAGTGCACTGTGCTGTTGGTGATTCAGCACATTTAGACTATTGAGCTTTTACAAAAGCCACAACTTAAACTACAAATAGTTTATTTTAATAGTACAGGTATGTGTTGTTTATTCTGACATGTTTTTATAGTTTAATTCTTGAGTCCACTTAGTTCCTAGTGCAAATAAACTTTCCCTTAAGGAGCACAACGTCCAGATTACTCTCAGCTGTTCCCTAACCCTTTTTTATTACACTTTTTGTCCAGGAGGGGGAAACATAGTTCAACACTTGCTACTGTTGGAAAATTACTATTGCATTCAACTTGTAACTGAGCTGGAGTTTCACCTTCATTCCGTTATGATTATGCATCAGACATCAGTGTGTCCAAACGTGATTTATGGTTTAATGTGCTGTGACTAGTTTTGAACAGAGATCTCTGATGTGTGTGAGTGGAAATTTACCAGCACGGTGATTTAGAGTGTGCTTTGTCACATTTCTGTCACAAGAGGTCCACATCTGTTTGGTTATGTTGACTGAAGAAAGCTGCAACATATCCTGAATGACCCGCACATTACAAAGAGAGGTGGCCACTGATTGGTCAGTGGTTTACTTTACCGTTTCGTGGACATTAACATAGACATTGAACCTGGGTTAGTTTTAGCATTTGAGTGTCACTTGGCTTTTTTCATCTGTTGCCTTTGGAATGAGGAAACAAGTTGTGTCCTCGTTTCCTTATGTTTTTAAAGTTGCTACAAAACAAGGCTCAAGTGGCACAGTGCTTCTTTGCGACATCGCAGCCTTCAGGACACTTCCCACTTACCCACGTCTGACAATTCACTCTCCTCTTACTTAACTTGAGTCGATCAAGCCATAATTTGATAAAGCTGCTGATAACTGGGCTTTACAATCTGTAGTTTAACCGCCCTGAAACAAGCATTTCCCTTTTTTGGGGGAAAATCTGATGCATCAATGTGGGCACACATCCAGTGTTCATCAACTCTGATGAGTCCCTCACTGTGGCCCATGATACATTGAGCAAGACTTTTACTATAAAAGGATAAACATGGCTGTTGAAGGGTTATTTTGAAAGTGATGTGTACACGACCACATCCTGCCCTGAGTGGGAGATGACATGAGCAATGACTGCACTGCAGAGAGCACTGACAGCAATGAAAATGAGCCTCTGCTCATCGAAAGGTTATCGTTTGTGATAAACACTATTTCAGAGGGTGTGTTTAAATACTTTTAATCAATGCTCTCAAAAGATTGACTTCTAGGTTGTCTACAGCCCACAAGTCACGTTTTAAAAAAGGCTGTGTACAAAGATCATTGGTGCACTTTCTTTTAAATCTGCTAAAGCTACACATTCATCAATCATTATTTACGATATTTTGTGTTAATTTGCAGTGTGGTTATTCTAAAAACCCTAAACCTGACCAACCAACACTTGTAAGACTGCAGTTGTGCAGGCAGTGAAACTGTGACTTCCTCTTGCAATATTAAATGTGACCTTAAGAAATCTGTTTAACTGGGTGGACGTGTGCAATTTGAAATGGAGTATCCATAATATAAACTGTAGTAAAGACAGAGGATTGTACACATACCCTCTTGTATGATAAGAGAGAGAGAAACAATTTTCAACATTAGGTGTCCAGAAGTATCCATATCTTAAATATCAGTTTACATCAAAATATCAGATTTCACATTTTTTTCTTCTCATTGTTGTGATTTTATGGCTCTTTTCTATTTGTGACCCAACAGAAAACTCCTGTAGTTCAGACACAGAATATGTTATATGTCCAGGTGCTTCTCCTGGAACATCTGCTGCCTGCACATTACACAATGACAGACTGCTGCCTCGTGGGTTTGAACCCAGTGCAACCAGAGAGACAGACCTTGGGGGATTCAGGTCACACAGACACTTTTGCCCCTCGACGTGACGAGCGTGACAGACTAAACACAAGCTCTGGCATCAGCTGGGCACCCGTCCCCCTCTTATTAATAATGTAGCAGTGGACACCACTGTACCATGCGGTGAGGGAAGACCCAGAGCTCTCAAGACGCTTGATGTGTGGCACACCATTATTTATTGATGGGCTTGTCTGGTCAGGGACGTTATAGTATTGTACCAGCCTGTCAGTCGTCAATTCTGGCCACTCTCCTGAAATAAAACCAAACTACGTCAATTACTTTGCGTTGTCCTCCTGCATTAGAGGGGGGGACAGGCCTTTGTCTGCCGCATTAATGCTGACTTTTCAGTTTGGTTTATTTAAGCAATGCATTGCCACACATGTTTTCTTGTGAGTCATCTTCCTGGGTGCATACTGACTACATTCCAAACACCACTAAAAAACATCACATATACTCCAGTCCATACAGGACTAAAGATGTTGCATGTAACTTCTATTTCCTTAAATCTTTGGCTGGGTCTAATGGGGAACTTCCCCTCTGCACTTCCTGCCACATCTACATACATGTACTTTTCAAACAGCCTCTTTTATTTAACCACCCTTGCACACAAGGTTGTGCATTACACTTTTAACAACTTTTTTGTATTAATCATTTGTGCTGTCTTGTTTTACTCTTTGTGTTTGCTGTATTCTACTTATGTTTCTACCTGGTACATGAATAAAACCTGCACTGCCTTGGCATGTTGTTTTTTGGTGCAAACACAACACCTACAACATATTTTCCCTGCTGTTCTTACCAAAGCTACAATTATGAAGGGACACGGCACTGTGATAATGAAGCTGTAACTGGAATTTGCATTGTTCTTTTATGTGTGCAGGGGCACAATTTAACATTTAACCTCTTCAAGTGTCAGGACCCCAAAGGTTAGAGTTTAAATACCGTCCTTTACTCTTCTGAGCTGGTGAGGTTCATGCTGGATATAATTACACAGTTATACAAAGAAGAGAAACCAGCTCACCTTAATACAATGATTGTGCAACCTGCATGCCTAACATGATGCGACATGCTGCAGTATCTCCTTCAGGTTATTACTGTGTCTCTAAGGTGCCTTGACTCTCTCTATGCAGGGATTAAAAGCAGCCGGACATTCTTTTAAAAACTGTGCTGTGTGGTTATTTGTAAAGGTCAAACAAATTTAATTTCCTGTTTCTAGTTGCAGGAGCACAAGACACTCTACAGGCAAAGTCATTTTAGAATGATTTGTTAAAAAAACTCCAAGATATGAGTATAAGATTCAAGAAGATTTATTGTCATTCCAAAACATGAGGTACATGAGAGGGAACGAAACTGAGTACTGAGGTCCCGGTAAGCAGCAATGAAACCTGGAAACCTAGAATCTAAAAACTAAGCAGAAGCAGCAAATAAACACAATGAAATAAAATCAATAATACATTAATAGTTGATTTATGTTTTGGTGTTTAAACATATACATACTCGTACGTGCACATTCTGCTTGGTTCACATTTGCATTTATTGTAGGTCCGAGCAGACAGGAATGAGGCTTCTCTGTTTCAGTGTGTGCACAGTATGAGGTGGAAGCAGCCCTCAACAAAGGGAAGAGAGAAAATGTCACAAATAGCAGAAGTCTGAAGTACCGGTTTAAAAAGGTTGGCCTAGGCTTTGTCTTCACGGCTTCCGCAGGCCCACAAACACACAAACACATGCACCCAGGCACAGAGACTTCCATGTGCTGATCCACACCGATTAAAGCAAGATTAAACCGCTCTCAGACGAATCAGAATGCCGTAGCTTTAGGGGGCCTTGTTTCACAAGAAGCTTTTTTTTAGACCAGTGCTGCAAGTTTGTGTGCCTTCATGGCTTTATCACAAATCTTAATATATTTTTCAAAGGAAATCCCCTTGGTCATTACAGGATGCTGTACATTTAGTTGAGACATGTTGACTGTCAGACCACAGGTAGCTAAGCACATTCCTCAGGTGGTTTTCAACAAGCTGCGAATCCAACAGGCTACTGTGGTTCTGTCTGAAGAGCTCAGTTCACCCCACTCTGGACCACGGCGCATAGAGGTAAAAGATACAAAAAAACATAGGGTTCCTTTTCTCCAGGTACTTTGGCTTCCTCCTACTGTCCAATACATGTATGACAAGAATTACCTGTGAATTTAAACGTGAGGAGTTGTTTGTTTCTGGATGTTGACCCTGCGATGTGCTGGCGACCTGTCCAGGTTGTGCCCTGCCTCACGCCCAATGTCAGCTGGGATTGGCTCTTGCTCCCACCATGATAGGTGGTTTAGATAAAGGACGGACAGAACTAGTCTCAAAATATATCATTAGACTCCTGCAGCATTACATGTCTTGACAAGTATAATTCGATGTGTGCAGCTTGTGGTAGGAGTCACTGGCACAGAGATCAAGCTGTTCCGTACATCAAGTAGCTGGCATATAAAGTTCCTTACCAGAGGCTGGTATTTCAGGCAATTTATACTGAGGGTCATAGGAAAGAAGTGATTGTAAAACCCTTGTAAAATACTAAAACATCCTGATGATGTTGCTTCACCTACACCAGAAGACAGGGTTGTTCAAAGCCTCCTGAGCACAGATGAAACCAACATACAGAATACTGTGTGCTTTTTATGTCATGTTAAAGTATGCATGTGTATCGTGATGAGCGAGCTCAAATAACATATAGATTCAGAAAATTTGGAATCAGCTCAGAAAAATCTCCAGCTTTGACTCAAAGCTGTTCAAATGCAAGTCCACCAGCACGGCTGATTCATCTGTGGAGTTTTGCTTCTACTTTGAGGCACTGCAACTCTCTAACCACATCCTCTTACACACCTTTGAAACCTCTTAGTTCAGATGAGAAACGAGCTGCTGTAACACGCATTGAAACTCTAAATGCAGCACGATCAGATGAGCAATAAAAACGATTTGTTTTGCTGTTCTTAAGTGCTATTGTAGGACCAGTATCTAATGCTAACATGTTTTTAAAATAGCACATTATAAGTGCACACAAAGTTATGATGATTCATTTCAGATAAATGATCATCCCATATGCAGACAGTGTAATGAGCACTGTGGGAAACTGTTGTATGTTTGAGAAACCGTTTGTGTGCATAAGTGGGAGGAGGAGAAGTTGAGACATGGTGGAGCTCTGATGATTTGTCGAGAGCATTATTCTGCTCTGGTATGATGATGTATACCAGCCCAAAGGACCTAACTCGAGAGCAACGTTATTAGGGGAGCTTTGGCTAAAGTCATATATCAATGCCCTGTGCTATTATTTGTGGGGGAAATCTCCATAAATGTAACGTCTAAGTGGTGAGACTGAACTAAACCGAGGGTTGTGTTGTGCCTTGTTGTGTTTCAGGGAGGAACTTCTGGTCAGTCCTGAAAGTCTGGTCAGAAAGGCATTTAGTCTTTTCTAAAAAAAAAGGGAACTACTTTGTTTCCTGCAGTGCACACCAGCCCTCAGCAGTTTTCAGACTAAACTTGTGACTTGGACAGAGCATTCAAATAAGAAAAGTCCTTGTTCTGTCTCTGAACTCATCCACCCAGTGGCCTAGTAACGGTGGGACCTATAGAGGCCATGTTTATGAGGGTTTATATGCCATTACAAAATGAAAAGCTCTGTTAGGGAACCTGTGAGGGAACAACTCTAGTTTGATCACATCTGCATGTACACCGCAGTGTTTGCTTGCAGTTCTGCTTTTCAAACATTTGCAGTTTCCTTTAGCTCGAACTAGAGAAAGTCGATGCAGTATGCCGATTTGATCACTGATCACAGGTTTTTACATAACAAATTGTTGTCGCTTTCCTCATCTCCCACGTCTGTTTCTCTTTACACGTCTCTGTCAGTCTCGGCTGCAGCTCAGACATATTCCTCTACTGCTTCGACCTTAAACCTCCACTTCCGGTGCTTACACCGAAAATGCTTTCCATCACACAAGTTTGCCACCTCCATTAAATGCTTCCTGTCACACACGATCACTGTTATCATGCAAGCTTGACGCCTCACCTTGTTCCCACTCTGCTGCATGTGTGGCATATACTGGACATCACAAAGCAAGAGCTCGTAATACTGTGAATTCCTCCCGGTTTTACACATTTACTGCACCTACATGGGCATGCTGGGGCTGATCTGGAGTATTTGGTTTGCCAGGCTCGTAGGTGGCGTGTTACCGTGCACACTGGGGGTGATACTTGCAGCTGCAATGCACACGCATGCACATGTCACATTGAATCACACAGCACTGCATCTCTGTCAGTGCCCTCCAGACACGTGTGCTTAGCTAATCATTTTATAAAAATCCAGTCCAGCAAGCCGGATAAGTAGAAGTCTATTTCTTTATGGAATTTAGGACTTTTTCCTAACTCAACCTGTAACTTATTAAACAGAGCCCAACTGATTTGCCAACAGGAGCCTTTTATAGACATATACACTTTTACAGAATGCAGAGAAGATGTGCACTCATGTTTACATTTTATGTAAAAAATGACGAATTCCTTTTTTCAGGTTCTGTATATTTGGTTGTACTTGCGTTTGCTTTGTATTTATTTATTTATGATAAAGTCACTTACATTTCTTTGTTATAAGGTTTCGATAACGACATCTTAGGAATCATTGCCACATTAAAATATATATATTGCCCAATATATCGGTATTGGAAAGTGTTAACTCCCTAATATCCGTATCAGCATCAACGCCCCGAAAATCGGTCTGTCTCGATTAGTTAGGTTTTTGAGCTCTTTTTTAGGCCATGGCCTAATGTTCGTATCACATCTTTTGGCGATAATGTCTCGTGTTGCTGCATCCCGTTTGTCCTCATTCTGATTTGTCCGTGTTGACTTACAGATAATTGTTTCACTATTCTTGTTATTTCTGCAATGAGCGCAAGATATTCTCTAAGCAACTGTTCATTACGGCAAGTAAAGGTTAGCAGCTTTCAGAGAACAAGGAACCGGTTGGGCAACATCATGTCACTATTTACTCTGCCTTTGTATTTGCTCCGTTTCTAAAAGCTATTTTAAAGTTTTTATAGATTCTTGGTGATCAGTTTTTAAGTCGGATAGATATTTTCTCTCTCTGTATCACACAAGGCACATTTTGTGGAGTTTCTCTGTCACACATAGCAACCATTATGGCGTGATACTGGATTGGCCAGCACACGCCCTCAGCTTTTGTGTCTACCTATCACACAATAGCGGCGCTGCTTTTTCCCACCGTGGGTATAATAATGAAGACAAAGATGAATTGTCCCTTTCGTGACACACTCTGAGTTAAGAACATAAAGATGCTGAACCTCCACATATAGATGAGTGGCATTTTTAGTCCTGGCCTCAGTTTTATTATACCTGTATGCATTTTCTCATATAAATCAATAAAACTGATTGATCAAATTAAATTGATCTTAAATGTTTTTTAACAATGTGAATCCATGTTATTAGTCCATGGTTTTTATCTGCTTCTGTACTGACTGAGCTTCTACTACTACTGCTGTGATTATTAATGACTGCGCTAATAAGAATTTCACATATATTTCGACAGTGTTAGAGTTTACATAACAAGCCATAATGTCTCTCCTCCTAATGCATATATGAATATATTTACAATGATTCTGTCACTCTGCCAGTACTCTGCTCTGTTATTCAATGCTCGCGACAAAACATATAACTTGACACCATAACACCACACCTATTTGGTGCCACACGGATTGGTTTAAATGTTTGACTCAGGTCTTTTGTAATAACTTAAAGACACAGAAGTGTTCTGCTCAAATAACATTTTAGTGAAATTACATCCTCGTTACATCCCAGTTCAAAACAAAGAGCTTGTACTGGTGTGTGACCATCTGGAGGACTGGTAATTTGTTAAATCAGTGCTGATTCATAGTGAGTATAGCACTGCACAGCCACTATAAAAAACTGGGCGTGAGCTTTTCACAAATGCTTGTTTCCCTTTTTCAAATGTGTATATTTTTTAACCTTTAGAAGGATTCAGAAAGTGTTGTGGTCATTTTATCTCGAAGTATACACAACGACTAACTGGCTGGCTATAACAAACATCTCTGCATTCTTTCACAATAATGCAGAACACAACACCTACACATTGCCCAACAACAATTTGTGAAACAGGAGAACCAGGCTTGAACAGGTCGACGATTTAAAACATCTTTCTCCCCCAAGGATTCTCTTGACCTGCACTGTGTGAACAAAACAGTGGAAAATAGTTCACTGGGGAGTTGAGTTTCTCATGTGTCACTTCCCCTTGCAGGGGTTGGACTGACCTACAAGCCTTTATTTTAATAGCTGTATATTTTTTCACATAACAGCTGATAGCACACCTGACACTGATTTAAAGAGGAAAAAAATAAACAAATGTCAGAAGATGTCGATATTGATGATCATATGACAGAGACCTACTCCACACAGACAGCAAAACTGCTATATTGTCATCAATTTATTAGTTAATTATGGTCATCATGAATACTCATTCCCTATCATTTGGTCTGGATTACTGTTGGATATGAAGTAGTAAACATAACTGTCTCTGATAACGTGTGAAAACCTAAAATCTCCTGTCTGCTGCCATGGAAACAGGGCAGAAGAAAGATAGACCGGGCGGCGGCCAGGTTTTCAGACCGAACACGAGGAAGGAGCAGAAGCACAGGGAGGAGTCTCTCATTGCTTCTGCTCGCAGCTGTGAGATCCTGTCACTTCCCCTGGCTTGTTTAAACAATAACCTGTCGAGACACGCTTTTCTCATGATGGTCCATACATCTACCGCTTGTATGGGTTAGCAATGTCTTGTGCCAAATTTTTGTTTAAAACCCCAAAAGGCAAGGGTTTATCTGCTCTTCTTCTTAGTTCACATTGGGACTAATTACTAGTTATAAGGGATTCATTTAACATATATCCTTGAAAGAAGATGGATCAGCAGGGCTTGGAGGGCACATTAATATTATAGCAAAGCAGTATATATATATATATAAAAAAATATATATAATAATTCCAGTTACTTCCTCCCACAGTCCAGAGACTTTGGGTTCGGTTAACTGGAGTAAATTGTCCGTAGGTGTGAATGTGGAATGGTTGTCTGTCTCTGTATGTTGGCCCTGTGATTAGCTGGTGACCTGTCCAGGGCGTCAACCGCATCTCATCCAGGGTCGGCTCCGATTGGCTTCAGCCTCTCCCCCGTGACCCTCAAGGCCCTCGCACTCAACTGAGACTGCAAACATAAGATCAACCACTTTGTTTTTAAGGAGACTACATGGCTCATACTATGAGGGGATAAAATAAAGCCCAACGTGTTTTTAAAGGAACAAAATGAGAATCAACAGGGTGAGAACTAAATAATGTGTATAAATGCATATGTATATAAATGCATCATGCCGATCACCTGTAAATGTTCAAATCTAACAGCAGAGTGAAAAACTTTGGGCTATTTGCTGTCAGACAGGCTGTTTGGAGTATTTCTGATATGTTACTGACCATATGCGTCCCTTTATAGGCCCAATGTACCCATCTTCTAATGACGATAATGCTCCACATCACAAAGTAAAATGCGTCTCGAAGTGGTTTCACGGCAATGACTTCAGTGTACTTCAGTGCCCTCCCCGAGTCACCAGATCTTAATCCAATAGAACCTCTGGGATGTGGTGCTTCTTTGCCATGTAACAGTACAATGTGATTGTTGATATGCAGTATAAGCCCTCTGTGGGGAAGCTGACGCTCCTGAGTGCTGTCATTCTCAACGCACATTACGTATGCGGCCATATTCAGGCTGCGGTCAGTCAGTCCAGAGGGTGCCCATCACAACACTGGCAGATGGCCTCGTGGTGCCTCAAGCCGAGTGCACCACAATCAGCCCTTAGTGTCACGTCACTTTCATTTGCATCCCTTTTCATGGACAGTTTTTTTTTTTTAGTTCTTGACCCGGCTCAAATCATCATGGAATGCAGACAACAGTAAAAAAAAAAAACGTGTTAACTCAGGTTTGAGCTTTCCAGTCTGTCTCCCTTTGAAGTCTTCTTGAGGAACATGCTGTGCCCTTCAGCTATATGCTTATTATGAAGTTGTCAAGTCTGTCTAATGGGCCACAAGGATATTAAAACAAAGTGTGTAGTTTAGTGTCTTGTATTGTGCAGCACTGGGTAATGTTATAGACACATGTTGTTACTGGACAATGAGGAGCTGTGTGACCGGACTGCTCATAAGGTCTGAGACTCGGGCTGGCATTACAGATGTGTGTATAAACAGTGTGCCCATTTGTTACTTCTCTACCTCAGGTTGGTGGTTCAATCCCCGGCCCCTCCAGTCTGCGTTCCAAAGTGTCTTATGGACACGACACTGAATCCCAAATTGCCCCTGACGGCTACGGCGACAGTATATGAATGGTGTGTGATAGAAAAAGCGCTGCGTGCGTATAGAAGCACTGCACGAATAGTTTCACCAATGGGTGAATGTGGCTTCTACTATGAAGTGCTCTGATTCGTCAATAAGACTGGAAATATGTAAATACTACTAAAACAAAACCAACACGTCCTTTTTCCCATACTAAAAATGACTTCAGATTAAATGCAGCCTCATGGGAAAGAGGATGAATGTGACATTGTGCCAGTCTCTCAGCACAGCCTATTGTTGTTCCGGCACAGCTGCTATGGTCTACTGTATGGACACAGCAGTTACATAATCTCTCTCTCCCACCCTCTCTCTCTCACATGAGATACAGCTGTCGCCTCCGTGCTGCACAACAAGGTTGTCTATTTTTCTTTTTTAGACATTGATATATATATTTTTAGAAACTTCGTGGCAGCCTCGTTGGTGCTGTGGTTTACACATTGATGAGGTCCCCCAAAAATTCAATATGTAGTCATCAGTCTTGAATGATTTGTCATATACACATCAAAAATTTGACACTTTTTGCATGCTTTTGGTTTCATGAAGGCCAACAGCAGAAAGCCTGTCAGAACACAGTTCTCAATCCGTTGGTATGCAGCCTCAGCCAGCAGTACAAGATGTAATGCTCCTTACGTTTGGGAGCATGCAAGACCTCAGGGCATGTTCCAGAAATCGGCCTCAACAGGCCAAGTAGTACATTGTTCATCTCTGATTACAGCCCAGGCAATGATCACTGCGAACAGGGTTAGAATATCAAGTGTTTTTTTACTTTTAATTTTAAGCAATTCCAAAATACTGCAGCGCCTGATTTAAAGCCAACATGGGCGTAAGTGAGATTGAGACACAATGTTCCTGCCCGAATCCAGCACCTGAGATCATTCAAGGTGAGGTTGTGGTCAGGAATTCTCATGAGTACCTCTTTGCAGTTTCAGTGTGAAGCTGCTGTAGCCACAGCTGGAAGCAGGGAGGGACTGGAAGTGCTGGTGCCCAGGGTTGGCTGAAACTAGTGCACTGTACAGGCCTGGCTTAATGTCAAGTATGACAGGAAGTTTGAGATTTTTAAAAAAAATAAAATCACAAGTTAGTTTTTATCCCTACATGTTTTAATGCAGCAAGTTGGAAACAGCCCAGAGTTCTCACAATGGGAATAAATGCTTTTGTCACACGTGAGGTTCGATGTTCACCTGGGGCTGCATAGACGTCTACAAGCACAGCAAACTGCTGCATGTTAAAAAAAAACAAAAAAAACAAAAAACCTGCTGAAGCAGATGGGTCACAAATCTAGGATTGCAATCTAGATTTTAAGTGCACATGCATGTTTAGAGTGAAAAATTTGAAATGCCTCATCATTGATTTACAGCCAGACTGCTTTTGCCCTCAGCATAGTCACACTATGTGGTACCGCAAGTGTTCCTGTATAACCCAGGGCGGTTGATTAAACTAAAGGCCTTCCAGTGTAAAAATTACAAGGACACATTAGTCAATTTACAGTTTTTATTTTTGCATATTTAAACTTGTGCATTCCAGTTCAGAAAAAAAAAAAAAAAAAAAAATAGAGAACTGCTTTGTGAGCATTCACAGGTGGTAAAGCGCAGGTCCCTCAGTTGTTTCAGAACACACCTCGACTTTCAGCCACAGCAAAACAGACGACAAGGAACCCATGCCGTCACTGAACCATGCTTCCTTACTGTGAACATTTTAGGCAAGTGACAGGTTTGGTGTGTGGTTGTGCAGCAATTTGTCGAATCAGAGTGCTGCAACTGAGAATGCATGTGGGAAAGGTTGATAAAAAAGGGTAAGGCATGTGGAATGTACAGCGTGCAGGAGGCCGGGCCTTCATCCTGTCTTCTCCTGCTCGATCACTGCAAGTGGAGGGGAAGAAAGTTCAGCATTATTTAGAGCCAGAGTTTTGGCCACCAAATGATCTGGAATCACGTTAACACAGAATGGCACATACTCTCTTTGGTTGGCAGTGGGTTCTTTTCCACAGTGTCAGTCTTCTTCAGCTTGGTCTTGTCGAAGTTCTCGACTTCTGAGATATCGGGTTTGTCAGACATGTTTGCAGAGATCTGAACAGAGGAGACAAAGAGTTAAATTTGAAACACCTGGGTACATACAAGGCCAGTGAGAACTCTAAAAAAAAAAGAAAAAAGAAGGTGTGATGCAATTTTTAAGTGCAACTCAAACTATTCATCCCAAAACACGCCCCATGAGTCTCAAGAGGCCGATTTGAGAGCGGGTGGGGGGTGGGGGGAGAAAAAGCTTTGTGTCACTCAGTTCATGTGTGCAACAGCGTGAGGGACCACCGCCCTTTTGAGCAATCTAGACGATCGCACTGGCTTCAAGTACCAATCCCACCTCCTCTGAAACATCTGAACAATAAACCGAAGATTCCGGATAAACGGGCGCTTTGCAACATGTGATGAAAAAAAAAAAAAAAAAAAAAAAACGCGCAGAGCCAAATTGATAATTCACAGCAATCACGCGGCGTTTGTGTAGTTTCCACAGACACACACACGCACACAAAAACCAGCAACGTGACGCTGAGCCCCTTCGGTCAGCTCCGTGGCATTTCTGCGTTTTAGCACGTCACACTTTGGCCACTCTTATTCGTTCCAGATGTTCGGGTTTCATAAGCGTCGGCGCATCTGGTGCAGCAGAAAGCGTCTGATGCAGCCAACGCTTCGAAGGTTGGAAAACAAACGACGTAGTGAAACTCGGGTGAACAGTACAATCCGAGTCGATACATGTACGATTAAAAACGAGAAGCGGAAGTAGACTCACCAGGTTTTCAGACACACTGATGTGAGAAGAACGGATCAGGCGAAGCGGCAGAGTGATGTCCGCAGCCTCATGCGCCCTTTATATACTGCGCACTATGCAAATGAGCCCCATGACGCCACGCCCACCGCCTCCAAACCCTGCCTATGAACAAATATGTTGTTTTCTTGCAGGGTCTAAAAACAATGACACTGTTTCTAAACAACGCAGCTCTATCGATCGCTGCGCATGTGTTTGTTATTTATTATATCGCATTATTTGAGTGAGGCCAGTTTCTCCTCTTCACGTGAAAGTTTGGCTGGTAAGATTTCTGCAGATGTTTGTTTGTCTCCAGATGTTTGTTTGTGTGGCATACCGCACCAAACGTGGGTTAATAAGTGGTTATTAAGTGGAAGTTTGGGGATAAATTTGCAAAGTGCTCCTATTAAAACTGCATCACTAGCGACACCATGCGGACAAATGTAGTTATTACCAGGGGGAGAAAAAATAGTGAAGGATTTGCTAGGGGGTTGTATGTAGACTAAGGGCTGGGACGCTATGGCCAGACAATATATCAAGATTAAAAGAAGAGAAATTAACTATAACGAAATATGTCACATTATTTGTTTCTTTTTAGTTTTAAAGGACTAAATTTTGCTCCTGAGTGAAGGTTGTGTTTTTTAACTCTTCAGAGCAGAGAATGACAAACACTTATTAATACCAACACATTTGACAAATTTGAGGTGACTCAATTATGTAATTTACGTATTTATAGATCATATCGAGAGAGTTAATAACTTTAGACTATTGGATGCAATATTAGTAAATGCTACAGTGCAGGAGGAATCATCAGACCATTGAAACCGTTTTACAGGAAGACAAACAAGATGGATTTTTGATATAGAAAATACCATACGCATTATATCCATATATAATGGACTTTTTCTATACTGCTAATGATAAAAAGTATATTGCGATAATTGTTAATATTGGTTTATTGACCAGCCTTAAGATTAACATGCATTTGTTCTAACATTAAAATAGTTAAAGATGTGCTAAACTTGCCAATTTGTTCTTTTTCATTCAGAAATAATGTACCATAAACATAAAACCATTAGTAAACACTTGTTCCTTTTTATGCTGACCCTTAAGGTATTTTCTATATCAGATAGAGATGAGATAATAGATTGAAACAATCACACTTACTAATTTGCACATTTTTTTAAAGGATTTATTCATTCACATACTTTCATATTTAATTCACAAGTTACAAGAGATGCAGTACCATTGCCCATGTATAAACAAAACTCAACAGATCATGTCTTTAGTTATCTTGTATTAAGTCCCAGGCATAGTGATATAAGTTGTGAAGGACCAAAATCAATATTGCTGTATAACAGTGAATTCAAAAGAAGCTCAAAGTATTTGTCCACATCTTGAATTTATAAAATCTTTCCAGAGAGTCATGACGTTTGTCTTGCTTTACCGGCTGGTGAGGTATTTTGAGTAAGTCTGGTTGTACATAAGCTGATTGTCCACCCTCACGACATTCCTCAGGTTTTGCCAAAACCAGGGCTCAGCGGCTGCTGTCCTCGGCCACTCAACAACACTTTCCCCGCACAGCCTCCTCCTGAGGCGCAGGAACTGCGAGTGCTGCAGGACGGGCTCCAGCATCAGCAGCACAATCACGTCCACATTTTCATCCATTAGTCTTTGGTGGGCCAGATACATCGCCAGCTTGAAAACCCCGGTCTTAACGTAGCCCTCCGTTAAGACAAACAGGGTCTTGCGGCTGTATTGGATGCTGTAGGTGAGGTTGTCCAGCACCGGGACTCCTGGCACCCAGTCCCTCTCCTCCAGACACAGAGGAAGAGACTTCTCTCCTTCCTCTTCCAGTTTCACCCGAAGATTGCTCATTACCCACTCAGAGACATGTGGATCTCTGTTGTCATAAGTCACAAAGGCGTCATAAAAGCTGTTAGATGAGTTCAAGGATCTGTACCCCTTCAGCTTCGCTATCATATAGTGTATCACATAGGAGGCATCCCAGTAAAATAAGTGAGCAGTAGTTGCCACAAACATAAAAGCAATAATGAAGGAGGTAGTGAGGATGTACATCAGAAATGCCTGACTGTCATTTACACACTGTTTTATATCAAAGTATATCAGTGCTTGATCCTTCTGGTTTGCTGGCGTTTCACATATCACCTCAGTGGTCAGTCTTGGGATTTTTACGTTACTGTCTTCAATCCACAGAATGAAATCTAATGAGTCACAGGTACATTGGAACGGATTCCCTTGCAAGTACAAAATCTGAATCGGATTATCGGGTCTGGACTGGAAGGTAGATTGATTGATGGTGGTGAGTTTGTTGTAGCTAAGGCTGAGAATGCTAAGGCTCCTCGGACCCTTTATGAATCCATCGTCCAGGTGGAAAATGTAGTTATGGCTCAAGTCAAGGAAAATCAAAGTCTGAGTGAAGTTTGAATTTATACCCGTCACGTCAGATAAAGAATTGAAGCTCAGGTCTAAAACTTGAAGTTGGTGGAAATACTTAATTGCGTCCCATTTAAAACCAGTGAGCAAGTTATGGCTTATGCATAGTTTGGTGAGGTTACGCGGAATATATTGATATATATTGTCTGGAATTTTGCCAATTTTGTTATCGGATATATCTAAATACGTTAAATTGGTGAGATTAGTAAAAAGCATGTTGTACGTGACATCGTTTTCTTTCCAAAGAATTCCAAGATTGTTATCCGTAAACTGAAGTTCAGACAAAGATTGGCTGCACAGCTGTTTTGTTGTTAACGTGGAAATGGCATTGTGACTCATATTCAGCACTCTCAGGACAGGCAGGTTTCTTATGAAATTTAAATTGTGCGTTATCCCGTATGATAGAAAGTAGTGTGGGTTGTAACTGAGGTCGAGTACTTGAAGTTTCTGCAGTTCTTTGAAGGCGTTGTCATAGGCCAGGTCAATCTTGTTGAAAGATAGGTCCAGGTATGTCAGATCAGGAAGCGAGTGGAACTCTGTGCCGTTAAGTGCTGCAGAAAATCCATTTCTTGAGAGGTTGAGACATGCAATATTTTCATAGCCCTCAAATTGGTTTCGAGAAATGAAGAAGATATTATTTGAGCTAAGGCTTAGCACTCGGCCTGATTCAAAGCACTCTTTCTTGACAAAGTAGTGTGATACCTCAAAAGTAGGGTCTTTAGGACGGGGTGAAATGGAAAAGTCTGACCTCTGATTGTTTTCGTCACTCAGATATCTGGAACTTTTTACCAGAATGGGATACAGCCTGTTTTCTGCGAGGTATATTAATTTCACCTGAGAGAGATTGCGGAATATATTAGAATCAGAGTCAATAATGAAGTTAGTCCCTAAATTCAGTGCAGTCAGATTTTTGAGCTTATACAGAGGACGGAGCGTGTACGGTCCAATACTCTGAAAGACTAAAGCCTCTAGATGCAAAGTTCTAAGTGACTTGAGATAAGCAAAATCCTTTGAAAGATTTAAGGACGTAGGGTATACCTTGAGACCAAAGTTGAAGGACAGATCTATTTTTTGTAAGTTGGGAAGGTATCTTAGAAATGTTGCATCCCCAGTTATTACTTTTAGCAAGAAGTTAAATGACAGGAACAAATCTTTCAGCTTGTTCAGCCTACTAAACCAGTTAGGATGCAGGAACTCCAGCGAGTTTCCTCCCATGTGCAGTATCTCAAGCTCTGTCAGATTGTGAAATGCATAAGGATGGATGCCAAGAGAAAGATTTTGGCAAGGGACACATGGGTATGGTGCATTTTGACACCTTGGACAGTTCCCTTGAATGTGTAGGGTTTTTAAATTATGCAGCCCTTTGAAATCGTCGTCAGATATGTATTGTATTTTGTTAGAAGCCAGCCGTAACTCCATTAATGAAGGAGGGAATCCTCGGGGAACGTGGGTTAAATTATTAAACGACAACTCCAGAATCTGCAGTTTGGTCATAACTGCAAAGGGGCTGTGCATAATGGTCACATTTCTTTGACATGGATTCCATATGTAGCAGTTTTTGGCGAGCCACAGTTGTGTCACGTTTGTTAAGCCTGATAGATTCATGTTGTCCAGCTGGAGCTTGTTTATCCCTAGATCAAGGATTTCTACACTGGGAGGGAGATTGCCAGGAATTTCCGTCAGAGAGTTTCCAGTCAGCCCCAGACGATTCAGTTTGGTGAGATTTTTGAAGACATTGTCACCGATCCGCAGGAATTTTTGCTTGTTCGCCCAGTTCAGATAGAGTGTGGTCAGATTCTGCAGTTTAGAAAACACATGCCCTGAAATGTTTGCGATGTAATTTTCTGACAAGTCGATCACAGTGGCGTTCCTAGTTATTCCAAAAGGTACTCTATGCAGATGACGCCCTCTGCAGTCAAACTTGATCCTAGAGTCGTTGCTGACTTTGACGTCACACGGGAACCGCGGCGACATCCACATGGGTTTAAACGAAGAAGAAGGCTGGACCTCATAATGGCAACACACCCAGAGGAGCAGCAACTGCATCCAACATGTGACAGTCTGCAGACAAACAACAACATTTGTAAGATGAGGAAACTAATAATGCAGTCTGACATACAGGTTTTTGTTAGGAAAAGGGTAGATGTACATGTTTTGTCATCCCTCTTGTTAAGACTGGACATTAAGAGTTGTTTAATTTTACTATTGTGCTTTCAATATTAGTGATATGGATAAAAATCCACAGTCCTCACTGTTTGTTAAAATTAGGGCCGGGCAATAGAACAATATCAACATTTTTTGCAATTCCAATAATAATGTTTGTCTATATCAATATAACCAAAGTTCAACATATATAAATATAATGCTTATGCATTGTGAAAACACAGTGAGCAGGTTTAACACATAATCGATCCATCTCAGATTTATCAAACATTTTGCTGTTTATCAAATAAGAGTTTAAAACCACTGCTTACACTCAGGAGCAAAAATTGGTCTTTGAATTAATTTTTTTTAAACTATTGTGAAATTTTTTGAGATGTTTATCAATATTGACTGGTATTAAAATGTTTCTCTTAATATACATGTTGCCTTATCGTCCAGCCCAAGGGGAAATGTTTTCCAAAGTTAATATGGGGCTTTGGCAGTCTTCAATATCTGTATATCTATATGGATTTTGTCCAGTCTGAACAGCTTGCATAGGAGAATTTATTACAGCAAGCAAAACCAGTTTCAGTGTTGACATAAATATTGTAAATGTATGCTTCCATTTGTGAACAGGGTTAGGGTTACCTACATTTCAGAATGCCCCTTCTAACCAGCAGGTGGCAGCTGCTCAACTGGAGGATCTGCTCTTGGCATTTTGTCAGAATTATAATCTTCATTGATCTCTTACAGGGAGACTAAATTCATGTTTGCTGAACAATGGACATTGTGTTGAGAGGCCACATGTGACATTTGTGAGAAGACGGTAAATGCTAAGATGCTGCAACAGTAGCACATATCATACAGTCTGTGAACTTACTCAATAATGTCAAACGCACAGTAATCTTTATCTACAAATATTAGCCAGCATAATATGTGACAACAAAACACTGAGTGCACTGAGCTCAACAATTGCATCCTTTTTATTTGTAAATACATTTGGAATATTTTCCTACAAAAGATAGAAGAACATAGTCTCACTTAACTTCTGGTTTCCCCTTTATGTCCCCGGAAGTAGCTGTAATGTTGGTAAAACTATTCTGTTTGAAAATACACTAAATATAATTTAGTGTATTCTAAATATTTTCTGAACCATTTTAGATATGTTTGTCAAAGTTTCAGCTAGATACATTTGGCATCTTTTTAAACTTTTTGATCTACACTAGAATTTAAAATGACTGGGCAACATGGTTTTTTAAACACTAGTCTGATAGAGTAGCATAGAGAGGTTAACTGTTTCTGTCTAAAGATCCATGGTAAAAGAACAAACATGATATGCTATATTTTTTCTTCCCACACTAGTTTGAGGAAACTTTTATTTGATGTATTTACTGTACAACACTCATTTATCAAACATGTCAAAAAAAAGTACAAGGAATAATATGAACAGCCAAATAGATTCATGCACATAATAGACCAATTATTATCAAGTCTTCTTAAGCTCTCAGCACACACTCATAGAAGCACAAAATCATTAAAGATAATGTCAGAGAAACATTCATTTTAAGGCACACGCGAGTAACAAGTAACTCCCTAACACCAGCTGAGCAATGCTTCAAAAGTACAGCTTGTGTTAATAAAACTCACCATCGTGCATGTATCGTATTGATCCCTCACAATCCTCAAACGACAACCATGAAACAGGCGAGGTTTCTGCACTTTGGAATCTTTCAAAATGAATCAAAATGAACTAACTGTAAAAACGGTGCCTGTCATGAGCTTCGTCAAGTCACCACAGAGCAAAATACCCACTTATATCTCAGTTTTCTTCATTTTTAATATACAGCAGACACAACAACAAGAAAAAAAACCCTGTTGCTAAAGTCAAACGAAAGCAACAAGAAGACAGACCCTCAGACAGAAGTAGCATTTGAAATGGGGAAGTGCGTCTGTTTCATTTCCCCGTTTCATGATCTGCTGACAGTTTCATTGGTGGGATTTTCACATGTTGTAATTCATACACAGAAGTACACATATAAGTCATTGAAGTATTACGGTGTATTCTGGTATTTACAGTGTCTCTTTAAAGAGGTTGCTGTATTGTTTGTGACTTTCAGTTGCTAATACACTTCTCAGGCTGAACCAGAAGTACGGCTGGGCCTGAGGGTTCGTTGGCCACTCCAGCACAGAGCCCTTGTACAGTCTCTTCCGTAGCCTCAGGTACTTTGAATTGCAGGGTACCTTCTGCAGGAAGATCAGTACGATGACGTCGTCTTTTTCATCCATCAGCCTTTGGTGGGCCATGTAGAAAGCCGTCTTGAAGTTGCCGCTTTTGATGTATTTGTCAGTGAGAATAAACACGGTCCTTTTGCTCCTGTGGATGCTCTGGGAGAGGTTGTCGATCAGGGGGCATCCCGGCAGCCAGTCCCGCTCCTCCAAACACAGTGAAAGGCAATGGTCTCCGCTGTCCTCCAGATGAACGCACATTTCCCTCATCACCCACTCCGACACTTCGGGATCCTCCTTATCATACATGACGAAGGCATCATAGACAGAGCTCTGGGAGTACAGGCGGCCATAGCCTTTGACCTTGGCCCTGCAGAAATGGTATATGTACCAGACGTCCCACAGGAAGAGATGGCTAGCAATGGACAGGGTGAGGAAGCTGAGGATGAGGGAAGTCATGAGGGTGTAGAGAATGATCGACAGGCTGTTGTGCTGGCAGGCCAGCAGGTCCACTGAGATTACTGGGTGACCTGTTTGCGCCTCTGGTGCGGCACAGGTCACGTCTGTGGCAAGCCGGGGGATGGTCACTGTGGTCCTGTTGAGCCATGTTACAAACCAAGACACGTTGCAAGTGCATACAAATCTATTGTCCTGCAGGAGCAACATGTCCATCCTATTAACAACATCATCTGGAAAGCTCGACTTTTCAATGTGCTGTATGCGATTAGAACTGAGATCCAGATATTTCAAGTTGTAAGCATCTTTGAGGAAATCTGGCGCGAGTTTAAAAATTAGGTTTTTATGTAAAATGAGTTTCTTGAGATATTTGGTGCAGTTAGACAGCACTGGAACATGATCTAAACTGTTTCCACTGAGATCTAAGACTTTTAAAGAACGTAGAAGTTGCAGTTTATCCCAGGCAAAGGATTTTAATTCGTTGTTTTTGATGTAGAGCTCAGAAAGCTTGTCTGGTAGATTGCTATACACTGCGTCTGGAATGAAATTGAGGTTGTTACTAGAGATGTCGAGGACAGTCAGGTTGAGTAATTTCTTGAAGAAATTTACGTATCTTGTGTCCCCATCCCTCCACAACATATCTAACCGGTTATCAATGAACTCTAACCTCTCAAGAGACTGGCTCTCCAGCTCTGTGTTTGTAGAAGTAGAGATCTTATTGTGATTCATCAGCAATATTTTGAGATTCTTTAAGTGTTTAGTGAAATTAAGCATGTGAGTCAAGCCCTCGGATTCAAAATAATGGTTGTTGTAACTTATATCCAGGATGACCAGACTTTTTAGCTCTTGGAATGCGGTGGAGTAGAGCAGGTCCAGGCGATTCAGGGAGAAGTCCAGATATTGTAAATTAGTCAGATGGGTGAATTCAGAGCCATTCAGACTTTGGCTCATCGCATTTCCAGACAGATTGAGGCACCTCAGCTCTCCGAGGTTTAAAAATTTTGAATGCAAGAAGAAAATGTTGTTTCTACTCACGTCCAGGGTTTTGCCAAACTGACTACATTCTCTTTTGACAAAGTATGTAACAACTCCTATTTCTTTGTCTTTATGTTTGCAGCTGCGTGCATATTCGTCATATCTGAAGTAATGAATCTCTCTCACTTCATTACTCTGATACCGAGCTGACATTGGAGACCAGTGCAAGGGCTCTCCTCCAGCGAATCCCACAGCATCTTGGCCATCAGAGGGCAAAGATATTTTGTTGTCAGACAAGTTTATTACTTTAAAGCTTTTTAACTCCATCAGAATGCTGAAGTTTGTCATTTTTATGAAGTTTTCACCAAAATCTACAACCTCAAGGTTTGCCAGATCTTTTAAAGGAGCAATACTCTCTGCTTTTAGCTGATGAAACACAAAAGCCTTTAGTCGGAGAATCTTGAGGGATTTGAGGGAGGAGAAACTGCCACTCAGTCTCAGTGTCTCAGGATAGCGCTGAAACTCATAGTTAAACGAAAGGTCCAGTTCTTCCAGACTTCCCAGGAATTTGGGGAAATATGAGACTCCTATCTCTCTTGCTAAAAAGTTTGAGGAGAGGTCAAGCACTCTCAGTTCTGTTGTGGTGACAAACCACTCGGGTGGCACATGGTACAGAGAGTTGCTGTGCAAGCGGAGCGTCTTAAGTTTGGTTAACATTTTAAATGCAGTTCTGCTGATTTGTAGCGGTGAATTATTTGGGCACGGTTGACAAGGGAAGGGGGCATTGTAACATCGAGGACAGTTTCCACTAATATCTAGAATCTCAAGGTTTGTTAAGTTTTTGAAATCCTCACTAGTGACTTTTTGAATATTATTGTTGTAAAGATACAACTCCTTCAGACTTGTGGGTAGATCACGAGGAATATCAGATAAATTATTTGATTTAAGGGATAACAATGTTAAGTTGTGAAGCTGGGAAAACGTACCGTTCTCTATATCGTAGGACACGTTACAGGGGTTACGATAATAGCAGTTCTGGCCAAGATAAAGCATCTGAACGTTCCCGAGGTCAGAGAAGTTCGCTTTGGAAATATAATAAATGTGATTCACTTCCAAACTCAGCAGGATCAGGTTTGGCGGCAGACCTTTAGGTATACTGAAGAGCTGATTGCCATCTAGATACAACGCCCGCAGGCTCCTCATACTCGTGAAGGTGTTTTCCTCTATCGTCACACTCTTGGTACACACTCTGTCTTTGGGGCCAATTTTGATGGGCACGCAGTTGCACCTCATGTCGATCTCAGTCAGGTTCACCAGCCCGTGGAAGGAGGAGGAGTTTAATTTTGGAATGTGGTTGATGGTAAGCGTCAGATTGGTGGTTTCCCTGGGGATGCCACGGGGGATTTCTTTCAGGCCCCTCTCGGTGCAGTCCACTGTTACCATGCTGCCGTTGCTGGCCTCGCTAACATCGCACGGCAGTGTTTTCGGGTAAGAGACGGTGGCTGTTGATGCGCAGAGACAACGCCACAGGGCCGGCAGTGCCAAACACATCTGTGCAAAAACAGAGGCAGTTCTCTGAGAAATGTTTGCAGGTGGAAAGTTACATTTACTAATAAAACACACTCACATTTCACATACCAAACATTCAGCAGGACATTCAGTCATATAAGTAATGAAAGTGACAGCAAGGAATGTACAGCATATTTTACTTCATAATACAGCCAGGAATTAGAATTCATCTCCTTCTTCTTCTAGATTCTAAGATGCATGTTGTATATATTAACAAAGATAAAACACTCACCAGGTGGAAGAGCATTGTTCATGTGAGAGAATAAAAAGAGATATCCTGCTTTGAGTCCTGTTGTCAAGTTGGGTACTGAAAGAAATGTAACATTGATGATACGTTGGTTACTGATGGGATGAAAGTAGCAGGTGGCTGGGTTCAACCTATGTGAATATAATTAGGCAGCATCACTTCCCCATTTCAATAAGGCACGAGTGCTTTTAGATTTCCATGAAGATGCTGCCTTAGTAATAGGAGGATAGAGTCGTCTCTTGCTCCTATGGTACATTATTATAGCTGCACATCTAGGGGAGTTGTACGTTACTCTGTGGGTCCATGCTTGGGTCGCCGTCACCAGTGGAAAGAGCTATTTCATTTCTCATAGGCCTGCAGGGGAAGGTGAAGCCAAGCCTTGCTTTAGGTTTACCATCTTACATGGTGAGCATGCTCTTCAGGCCCTTCTTCTGTAACCTATGTTTGCTGTGGGTTGTAGATTTCATGATCTGGCCTGATAGTATATATATATATTTCAATATTTACTTGACTAACTAAATGCATGTGCCGATCAGTATCTTGCATAGAAATGATGACAAGATAATCAGCTTGATTTCCTCCAAAACTCTACTCCACGACTTCTGTCAAGACCAAAAGGACATTGTACAACACGCACTGTAAAAGTCTCAACACTAGGTACCAGTTATCTAATTGATTTTCAGTTTATAATGGCCTACATGGACTTTCACCAGACCACTGATCAGAAATGCTCGCGGTTTATCAACAAACAGGCCCCTCAGATCCTCGGGTTCTTCCCTTTTAGTTTTTCCACAAAGCAGAACCAAAACATTTGGTGATGCTAATTTCAGCCATAATGTTCTGCGTCACTGGAGCAACCTCCAAGAGGCTGTTTCATTCTTACTTTTATATAGTGTTTTTGTATTTTTTTGGTTTGATTATTTACACTTATTTTTTATCATAATTATTTATCCCCTTTCTATTTTTTCTGACTAAAATGTTTGTGTTGATTATGTATATTTGATTGTAGTAATTTTTCTCTAAATCTGAATGCTTTTTATCTCATTGTTAATTGTTTTCTAACATCCTATGTTTTGTCAATCCCCTGTAAAGCACATTGCATTCAATTTGTTTGAAAGGGGCTATTTAAATAAAGTTTGATTGATATGAAAGTGGCTAATTAGCAGTAGCTGCATGGTTTCAGGCATTGCAATATCAACCTGTCATGTCTGAAACCTCTCGACAACTGTTGGATGGCTTGAAATTGGATGTGGTGTAGACAATCATGGGCCCCAGACGATGAATTCTAATGACTATGAAGATCATTCGTTTTTTCCTCTGGTGTCAAACTTTGAATTAGTCCAACACATTGGTTTATGACCCAATAGCTGCAAAACTAATAACATTCCTGTCAGCCTCAGCTGGACTTTGTGTTTCATAGCAATCAGCAAATGTTAGCATGCTGACCTTAGCATTTAGCTCAAAGCAATGCTGTACCTCATTACAGCCTCACAGAGTCGACCTCTGCTTTTCAGATGCACACACGTCGTGCAACATATGCTTGTCTTCTCTCACGTATAACACAGTGCAAACACTGTCTCTAGCCCTGAAGGTGAAATGGGCAATCATCATTATTAATGCAAAAAGCATTGCCACCACTCAGTCTGGAGTAAATGGTTAACCAATAAATTATTCAACATAAGTTATACAACTAAACATGGGTTTAGCAACTTTTCTGTATGAATAATGCAATTTTAAAAACAAGCATGTACACTCTAGAAAAGTAAATCTGTCAGCTTGTGTTATTCTGGTTTAATGCTTCGGTGATCAACTGAAATAAAAATTAAGTAATGAATTTGCCCGCACCACTGAACAAAAGCAGAAATGAAATTTGGCTTTGTGTGAGAGGTTGCACAGAACCACACACAAGACTGGGGTCAAACACAAATAGACCAAAAAACATTTGAAATAAAGTTTAAATTTCTTTAATGATGTTGACAAAAAAATAACAGGAAAGTACTTAGTGTCCATGTGTAAAGTATTCATTAAATTAAGGTGAATCCAGCAAATTAAAAAGTCATATGAATTACTTTTAATCTCACCACGTCTTGTTCTGTGCAATGATTTGTCTACGGCTGTATAGTGTATGCATTTTCCAACATAATGTATATTTTGACAATTTATAAACAAGGTTCTAACAAGGTTGTAATATTCTACATGTTACCAATAAATCATTAAAATAATCCCTATTATGTAATATT
The DNA here is from genome assembly GCF_009819705.1 of Hippoglossus hippoglossus. Taxonomy (NCBI): domain Eukaryota; kingdom Metazoa; phylum Chordata; class Actinopteri; order Pleuronectiformes; family Pleuronectidae; genus Hippoglossus; species Hippoglossus hippoglossus. Next base: position 14,638,987 of record NC_047171.1, on the reverse strand, counting down.
ATATACTCTTGAGGAGGGTTGTATTCTTCTTCATATAGGCCTTCATATAATCTATTTAAAATGTAAATGATTCATATAATTTAATTTTTACTTTACATAATAAAATATTGTATACACAAGGCAAGATTTCTTTTTTTCACAGCAGTTCACATTGGTTGTTAAACCCATGTCTCTTTATGTATGGCTTTAAAATCAATATTCAAGACAAAATAACAACAGTTTATTTGTTGAGCTGGGTATTCAGTGAGTGAATTAGTGCGTTTATAATAGCAGACATGGTGGCAGAGTGATGTGTCAATGCATTCACACTTTGGTCACTGGGGGAGCCTCCTGACGCCGCCTCGGCCGCTCTCAGCAGATACATATAGTTCATGACGACCTCGTCCACCTTGTCCACCACCTCGCGCCGCTCTCTCTTGGTGCTCATGCCTTCCACTAGTGACATGCAGGCGTGTGTTAGGCAGCAGAGTGTGTGGAAGCTGTGTGTCAGAGTGAGCAGCAACTCCTCTGGGCTGCCGTACTCCACGGCCATCTGACTGCAGGCGCCGCCCAGCACAGTGGCCTGCACGGTAAGCAGCTGGGAGAAGGTTTCCATGTCGGCCTTGTTGACCTCAGGCCTCTCGCCTCTGGACAAGTGGCCTACACTGGACCGCAACACACTGATCATGTCTAAGGCATCCTTTCGTGCAAGTGCGAAGCCCGTGTGAAGGCTGTAGGTTTTTCCCTTCATTGAATTCACGCGAGCTAACCTTGCTTTAAGGCTCATGTCATTCGCAGCAGTAGCCTTATTACTCTTCTCAGCTTTACGGTCTGCTTTCCGCTTAGTGTTTCCCTCGCGGATGAAAGAAACTGAGCTGGCAGAACACGGAGCATCTGAGGGCGTCTTTCTGCCTTCGTTATCACTATCAGTCTTTCTCCTGACGAAGCAGTGACTGAACGGCCCACGGCACCTCCAGGAACCAGCATCCAGCCTCTGCGCTGTTGACTCTGGCTGCAGCGGGGAGGCTCCTCTTTGCAGCCCCCTACCAGATGAATTAGAGGTGGCGATTGAGCCCTGGGACAAGCTCTTGGGCAAGGTTTTGGCAGCGAATATCCTTTGCACTTTTGGGGCATCTTGAGACTGGAAATTCTGACCACCACTTTTCCCTGTGAGTGTGGCTTTGGTCTTCTCTATCAGTGCTTCCAGGCCCCTAGAACCTGGCATTAGGGTGCTCCAGCTCCTCCTCAGCATCCGAACCCTGCGTGGCTTCCTGAGGCTGCCTGCTGTGGGGTCACACGAAGGTCCGCATGAGGGGGAAGCCAGGGCGTACGAGTCGGGTTCGGGGCTGGCCCGTGTAAGCTGGCTGGGCTCTGTGCTACTTTGTAATGATGATGGTGACATGGTGTTGGCGGTGGTTCTGGTCTCATTACAGAGAGCTAAAGATGACTCTTCTCCAGCCTTCTTCAGCTGTGTGCAAGCTACACTAGGGGTAGGAGAAAAATAAAGAGAACTGTGAAGCATCTCCCTGACAGCACATCTTCATCTGTAATAAAATGATTTTATTTGTAAATGTTATTGGTGCAATTATTCGTAGATCTAAAATAATGAAATGGCTTTTCTTCAAACTGAATTCACATACATTGACATTAAAGCAAATAATCTGACGATTTGGGAACTACTCCTGGTGTTAATGAGAAGATTGATTCCACTCTAACATCTGTTCAGTCGGCATGACGTTGAATCAGCAGCGGGTTAGCTTAGCTTAACAGCTGTCTGAAGGTAACAAAATCTGTACCTCTAAGGTTCACAAATCAACATGTTGTTTCTCATTTGCTTAATCAAAGTATCAAAATTAGAAGTTGTGGATTTACAGAGGATTATCATCTGGACTAATACTTGGATGAGCTTCTTACAGTCTCCATTGGTTTCCTGTCATCCTAACAGTGGGGGAAATACAACAGGAAGTCACTGTACATGGCCAAAATACAGTCCTTCACATAACTTCAGAGAAACCTCAAGTGTCCCTGTTTCTGGTATTTATTCTAAGCGAAGGTGACCTGCTGCTGGCTACAGCTACATATGTCATGGACAGATATCATAGTGGTTTCGGTCTTCTCATCTAATTCAGTTTTTCTGCAAATATTCCACACAACACACTTTTTGCACATAGGGACTATTCTCTCAGTAAAATGACTCCAATGAAAACTGCTCACAGTGAAGTGTGCAGACCACATTTAATAATTCCACTCACCTCTATTTAGCGAGGTTAAGGTAGAAATCCTCCAGGAAAAATATCCCGAAATCTGGACAAATATCCTATAAACTATCCCTATGGCTACATGCTACTAGACATAAGGGAAACAATATATTTGACCTTTTACAACTTAATCCCTTGACATTTGCGCCTGCCCTTATTTGCCTGCAATGACCAACTTCCTTAAATGTCCCTATTGTTGCTCACATGCACTAACACAGATTTAAAAAAAAGAAAGAGCACCCTCCTGTATAGTTTTACCTGTGGTTTCTTTAATCTTCGGCATCCTGTGACTTCCATCCCGTGCAATCGTGAATCCAGGCTCAGCACTGGTCGCTGCGTGGATCTTCCTCAGCAGGGTGGGGTCCATGGGATGACCCGCCTTCCCCTGGCCTGGAGGCCCGTGAGCTTTCTCCTCAGCAGTTACATAACTCAGCCCCTTGAGCGATGACTCTGACAGTACGTGCATATTGTCTGTGGCACAAAGGGGAGAATCCATCGGCGTGGCACAGCTGCTGCTGCCTGTGCTGCAACCGGCATCTATAGAGGAACACTGTGAGCTTTGGAGGGAATGGACGCCCTCGCTCTGTATCGACGACATACGCTTGCTCATGTGGTATTCATATAACCGCGTGGCTTCTTGCTCTGAGGCTGGAATCTTAACTTTCTGCTGCTCTATATCCTGTGAGGTGGCGTTTCCCTCTACGGCGATGGGGCCTCTGGATGGGGAGCGGAGATGGACATTTATCTTTTGGCTTTTGTCATCCGAGTCCTGTTTCTCTCCCTTTACTGTCAACCTGTCTACGAGGGAAGCCTGCGAGTCACTCACACATTCTGGAGACATTTGATGCCTGTCTTTAAAGTGTGTTCGCCCCAGATCAAGTTGATTCATGTAATAGGAATCTCTCACAGTGAAAGCGTTATACTTCCCAACAAGATGAGTGGGCTCCTCTTTGGCTGAGTGCACCCTGTCAGGGGATTCACAGGCCTCCCCTTCGACCCTGCTCTCTGCCCCCCTCTGTTTCCCCCTCTGCCTGCTCATTACTGAGCCCATGTGCAACTTAGTGAAGTATTCACTAACTGATTTGATCTCCATTGTCTCTGGCTCCATCTCCCCACCATCTGAGTGAAATATCTGGGAGGAGGCGACGGCAGAAGATTTTGCCTCGTCCTCCTGATGCTCCTGGGGATTGTACTGCACGGCTCCTGTTCTGCCGTCGCTCTGTGCAGTCGCTTCCACCTTCTCCTCACTCGTGGCGTGGTAGCCTTCTGTCGTGGCGACATGCATCCTCAGGTGGCTCTCTGTGTGTCTCTGAGCGCTGGCCAGCTCGGAGCTTTCTGTCATCTCGGAGGAGTTTGTCTCGTTGCCAGAATCTGAGGAATCGGGACTAAATGCTCGTGATATTTCTACACCTGCGTGCCACAGAAAGACAAAAACAGCGTTAACAACCCCCTTTGAGGCAAATGGAAAATATCACAGACTATGGAGAGATGGTAATGACACTGTAAATTAGCATGAAGTGAGAACAAGACTAAATTAGTTCCTTTAAGATAACAATGAAAATAATAAAGAGGCCTGTGATTCACTTCTTAATCACATTCTACTTAAAATTCCAATAGAAAAATGTTAAGAAAATGATACAGTACTAGCGAACCAAAGATGGCTATTCAAAATGATTTTCTATATTAGCAACAAACATCTGACCCTGTGCATCTGCCTTTGAGAAAACAAACAACAAAACAACAAATTTCAACAAAAATGAATGATACTGTAATGAACACAGCTGTCTGCATGATCACAATTAATGAAATAATACACGCACAAATGGAAACATAGAACAAAATGGGCTTTATTGAAAAAAACTTAACAACGACAAATCAAAAGTGAATGGCTGGAACATGCGTGGTGTTAATGAATGAACGTTACAATAGTGAAAGAAGAACCTGTGCTACTCTCTGACTGTGCTGGACTTGGTTCCTCGGATGCAGCGAGGGCTTCGAGCGCCTGTAAAGTGGACACCACCGCACTGTCCAGAGGCTGTCCGGGGCCCTCTGCTCCGTGGGTGGGCATCGAATCTATGAGGGACACTGGGATGTCATTTCGGCCGCCCTGGGCGTGAGTCCCGGCTCCCTGCTGCTCCTCCTCATCGGAGCTGTCCCTGAAGCCGGGAGGAGGAGCAGCAATGGCCAGGTTAAGAGAGTGCAGCAGCACGTCATTGTTCTCCTCGTCATTACCCTCTGGTGGGGGAGGGAGGGAGGTCAAGTCAATGATGTCATCGCTGGACCCCGAGAGTGACAGTAACATAGGCTTGTCTATGTCGCTCATCAACATGTCCTCCTCACAGCTGATTTCATCCTCATCCTCTGCATCGTCTGTTGTCTCTGCATAGCAGATGTCGTGCAGCAGCGGCTCCTCAATGCACTCAGTGGGACTGAAGATTTTGGTGGTGTACTGATACCCATCCCCATCTTCTATGGCATCCATCATCCTATAGTCCTCCTCGAGACGCCTGTACATGTGGCTGTGATTGTCCAGCATCTCTGGGCCTTCATCCATCAGTCTCTGGTAGCCCAGATTTTGGGGGTTTACACTGTCTAAGGGAGGATCTCCAAATATGAAGGAGACCTTTGCGCTCCTGGAAGAGTCTTGGGATTTGGGCCTGGGGATGTTGAGGTACGTTTGGGAGCAAGGGATTCTGCAGCACTCCGCTCTCTCTGCCATGTGCATTGAGTGCTGGGCCTGGTGTATCTCCGTTATGTAGACTGGTTGCACTTCACACCTCCCATGGTCAAGGTACTCGCACTCTTGGTCAGAATAATCGTGGCTGCACCTCTGGTTATTTCTGTCCTCATAGGCTTTATGGGGTGTGCTGTACGTGCACTCGATGGCCTGATAGTTCTGCTTTACTCTCGCTGCATGGCCTGCAAAGAGGAAGCAAAAAAATGACACAAGTCTATTTAAAAACAACATTGTTCCGATGAGTCATCTTGCGATCGTTGCAGTCATACTTGTTTCCACGTTGTCCGTATTCTTGGCCACGTTAAAGATTGAGCGTCGGGAGTCCACCAGCAATCTGTAGTAGCCAGCAGTCAAACAAGCCAGATTCATTGCATCAACAGACTCCATTAAGAGAGTGATGGGCTGTGGAAAAGGCAGATAAGCAGATGACAATGAGTGCAAACTAATGGGAGAGTGAGTTGATAGAGTTGATAATGTCTACTGAACAGACTTGGTATTGTTTGTGCAAAATCCATAGAAAATGTTCACAAAGAGCGAGGGGAATAAGGTTTGTTAACCTTTACATCCAGGACATGTAGATCCACTCTAACCCTGTGGTCATCTTCCGTATACATCTCAATGCGATTCACATGACTGAAATCCGCCAGAAGAGCCACCAGGTTTGTTTTGGTGTTAATCACATGACTGATACCGTACTTGGGCCCCACCAGCAATGTCACTTCTGTGTGCTTCTCGCCTTGCTGTGAAAAAAACAGCGAGAGAAGGTCAGTGCTCACATCCCTTTCTGCATGAAAATTAACAGCAGTGACCTGAACTTTTTTTGTTTTTGTTTCACACACTCGCTGCAGACTGCAAGATGGTTTGACTCACAATTAGTGTCGATTTAAACACCCGTCCTCCATACAGCCTCAAGTCACTGAGATACTTCAGATAATGGACCTTTGCCTGCAAGGCAGTCAGCTGGAAAAAAGAAAAGGCGTAGGAAAAGATACAAGATGAAATCATTTAAAACAGCCATTCACAGCAGAAACATCCAACTGAGTTAATGTTATTTGTTCAAGCCACCACTCAGCACTGTTATTTTTGAAATTCCATCCTCCACTAGGTGGTGGTCAAGAGTCCTTTCAAGTCAAATGTGGTGCAGGGCAAACAGAGTGCTGGATGGATCGTGTGAGATACACATAAAGACTTTACCTTTTTGCCAGGCGGCACCAGGTTCTGGTTGGTTTTGAGGATGTGAGTGAGCGCTTTTTTGATGTTCTTCTCTTTCATGCTCGACAGCACCGCAGGAGGCAGGAACAACGCCAAACCCCACTCCTTTCTGCAGACGCACAATTCGAAAATATTAAATAAGGTTCGCATTGAAAAACAGTCAAGTCATCATTTTGACTGGCGATTGATTCTGTTCTCCTACAGGTGGTCTATTGATCAACTGGCAGGCTACAATCAGAATTATTAACCAGCCAGCAGGGATGTACCTTTTGGCATTGCAGCAGAACAATACATCAAGAGCATTATGCTGATATTGAATAACAGCATTCTGGATGAGTACCCACAGCAGGAAAAAGACGTTACAAACAAAATGTCTCTGTAGATAGGAGACATAAGACTGAGTCCAACTTGAGCTTGAAGTGTGAAATTCAATCCACTTACTCTATATACTTCAGGGAAACTTTCTGGGACTGCTTGGTATTGATGGTTAGAATGTACATTTGCAGGGCAGCCAGTCGGAGGGCCGTGTCGTATTTCAGCTCTGACCCAAATCTCTCCAATACCACATCATTACAGCTCTAGAGGAGCCAGAGAGAGAGAGAGAGAGAGAGCAGGCAGAGGTTACATACAAAACAACGCCACACCGACAACAACCATGTGTTTACTGAGGCTATTGACTTAATATTCACCTGAACGTAGAGGTACTCAAATGCGACCCCGTCTCTCCTCAGCAGCTCCAGAGGATCCTTTGGGACGAATGTGATTCGAAAAAAACACTTCATCTTGTGGGACCCTGGCCTCTGTGTCACCTGGAGTACGAGTCGAAGATAAGGAGGGTGTTATTAGTCATGGAGTGTGTGTCCGCGAAATGTTTATTCACAAGTTCTTACATATCTTTCAATTTCCTTATTATAATTACTATTATTACAATTATTCGGATGAACAGGGTTGAAGTGGACCCAAAGGACCTTTAGAATAAAGACTTAGTGACTTTATTGAGGATCTAAGTAAAAAAGCCACAAAAAACAGGGACATTGGATTACATGTTCATTTGATGTGTATGTTGAATATGAAACTGGAACCAGAAGTTACCTTCAAGTACCATTAAAGATCACGGCAAACACAATTTGTTTATTTTGTTTGAAACACATTGTGCCACTTCTTTACCCTAAAAGTACAGCTTCAAATAATTTCTGTACACTGACTTCTAATTGGGAGAACTGAGTCTCTTTCTTTTACTCTCTGTGCTTTGAATCTCTGTATCATCTAACTTTGGTGAGTGGGTATGGCAGGTGAATCTACTGGAATCATGCCCAGCAAGTTAATTAGTATTGCTGCAGTGTAGATAAGAGTCTAATAAAACCAGCCTTTAAACTTTTTATAAATTTATTCACCAAGAAAACTCTAAATTGATAGCTTGTTTGTTTTTGCGACAACTCTTCCCGAAGTATATGCCATCTTCACAGTGAGGTCGGCACTACCTTCAATAAATGAATTTCCTTTATTTATGTATATAAAAAAACATTATATTGCTATGACTTGCAACCTGAAAGAATGAATTACCACTTGTGGCTGCAGAGAGCGCTGTTCCTCAGCTAAAGTTACAGTGTGTTGCTTTAATCCATTCAAACCCCAAATAGTTTTCTTGGCTGTTAGCATTGTCTCCCCTGGAGTTTATGCACTTATGCTATGCTACTAGCTAAGATAATATATTATGCCTTAATCTGTTTAATCAACAGACAATTAAAAGTAAATTACTGAAATCTTGGCAAGAATGTAAACAATAATTTGTCAAAAGCATGCCAAAAAAGTCAATGCGACTTCGTTCATATACTGAACTGTACAGTACAGGACAGTTGGAATCCATCCATCCACTCATCCATCCAGAGCACTTATCCTGTGAAGGTCGCGGGAGCTGGAGCCAATCCCAGCGCGAGAGGCAGGATACACCCTGAACAGATTGCCAGCGAATTGTAGGGCCAACATTTAGAGACAAACAACTATTCACATCCACAGTCACACAAAATCTCCAATTAAACTAACCCCGCTCTGCATGCCACGGCCTGTTGGAGGAAGCCAGAGAAAACCCACACAGACATGGGGACAACATGCAAACTCCACACTTACAGGCCCCAGTCATCAGGTATAAAACCAGAACCCTCTTGATGTGAGGCTGCAGCGCTAACCACAGCATCACCGGGCAATACCCAGTGGCATTAGCAAAATACTTGATTATACGATAGAGTCTCACCTGAATTAGCATCTCCTGCTCATGCAGGAGCATGAGTTTGCTGGCAGATCCATCAGCTCTGTGCTCCAGCATCAGAGAGAAGTGCTCAATGCTCTTTATGGATAGCTTTTCTTGCAGGGTCAAGATGACGTCCTTTCACATGGATGAAGTCATTGTTAATACAACATGAGAACCATGCAGCCTGCTCAGCTAACAGCCATAGCCGTGAGTCATTCTCACGACTGAACACACACAACAACAAGAACCTTCTTGAACATTCAATTAGATTTTAAACTGCAGTGGAGAAAAGAGGGAAATGCAAATAACCACGTGAAAGCTCCCTGCTCCAGTTTACTGTGATTTAGCTGCATTCTGTTTGGTTCTGAAGGCCACAGTGAAGAGAGGAGTTTAAACTTTATAATGCACAGAGCAGCTGTGAATAACATTCAACATTTAAACTGAACATCACTTCCGATTGTGCAGCAGCATTTCACCGCTAAGCAGGGTCCCCTCGAGCACCTACCTTAATGGATGTGTTGCTGTCAAATCTAAATGATTTAGTCTGCCCATTCTCCAGGTACACCTTCAGAACATTTGGCATAAAAAGAAGGGAGTTGTCCTTCACCGTTTCCTGAGGATGAAATGAGAATAATTTGATCAACAAATCTCTTTCTTGCCGAAGGTTGTTTACATACAGCAGATAAAATGCATCAGGACTTGAAAATATCTGCAATAACAAGATTTGCAAAGAAGTGATTGCACATTCAAATATATAGATATACGGCGATTGATGATTAAAAGATAATTACGGGAACGACAAGATTGCTACCATTACCATATGTAAGGTTCAAGACCACAGACAAGATGAGTAGCGTAGCTCAGCTTATCGTAAAGACCGGGAACAGGGGGAAACAGTTAGCTCCAAAACCAACACAATCCACCTCTAAGGCTCATTAAATAATGTGCTGTATTTCACAATCATGACCAAACTCTGAATATGAATTATATATTTTCATGATTAGCAACTACTATTTTTTTTAAATGTTTGGACAGAGCCGGCTAGCTTACTGGTTCCTACTTTTGTGCTAAGCTAACCATCTCCAACATAGCTAACTTATAACCAATTCTCTAAATGTTCATGTGACTTGTTTTGGTTTGTTTTATTCAATTTCATCTGCACAACATTTTTCTGAGCTTATTGTAGAAAGAGAAACATAATGATGCATCCTCCTTGATGATCACTGCTGCTGTCCTCATTTCAGAGGGTATGATCGCCTGATGGTTTCCTTCCCATCTGAGAAAGGCAAGCAAGCTTTCTGAAAAAGCAACTTCTCAGAAATCTAATCTATCTGTGACACATCCAAAAATTGGGGAAGCTCTCTGTCGAAGGTTCCTTTTTTCTTTTACTTTCAATCGTACCCAAATGTGCTGGCTGATGAAAATGGAAATGAAGAGTGAATATAAGATATATAAGATAGTGAATATATCTACAAAACTCTTTTGACTTGTTCTGTGCTGTAAGGGTTGTAGTCTGCTGTTGTTGTGTCTTGTGCAGAACCTTGATATGCACAGTATGAATCCGTGTCCAACGTGACTTACCGGGACCTGGCCATTGATGATGACCTCTTCGGCGAAGCGCACTTTAACGGGATTAGTCTTTAACTTGGCCTTTTTGGCTGCGCTGATGAATGCCGATTTTGGTGACTTTTGGAGGGAAAGCAGAAAAAGAGACAAAAAAGGAAACAGAGATTTAAAGGACAATCCGCCCTTTCAGAGATGAGTCATGTATTTGTTTCATCGCCCCACACAAAGTCAAGGACATTTCCCTCTTGAAACATGACGACGGCCCATTTCTCCACTCTGCACTGATGTGATTAGAGTGGCACTATGTATCGGCATGTGAGAGAGAACGCCCTCACTGCTGCCGTTTCTTTGAGCCTGCAAAGAAACACCTGGTGAATGGACATAATTACCTGATGGATTATAGTTCCTCCTTGGTCCTCTGGGTATTATGGAATATTACACTCATTTTTTCCTGTTTCTTTTTAGCTGCTTATAAAGAGACTCACCGTGATGAGAGTCTATACTGACACATACAACATGCTTATATGAAATGTCATCAATCAATCAATTTAATAACATTAGATTTTTAGTGTTAGGAAATGTTGCATGATATAAAATATTATAATTACTGTCTTGCTGGTTCCCTGCCAGTGTTGTTTTCTGCGAGCACACACTCACGCCTTGGTCTATTTTTGGAGGGAATTCAAGCATAATTCAATTTCCACTGACTTATTACGTGACTGTAAACAAAGGCCGATTATATGCTCCTGGTGCAGTTCGCTCACCACCATCTGGTGCTCCCTGACCTTAGTAAATGTGGATGTGTCAGGTTTATCTGAGGTTTTGCGAAGATCGGACATGAGAAAGACTGCAGTGGATTTGGATTCCCTTTGAGTTTGCCTGGGTCTGACACGCAGCTACGGCATTACTGGTACAGTGCCAGCACAAACATATGGCACGGTTAAAGATTTGCTTTCAAACAGTCACCGAAAAACAAATAATCACACCAAACAGCCTAATGTAATGTACTCGATTTGATTCATAGAGGATGGGGAAACTTACTGGGTACGGCTGAACAACGGTCAACAATATGGACTCCTTGCAACTCCTGCAGAAATGAATAAATAAATAAATATAGGATTAATTATTAATGAAGGATGAAAACAATAAAATAATAATACCGTGGTTAAGGTCAATCAAATTAAGAAATGTTGAAGTTGCCCTGGGATCAGTTATGGTTTCTGAGACATCACGGTGGAGGAGGAACACTGTGTCCCGGTGGCGCTCCGGGCTGCCTAGTGCAGAGTTTTACTGCGGAGACAGAGCTCAGTCAGGGCCACAGGAGCTGTGAGGGAGTGTCCACGTGAGCACTTCTACCTGTTGTAATCTGCAGTTTACACCCGGGTGCACAGTTCGCACGAGGACCAAAGCGCTCAGAGCCAGCCACTCAGCTGTTTCAGTGACATTAATCTAATGAGACGCATGAGAAAACATCAGCACCAGCGTGCAGTTAAACGGCAGTCATTTGAGCAGGTGGCTGCAATAATGTGCCATATTTATTCAGTTGAAATATTTGGTTTAATGAAGCTTGATAAATACAAATAAAAAACTAAATAAACTAGTTGTGGTATTTTCTTAATCTGGATAGAAAGTGAACAGTACAACGTCCTTAAACTGTGAGAAAATATATTTGATTTATGCGGCAGTGACTCCCTCTGCTGCCGGCATTAGGCTGGAACAGGAAACACCCCCCCACTACATGTTCTACCTTTTATACAGAACAGTGAGGTAGAATGAAGGCACAATGCTAATAGTTTTGACACTATACTAAATCGCCAAAACTTGTATTTATACTACAACCAACTGTAAGCCCTTTGAACACAAACATATAGCCTCCATTTAGGATAAACCAACTTGCTGCTCCAGTATTTAGGGCAAGTATTTTGTATTTGTAAATATTTAGATCATTTTGTAGAGACCTGCTTTTACTTTGACATTAAAGGGTCATTTTTCTGTTGAGCAGTGTCAAAACGCACAATAAATCTACTCTGATTTAATGGTGTGAGACAATAAAAGTTGAGAAACTTCCCAAAAAGGGGGAATATAAGCTGTGTCCAAGTTCAGGGGCCAACTCCTGTGGAGGCTGGATTTGAGGGCCGATTGTGACACAATTGGCCCTCAAAAATGCATCCCTTCGTGCCCGAGCAACGAAGCCTTCGATGTGTGGATCCCTAAGTATAAGGCTTCACTCATCTCAAGAACTAACGATACACAAAATACAAAAACCAAGGGGTATTAAAACGTTCTTGTAGTTTTGCACTGCAGCTCTTGTTGCTAGGTGACCATGGTGAGGGCGGCACAAGCTGGTGAAGCCGATCAAGAAAATCCTCCATAGACCGTACTCTTATTTCGGGTTCTGCCTTCGCGGTCCACGCAGCCCACAAAGGCCCGCCTTCTTCGTGGGCCACAGGTCCTCCAAAGAATGGGGCCCCTGAATTGGGACACAGCTATCGAGTTACCAACAACAGCTTTAACAGCAGACAAATGGCACCTCACCTTAGGGTGTCGTCATACCTGACAAGGTCAATAACCCTCTCTCTGGGCGCAGAACTGACCGGCTCATCATTAATCATGATGATCTCGTCCCCTGGGATCAGCTTTCCTTCCGATGGACCCCCTGCCAACGCACACCAAACAAGAATTAAGTGCTACAAACCTTGCACAGTCATACCATTTCTCTTGATTTCCTTGGTTTCCTGTCTCGTCGCTCAAGGCTGGAATTAAAGCTTAATCATTCGGTGCTGTTTAAACCGATGAATCATCAAAGTAAACTACAGCCGGTGTGGGTTTCCTCTTTTCCTTTCTAGGAAGGTTTCATCTTCTTTGGGGAATACGCTGATAAAGTCGAGGGATCTACTGCGTCACTGCTACTGTATATTAGAGCTCCTTGTATGGGGCTGGTTTACTTTACCTGGTGTGACTGAGCGTACCACCACAGGTTTCTCACTGCCTGCCACAAAACCAAAGCCCAGCACTGGGTCCCGTCGCATCTCCACCTTCCGGGGAGCTGGTGGCACAAACTTGTCTCCGTCCAGACGAATCTCCTCCAGGGAGCTGCTGTGGGAGAAGTGGCTGTGGGAATGATAAAAAAAGATGCTGTTTTCACCATCATGTTTGGTTGCTTTAGTTTTATTGAAAAGTACTTAAGTTGTTTGTGTGGAGTAGTAGTAAATAATACTACTTGGGGAACTGTTGGGTTTCTCCATAAATTTTAAGGTCTCAACCCTAATATGTTAGGATTTGTCTCTTAAAATTGAACTGAATGGAAAACCATTTATTTTAGTCCACTCATTTTTTGACATGGATTTTGTGAAGCACTTTGTCTTGTTTAGATAAGTGCCATACAAATAAAGTTATATTATATATTAAATTGTTGACAGTGTTTCAGGAGAAGCATAAATGTAAACTGTTATATATTAAACTGGATTACCCTTCAGTTAGCTGATTGGTCGATTTGTTAATCACCTTTCCTTGGTGTTTTATATAAGGAATATAAGTGTAAAGTGTAAAGACAGGATGCCAGAGTCTAAAAATGAGGAAGTGCAGTGCTGCAAGAATAGATCACGGGGGCGACAGCAATCAAGCTCCAATGTTTGTATTCTCACATTGTTTATATCCACTGTGAGCTTCACTGAGCGAACTCAGTGTACTGCGTAGTACTCATACTGTAATGTGTTACACATGGCACATGCCACACTAATGAAGATACAGAATTTTAAATTAGGAGCATCATGCAGTTGAAATCTCCCAACTCCATGAGATTGAATTTTTCTGTCTCGGAGATCATTTGCTGGCTTCAAATAAAAATTCCACAGTTTTAACCTTTAAACTTCGGTTCCTCTGATCAGCGGATTTTTCTTCGTCTCAAGTTAAAAATATGAGCACAAACTGTAAGTCGCTTCCACATTTCCTGTAATCAGAGTTTTAACAGTGCTCCTCCCTCCTTTCTGCCTGGCTGCAGAAGCAGCACCAGCAGCAGCTCTGTATGGTGCCAACAATGTTGGTTAATTAAAGCTGTGGGCAGACTGTGTAATTCACAGTTATTCTTGACACATGTGCTATTCACCGCTAAATACTTACAATTAATCTTTCACGGCACAAAGACACAGCGAGATCTGTCAATCGCAGTCCCGATACCATGAGAAGAAAAAAAAAAGCAACACAGAGCACGACAAGATGTTCAAAGCGAAGTGACTGTCAACTGCTATTTTGGGGGATTCAACAATTATTCTCCAGAGCTAAAAAACATGAACTGTGATCTGTCTTTAGGATGCAGCAGTGAACTAGAAATGAACTAATATATGTCTTTCACTCCCATTCACCTTTACCTAAAAGAATAAAAGACAAGACAAGATGTCTTAAGCTATCATTTTACATAAATCCCACAGTGCTCTTTGTCAAGGAAAACAAAAATGCAGCCGTGCACATACACAAGCTTACTCACAAAACAATTATGAAAAAGCTCCCTTGTGTACAGTAAAGAATATTATTAGTGTTGTAAATTAAATCCTGTGCAAAATCTGAACCGGCACACGGAGGCTGGCAGGGGCAGCCAATCTTGTTTTTTTCTTTTTAATGATAATAAAAGAAATGATGCAAAAGTAATGTGCTACAGATTCAATTAAAATGATAGACAACAGCCTAATGTAATGCCTTACTTCATGAGTATTATGCAGTGGCTATAATGTATTCACAATAAAGATTCTATCCTGTTTTCAATTATAAATGACATAGCTCCAAGTCTTACTACACGTCTTCTCTCTTTCCTGTAGTGGAGTGAGGCTGTTTTTGCTTGATATGTATATTAATTAAAAAATGTCAAAGTAGTCTTTTGTTGAAAACCAAAAATATCCTTATGTGATGCAGTCAACCATTATTTCTTCCTCTGCAAATATGAAAAGCAAAACATTTGTGCCTACTGCACTTGTGTTGTCGTCAGTAAACACAGCCTTTAAAATGGCTACCAGGCAGCCAAAGGCAAAACTCATTAATCTTACAGTGAGATTCTCTCAGATGTTTTTCAGTCACAAACTCTACTCTGCAACAACTGTACGACATTTACCCCAATGACTTACTGTGTCCTCAAAACAGCGATTTAACTGTGGACCAAGCAGAGCAGAAGGTAGTTGTGATGAAAGATAGGAGAGGAAGTCACCTAACAGAATAAGAGTGGCAGTTTTTCAGTGAGCACTCATAATGGTATGTGCAAAGTAAAAAGACCATAAAAAGAAGGAAGTAACCTAAAATAATGAGCTGCATTAATCTCCCTGTACCAGATTTAAACAAGGTTTTCCGAGAAGGAAATTAGTTAATGTTTACTTTCCTGAGGAGACTTATTTAACAAGTTTGACCACACAAAACCACAATCACCCTAAATGTACAATGTGTCATTATGTATTGATGTTTTTGTCATTAAAGCTGCTGGTTTCATATTCTACCTTTCATATACTTTCATTCACTGTACTGTCATTACTCTTTTGAAGTTCGACCCCTTGGAGCTGAATTTCGACATTTCTCTTCTTGTCTCAGACTTGTGGACTCCACTGTATATAAGTTCAGAGTTTCAAACACTTCTGAATGCCTGATATCGTTAACTTGTACCATTAGGAAACAATAATGCAGATAATCCCACCTGACACAGGATGGAAGGTTGATCTGTCAGTTATGTGACCCCATGTTTCTGGCCATTGCATGTAGAAGGTGGATGTGACACATTTCAACCAAATCCAGTGAAAAATAATCAGGTGGCGAGGCTTTAAAAACATAAAAGGGCTGGATGTCTGTGCAACATGTTCTCATGATGATCAGCATGGGACAGTGCAAACAGGAAGCCAAAATATAATGTTTTTCAATTGGTGCACTGACTAATTTGCCAGATATTGTTTATTTTGGTTGAAGAAACAACCAGACCGTTTTACAAATGCATTAAATAAAATGAGATCAATAATTATTTATACACTGAAGCCTCCATACATAAGAATCAAACATCTCTTATCTTTTATTTTCTTCCCTTATTTCTTTCAAAAAATCTTTGTTCTATTGCCAGTGATCATCTTTCTCCCCTCAAAAATAAAACATGGAATCTGTTTCATTTTGGTTCCAAACATTTTTTTGATTTTCACACATAATTCTACAAACTGTCAACTCCTTAAATCTCCGAGGGCCACATCTAGTTTTGATTTGTGTGTCAGTTTTGTCTCTTAAAAAACAAACTAAACAGATTGTGCACAAATCACAACCATATGGACCTGTGCATGCAGGAAGAGTGCTGTCTCCTACCCTGCATGGCCACCTGCTAAACATGGCAAGATTCCCATTATGCAGAGAGCCATGCATCTAATGGCCGCCTAATAATACCCATTAGCTGCTAGGGTAGCTCCTCAAGGCTGTATACAGAAATCACGAGCCACATTGTGTTACACCGTTTTAAAAAAGGAGAAGTGAAAAGAAATACTGGTCAAATTTTCATCCCTCTTGTCTTACACTGGAGTGGGTTTATTTCTGAAAATAATATCAGCTTACTCTTCTCAAGGGATGCTTTGCAGTGTTTATTCCATCGATACTGGGTATGGACTGCTAAATGTACTGTTGCACTTCTTACGTCAACCGTCTGAATTTGGTCCATGAATAAATCAGATGAGGGTCAAAGCTTGTCGGCATTATTCGATGTGCAGGCAGTTCAGGAAGTTCAAGGGACGCAGAATATTATGCAAAAGCTGGTGTGGGCTTGTATGTACAGCATGTAATGCTCCATTTAGCCACAAGCATAAAAACACGTCAGTCAGTAACTATCTGCGTTGCTTAAAGCTAAACGTCACATGATGCCCAAGTGAGTTCTTAATTATGTAATGAAATGCTTTCATATATGGCTGGTGGTGATTTTCTGGGAACATAAGAAAGATGAGTGGGCGGGAGAAGGCAAATGCTCTTGTCAGTGTGGACGTACTTGTTGGATCGTATCAGCAAACATACCAGTAGAAAATACTCTTTAGCATTCATGCTGAGGGGGGTTGTATTTTCCTTTCTTCTTTTGTTGAAACATGATGGAATCACAGTCAGTTCTTAATGGCATATGTTTGCTGTATTACTCCATATTTAGAGGTGCTTGGCTGTTGTTAATTTACCTAAATGCAAATCTAGCTTTTATTGAAGTTATTTTAATTTATGATGGAGCCATGGTTCACTTTACAGCTTAATGTACTGTGAAAACAAACTGCACTCATGCACATGTCTTCACAATGAGTTGATTTAACACCACATCTCTGTTAGACCTGGTATTTTTCTGATATTATTGATCCACTCGGTTACACACTCCTGCAGTATACTGTTATAGCGCTCCATAGTCTCTCATAACCAAACTATCTCCACACTACGCTATGTCAGGGTTGGACAATCGTCCTCATTGAACCAATCACAGTCATCCTGGCCAATGCTAATTAGTGTGGCAGGGGGACTTGTGTTGGTAACATGTTGGTTCTCGGGGAGGTGATCGAAAATGGCCAATAAAAACTTGCCATTTTCAACAAGTAGTGTGCTAGCGCAGAGGTTGATGTGTTTCCTTTAGCAAAAGAGAATTTGAACACAGCAAAAGGCCGAATGGGAGGAGAATGCTACGTGACGTGCGATCAATCATATGATAAAGGACCAGGGTGTACGATTTTGTGACATCTAGTGTTCAGGGAGCAGATTGTAACCAACTGATTGACCTTCCCTTACCGAGAGTGTAGGGGGAATCAGTGGTGGCCTTCAGGCAAACAAATGCCCTCTCTGGAGTAAGTGTTTGTTTTGTCCATTCAGGGCTATTGCCTGACAGGTCAGTGGGCTCCCTCTGGCTCATTCTAAGGTAGCAGAATCCCCATGCCTGTTAGATTCAGGTGAATATATACAAATGAAGACAAAATCCAGAATTTTATACATCCAATGTCTGACTTAAATCCTACACACTGGTCCTTTAAATGTTCTGTCTCACAATGTTAATTTTGAATGCCTACTACTGCTTTATTCATGTGCTCCTGTCACGCTGACTAGACATGTGTTTCACTGAGAAATACAACAATTTGCTGTCACCACCCGGGACACTTTGGAGATTCAGATGGTCCCTGACAGTCACAGGAACCGACGTTTGATTATTCATGAGCCTTTCTCAAAATTATAGAGCTAAATCTGGAGCCAAAACATCCTCCATGATCTGCCTGCCTCACGCAGACACAGTGTGCATCCAGCACTTCCACCGCTCCTTACTTCTTATATAACTCCTCTGACATCACGACTCTCATGTTGTAACCCATGTGTGAAAAGTGCTCACCTTCGATTCCATATATCGCGCATTTTCAACATGCATCTTGAACAGAACACAGCCGTGCAGTGGTACATGTTAGATTCTATCCTAATGGATATCAGTGAAAGGAAGAAACGATCTAGTGGACACACGAGAGGAGATCAAATGTGCAAGACGGAATCTAGTATGCACAGTGTTTCATAAAGGCAGCAATATTATTTCTGATCTAGTTTGGATGCACATTGCACATCCAAGGTAAGCCCAGCTGAATCAACACAACAGATGAAACGAGCAAACACTCACTTGTTACATCAGGACATGTGCGCACAAACATATCAAGAAGCAGCAGAGAGTTTCCTTTTTACCTGCCAGTGCAAATATCCAGAAGTGCCAATTACCAAGGCTCAATTACACTGATAACACCGAGCCAGCATCCTCGGTGGAACGCGCTGCCTCCCAGATCAAAACAAGTCCCTGCTCAGGTGGATTTCTTCTTTCGGCAGCAGACACGCACATACACTCAAAAGCTCTTCTTCTGCATTTGGTACAGACTGCATGAGGAGTATTGTGTGTGTGTGAGAGTGTGAGGGAGGGAGAGAGAGACAGAGTGAGAGTAGGCAGGGGCAGAGTGTGCGCAGCAGCGGAGAGAACAGAGAATCAGTATTCTGAATGCACAGATGGAGACAGTGTGGAGGCAGTGACGTGGCTGGAATAATCACGGGTTGGCAAAGCGTCTTAAACATCTGGGACAGAGTAAGACCCCCCCTCGGTCTCTTTAAACACAGGGCACTTACTTGATGTAGCAGTCACGCCCCTCTCTATTGGACCCCATGTCCCATCCATTGGGGGGTCCCTGTGAAGCACTCCAGGTCCCTGAAGGGGGCGGCCAGCCTGAGGATCTGGTCCTGTGGCTGCACAGGAAGAAAAGGGGAGAGAAGTAAAGTCGTCATTTGTGGTTTCATTCAAACCTACTTGCATAATGACCGCTGCATTATCGAGCTCCAAGAGAACATCAGTTAATCCAACTGCAAAAGGAGTTCAAAATAATCTTGATTTTAAAGGTATTCAAATCGGAATAGAAATAAATGAGTCGTGGGCTCATGTGAGGGGATTGAACCCAAGTGATAAGAGAATGCCTGATTCCTGCGGGATGAACAATGTCCCATAGCCGCAGTTCACTCAGTGAATACAAATCAAATTAATTACGTAAGCCAGACACACTGGCGGAGTTGTCATGCCTCACTCTTATGCTTTGATAGGCATGAAATTGGTTTTATTTCTAGATGTCAGCATATTATTTATAAAAGAAGCCTGGAGGAATTCTCTTTATAAAGACGCCCTTTGATTTGCTCAACGCCAAGATGATTCGATAAAGTTTATCAGGGAACACAACCGGCTACGGCCAAACACCAGGCACGTTAACAGTTCTATTGTGAAGAGCCTGTGGAAAATCTCAATTCTCAGCTGATTTTCCGATTTTGCCGACAAAACCCAACCACGTCCTGCGCCACAAGTTGCCAGGTATTCAGGGAGAAGTGTAATTGGTTCAAATGTTTTCATCAGTCTTGTTTTTCATCTGCGCCCCTCTTCCTTGTCTCCCCTTTATCTCTGTCTTTGTGTCTGCACACTGGTGATGCTATGAAAGCGGTGGCAGTAAGTTATGTCACTTCAAAGGCTTGTCTGCCGTGTAACACGGCTCTTCGCATTCATTATTCAAAGCCCCTCTTTCTTTGCCTCTAAATGTTTCCCCAGTCACTGTACTGCTGATAATAAATTGTGTGCGGCTGCAGCGTGCATGTATCTGTGCGAGAGCGTGCGTCCTGGTGTGGGTGTGTCCGTGAGCATGCCTGTCACGTGCCCTTTTCATGAGATATGAATAAAATATTGCCGGCTCATCAACGCGCAATATACGAGCTATAGGAGAAGGGTTACGCAATGCTTTAAAGCCAAAGTGCAAAACAAAATCATGCAACTGGGAACTACAGTACAGCTCTGACATCACATAAACTAATTAACTATACGTGCCACTTAATGCATTAAATCATAATTCACGGATGGACAAGTACTACAGCTGATAATTGTCTTATTTCTTTTGTGCTCTAGATTTTGAAATTGGACACACAGGAAGCGATTTGATGTCTAACCCAGTACCGCGCTGTGTTTGGGGGGATATTAGTGTTTCCACATGGATATGGATTTATCTGACCCACAGTACATTAGCTGGGAGCAGGCCCTCCATGGTGTATATTTAGAACACATTTCCTGCAGCTCAAATGATGTGTGTGGGCACAACTGGATGCTGTTTGACACTTTTGGAGCCATGTTCCCCTCATCGATGGGTCCCGCCGTACCCTCTAATTTCAGATTCTGGGATTGACCCTGCCGCCGTGTTAACACAATCGTGCGTTTGATGTCACGGGTTTGGTCGTCGAATGTAATATGAAGAAAGGTCATCGACAGTAGCATTTTAATTCTATCTTATATTTTTGCAGGATTACACCTTAAGCTCTGCAATGTTTGACATTTCTCTAAAGGTCCACAACACAGTCAAATGTTTTGTACTTACAGTTCCAGGTGCTTTGCCTTTAGCATATTTCTCTGAGCTCATAAACTGTTCCTCAAAATCCATTTTCTGCGTCTCAGCCGCAACGTCTCCGTATTAACAGCACAGTTCTGGACACTGTGATCTTTGATTTCTTTTGTCGGCAGGTGGCAGGTACATTATGCCATTGAGTTGCCGCACTCCCGCTGAACAGAGAGGCTGAAAAGTTTCACTCCGCTGGTGGACAGTGAAACTGATCCTCCTCAGCCAGCATTAATAAGTGATGGCCGCGCAGTCACATCGGACTAAGTAATTGAGCGCCAAGTGGGCAAGCCATGCTGCACAATTCATGAACAGGTTATCCAAGAGTCAGAGCGAGGACAATTAGAACAAGAAGCTGCAAGCAAAGTGTAGGTTCCTGAAGAAAACCTCGCAGGACAAATTGCCCAAAAAAGTACAAAATGCATCTCGACTTTTTTTGTATTTGGCACATTTCTTCGGATGGTGCTTATTTTATAATTCAGTAGGATTCAAAAACTAATCTTTCAAAGGCAATGACAACAAAAAGGGAAAGCAAAAAGGATTCACAGCTCATAAAAATAACAATAGCATCAATATTTTACAATAACAATGAGGCTTCGCTACAGCAACTAAATTCAGCATACTCTAAATTTGAAGGTTTTCAAAAGTATCTTGGTTTTGTGCATCTATGGTGATATCTTCATTTGGATGAACAGCATCAGTAACCTGTCTGCCAAGTTCATCTTTAACTTTAACATGATGTGAGTGTTATTGTGCCGTCTGACACACGGGATAAGATCACTTATCAGTCCTTCATAAAAGTTGCATGGACAATGTGATCCTTGCTTTATCACGGTGGTTCACTTTCGCTTTCATCCCTCTGAATACAGGCAGGTTTGTGAAGAAGCACCTTGGTGAGTCATGAAGGCTGAAATGCGAAATTCAGGGAGTCACGCTGCATTATAGACAAGCCAAGGCCGAGAAGAGCACATTCCAACACAGACACTCAAGTTAGTGTGAATAATTTACACAACCTCTGGGCTGGGCTACATGAAACCATGCTGCGGCGCCCCGTGCCTGCCATTGTGAATGTCAACGATTTCCACTTCCACTTGATGGCAAACTTTTACCAACATTTATGTGCTGATTACCAGATGACCAATCATTTCCCTTATTGGGACGAGACAAATACTGATCTCAAATATTAACATATGCCATCATGAATGAGACATCACTTTACTCTTGACAGTCGTGTGTGTGATTTCATATGAATCCAGTCTCGTACAGGATCTACTAACAAGCTAATATCTCATCTTTCAACACTCTACACAGTTTCTGTTGCATGAATACACACAATGTCACACGCTTCATACAATCACACTGTCACAATTACATTACTGGCAGTCCATCCATCCATTAGCTATACCGCTTAACCTTCTGAGGGTCATGGCGGGGAGCTGGAGCCAATCCCAGCTGACATTGGGTGAGAGGCGGGGTACACCCTCGACAGGTTGCCAGTGTATTACCAGGCAGAAACATAGAGACAGCGCGACTGGTTTAAATACATCTAAGACATTATTTTTGTATTTATTTCCTTGTTTGACGGAGTGAAATCTATGACTCGAGATGCATGGTGAAGACGCCGTGACACTACTTCCTCTGTGCTCTTGAATTAAAGCGCGACATTTATGCCGAGATAGACCGCTAATGTAATTCTGTTTGGATATGAAATCTGTGGAGACGCAGCAGATGAGATGACCATCTCCTGGGAGGAGGCAGGGGAGCGGAGCAGTGGCACAGACAGAGAGGAACCTCTCTGATTAAAGGCCGTCTTCCTCCGCTCCTCTTTCAGACTGTCTCCATCCTGCTGAGGATACAAACGTGTCCCTTTAAGAAAACGTCTGCCCTCTCCTTGACTTCCCTCAACCACCACCTTGGCTCAAATGCTGTGGTCAGTATGGCAGCGCAATTCTCCAATCTTGTCCGAACTTTTTATATTGTGTCTCCAATTTATATGCCACTGTTAATGTGAAGCTGACCTTGTAGTTACACATAATCTCTCTGTTGTTTTGTGACTTGAAGAGAAGTTTTATACACTTCACATTGTGTTTATGCATCTTCGGAGAAGAAAACGTCTCCGCATGGAAGAAACCACATTCATATGAAGCTAACAATGATGACATAACATCAACACAACCAAATCACGCAGCCAGAGGTGTCTAGAATGTGTGCTTTGCCCCATTTAGTGGCATCATGCTGTGATATTGAACATCTCTACACTCACTACTGTCTGTTTCCCCCATTGCAACTGAATATTGTATTTCTGTGTTTGTCTTTGAAAGCACTGATATTGTTGCTATGGGCAACCACACTATTCCTGAGCAGCTCTGTGGTGCCTCTGTATAGAAAGGTTTTTGGTTAGTTAATCTTCTCTGGGTGGAAGAAAAACAGCATCTGGGAAACAGCCCACCCACCTTGATCCTCCTGCTATTTTACAGTAAGTAAGCATCTGAGTCTCTGGTTTACCTGTTAAAAAGCAATACGCCACCATTTTGCATTAGGGCCACTCCTTGATATAGGCTTTATTTTATCCTGCAACAATAACTAATCAGAAACCTGAGGTGCATGACTGCATACATGCGTCCTACGTTTCTCATTTGACCACATGTATGACTTTGCTTGTTTTATTAATAGTTTTATATCCAGCTGCAGAAAAACAGACATTGTGTGTTTTCATTATTATTTCATTATTACATGGCATCAGGCCTCCCTTGCTCCACAGTACTCTCGTTAACCAAATATAGTGATAAACTAACCCCTTGGGCAGTGAACCAGAGTTGGATTATCCTGCACCTCATTGTGTGACACTGCTTTTATGCTAAAAGCCTCTAAAGGACAGAGCAAAATAAATGGTTGCCCGAGAACTCAACCACCAGCCAGCTGGCTCGCGCATCTGACCCTGAGCCATTTCTGATCCACTCTTCCCTGAGAGCCGCTGCTGATTTGAATGGCTAACTATGACATATCTTTTGCTCTTTGCATACTCTGATGAACATTTAGGCTAATCAATTTGTGTCCAGACCAGTGATTTCCTGTGCAAAAAGTTTGCCGTCAAAACATGTCAAACAACGGTTCACATAATGGATTTAGGAACAACACACACACACAAACACACACACACACACACACACTCTCACATGCAAAGCTTGGGATGAACAAAGCCAACAAGCAGCAGCAGAAACTGTCCCTCCATGTTAATCAAGGTCAGGAAAAAATCAGCATCACAAAAAAAAACATTTATGTGAATAAAAACATGAATATTAGTGCGACAAAAAAAACTGCTTTATCAACATACAATAACAAAAGTTACACCTTTTTTTAATGCATGCACTATAAGCATGATAAGCTGTCACCTGCACACACATTCCAGCGACCCCACGGAATCAGGCGATCACTGTAATCGAGTGATAATTGACACTTTCTACATAAATAGTTGACATCCATGTTTGTTATCGCCACAGCCGACAAACCATTTGCAACACCCACAGGATGCATGAGAAGTGTAGCGGCGCCTCGTAAGAAAGTACTGCACATATACATATACGTTAAGACAACTTTGGTCAAACGGCTCAAACTTTCTCTTCAGGATGCAAGAAGACATGGAGGGCGAGGGTTAGTTATCCCTCAGCAAAGGAACATCGAGAGTGAAAACCCTGGGTGGATTTAAATTAAACCACAACTGAATAAAATGAAAGTGAGAGCATGCTCCTGTTTCTGAAAGCAGACACATGTGGGGGCGTCTGGAGGCAGGAGGAAGAAGAGAATGAGGGGGACTGTTGCTCTGCTTGTAGATCTCTACAGTGGGTTTCTCTGAAAAACATTTTTTTCAGAGAAACCTTATAGCGAAACAGCCTCCTGCTGACTTTAATACGCGTTGGCAGTTGAGAGGGAGAAAATGAAAAATAGAAAAAGCCACAGTAGCAGTGGTAGCTCATAATTGGGGGAAAGCATTGTGTGGTGTTATTAACAGTGACAGGATGCAGTGACGTCGGCGGTCCACTGGGAGCTGCATCATAAATGCTGCCGTGAAGGGAGCCTAACTGGAAAAACATCCTTTCATCTGATAGAAAAATCCCAGCTACCAACCTTGTATCTTTTAAAAAACATAATTTCCCAAATGCACCCGCATGCAATACTACTAAAGCTTCATTAAACTGCAGACTATTTTAGTTTTGATGAGATTTTTCAGCTCAGCAAAAAAATAAACAGTCAGTAGATGATTCATAAATGGAATGAAACGCACCAACTGGGCATGTTGGTGACTCATCCAGTATCTGATTTAATATTTCCCTCTTATGATCACGTGTTTCCAACACCAGTGGTCTGTCGTGTCCCTGAAGGTGCCAAATCCCCCAGGAGGATTACAGTCCACTGGGGCAGATCAGCTCAATCTAGCAGACCCATGGGTGCGTAAGGTGAGGTGCCTGCCCTGGCAGTGAATGAATTCCTCTGGACTTGGAGTTTAATGTGGTACACATCACACACACAACTTTATAAAAAAAAAAACAGCAACTCTTAAAAACAGCAACTGCATTTTGAATTGTCTTACATTCTAAATATGAAAATGAAAACTGCATTGTATTTATCAATTTATCAATTTAATGTTTTCTATATTCAAAAAACTAAATTTGAATTGTTCCCCCTGCTTCTAAGATCCTCCTCCTCCTGCTCTGGCCACATGTGAACTTGAACACTCATAATATGAGCGATAACATTATTTATTCATGTTAAGACGATTATGTACTAAAATGTGAGAACCAGGGGGCCCTTTAACTGATGTGATTTATAATCTGAAACAACTATAGGTTTTCATGGTGTTTAAATATGCGTTGGTTTCATGACATTACAAAACACGTAATGCAACAAACCATAACCACTGTCTGCAGAATAAGGGATTGATGAACTTACTGGAGATACAGTTTAGATACGTGAACCGCATCCGCTTCTGCATCCACCCCCACCTCTATCCACCACACTTGCTCATTCACTTCACATCATACATGACTGCACAACTTGCTCTCTTGAGCAATCCATAACTCCTGTGTCATTCTCCGAATGGTGCCTCGGAACATACGAGGCACCAGCTCCTGGAGAGCGAGCGGCCACATCCACAGACAGGCACACACGCAGCAGCATCCGTCGGACTCACCCTGACAGCTTTGGCATCTTCACAAAGCTGAACACATCCATGTGTGCTGCAGACTGCAGTCAGAGCTACAAATTCACCATGTACTTCACTCCGGCTCCATTGTCCCACACTGTCTTTTGCATCAGGGAATAAATAATTCAGGGGAAAAAAGTGGAGCTTCCACAAGTCAGGTGGAGAGATTAGTCCTGTTGTCTGGGCTTCTGCATGGCTGAGTGATTGCTTGTCCTCGCCTCAACAGCGCAAATCCACAGCCCATGGAAAAGGATCTGGCAGCGCAGCTTCCCCTCGGTTACATCCTTCAAAGCATGCCTCTGTTAGCTGTGTTAAGCCACCTTCATTTAATTTCCATCACGGTGGAATGATGTGCGGGAGCCGCACAGTAACAACAGCTTTGGAGACAGGCAGAGAGAGCCAGAGCGAGGGGCAGAGGCAGGGAGGGAGGGACAGGGGTGGCAATGGTGGTGGGAGATGAGCGTGGAGGAGAGAGGAATGTGCAAAGATGTGTGTGTGTGTGTGTGTGTGTGTGTGTGTGTGTGTGTGTGTGTGTGTGTGTGTGTGTGTGTGTGTGTGTGTGTGTGTGTGTGTGTGTGTGTGTGTCTGTGTGTGTCGTAAGAAGGGCCACGGGAATTGCTGCTAAGGGATGCAGCCAGCTTCCAAGAATTCCCCAAAGGATGGTCTCATCAATCCTTGGCCATGTGTTACCAGAAAGCAGTGAAGGGTTGAGAATGATAAAGAGACTAAATGACAGAGTCACACTGTGGAGCAGGAGCAACAGAGGAGACAGGAGGACCCAACGTGCCCCCTCCCCAGCGGAGGTCTCCACCTCACAGCTGCACAGCTGCACATTAGGATGCCCATACTGTAAACTGCATTTGTTTCGACCTTTCAAAACACTTCAGCTGCTAAATTCTTACCCTCAATGGGGCAATTCACGAGAGGTCTCTAAACATTTTAACAAAACCACCCAACCCCCGAACAAACACGGAGCTGATGATACGGGGATTTTAAAGGACATCAGAATACACAGAAATGGGTTTGTGAGATTAATCGAAGGTGAGGGCTGTTGTGATGTAGTCGGCTGCATACTAACAGATGCTCCCAGCATCTCATTTGCTCTGTGTTATTTCTTTAGATTGAAATACATCTCCATAAATTTTCATATCTTAGATGTAGGGCCATTTCAGTGTGTGTGTGTGTGTGTTTTTTTTTTTCCATTTTGTGTCAGGGTTTCAAATGCTGATAAATAAGCAGGAGGGATCTAATTTTCTAAGATAACTCCGGCAGCATCACATTCTGTCCCCGTCTCCAGATGAAGAATCACCACGCGTCTTTTATCCCAAAGAGGAAGCACCACCATTCATAAATCAAACGCCACAGATGAGGCACCCCTGTCGAACACCACCAAGCGACAATTAGCTTCGTCTCAGAACCGAGGAGGTTTGATATTTCTGCGAGTGGCTTTGATGAAAGGAAGTTCTCACAGGAAAGCAGACACGTTTTTCTGTTATCCTGATCTGTGACGTGCCTTATGAATGTATTCTTCAAAAGGCATCTGCTCCACTTCATCAACTGGGTGTTTGAATACTGCTATTTACTGTGATAATGATAATAATTTTAGCCCAGACAGTCAATAAACTGTGGAAATTGCAGAAACATAACACTCTGCTTGTTCAGGTATTTTGCAATAAAGTCAAAATTTAACAATTTTAAGGGTTAAATGGAGATAATCCCCTATCTAGTTATATTCAGGCTGAATCCCTCCTGGGAGCTTGACAGAATAACAAACTGACCGATCGATAAACACTGTCAGATAGCAATGAATAAATAAACAAACAATGGATACGCAGAATACAAATACTAGTTGAGGAGATTTCGAGCCTCAATTTGCAAACTACTTCAGCAGTCGAGTAGCAGCCATCCTGTATTTAAATGCCACAACTTGTAACGCTCTGCAGGGTGATTCAATGTGCCTTTGCTGAGAGTGATACACGCAGTAAAGAATGTTGTCACTTCCACTCAGGGTCAGGCTCAGATTTGTTTGCTGCCATTGAAGATGGGACCGGATGGGTAAAAAGGTGAACAAGGCTGATCTGTCCTGACAGATTTGAATTTGTTCCAAAAAAAATGTGTGAGAGCCCAATTGTCTTAAAAAATACGGTCGTTATATTAATCACATTCTGAAACACATCAGAATATGAACAACATAAGACATGAGGGCTGCTCTGTGAGCGCTGAGAGCGTGTCCGACAGTTTGCTTCAAACGCAGCCACGGTGGCCTGTGATGGGAGGATTGAGAGACTCAGCGTATTTTGGACAGTAATGTTTGTCCAGTTGGGCTTGCGGCCCAGAGGCCAACATGAGTGGCAAAGCATATTAGGGTCAGACAGAAGCGCGATCTAAGGAGACTATGGTCGAGGCTTTGACCGATAAAACCCAGCTGCCCTGCTGATCCCCAACTCTCCTCTCCCTGAGTCCCTTTTTAAAAGAGCTGATTTCAGTCCTTCTGGCCCACTTGGCCACTTAAAAGCCAGTGGTGCTTAAATTCTGCAAGCCCTGCCTTTGGGTCACGTTGTTTGCCTTTAGAAGCTAAAAAAAGGACAGCATAACTAAAACCATGGAGCACAACCTTGCTACGTAGCATTCAAAGGAGTCACTCTGCATGAATAGCTAACCATGCAAGATAGCAAGGGCATAAATGTAGCAACTGAAAACATCATTACACCAGGTTTTCTAAGGAACTGTGCATGGAGTATGGTGGCAGTGTTCAGCCACACGGCAAAGGAGCTTCTAGGTTCGAATCCCTGTGTGCTCCCTGTATTTCTGTGGGTTTTCTCTGGGTAAGATTTGGACGTTGGAATGTGAGCATTAAAAGTTGTTTGTGTCTATATGTCGCTACACCGGTGACCTGTCCAGGGTGTACCCCACCTCTCGCCTAGTGTCAGATGGGATTTGCTCCAGCCCCACCACCACCCTCAAAAAGATGAGCATATAGAACATGGATGGATGCATTGATGGATGGACGTCCATAGAGTGTAACTGTGGAATCCTGCTTTCATGTGATGTTATACTGCAGTTTGCATTATAAACCCCTCCATGCAGCACAGTGACGTGACTCGTAGCTTTTACTACCCTCTGATCCCAACTTAGTATAAGTGGCCTCTGGACATCATCCACATGTGTTTGTGTGTGTGTCAGTGGTCACGATGGCCCCCAGAGACCACACTTAACCGTCTCACGCACAGCACTGGGTTTGTTAAGGGGTGTTTGTCAACACGTATCTGCCTATGAGCCACGTCAGAACCTCAACTTTTCCCAATCTGTTGCGGCACTAATTATGCCCGTACCGCAGCTGATTTACTCAGTGAATTAAACCGCTTTAAGGAGGAAGTTTAAAGATCTGAGTGGTGGGTTTTTTTCCATGAATATTCAATGGTCTGAATAATTGGGATGGGAAGTCAAGTGTTCTGTGGCTGAGTTATGCAAGTCTTTGAAACGATTATGGATTTGGTTTGCTAGTTTCACCACACCTGCTGATGAAGTTTAAAGTAATACTGAGACTCCGTGGCCTATTCTGAGTGTGTGTGTGGCAACTTAATGAGGATACTGTCAAGATACTCCACACCCACTGGTTCTGTGTGTGCTGGTAATTACATGTCCTCGTATGTGTTATTGGCAGGTCATCCAAGCATCTATCCATCCATCCATCCATCCATCTTCCACATCTGCTCATACTGTTCAGGGTCGCTGCAGGCTGAAACCTTTCCCAGTATGCATTGGGCAATTGGACAAGTATAGACATTTACCAATCTGTCACATACATGTGTGAATATTCTATATCCTTCTTAAAGGTCCAGTGTGTAAGATCTAGGTGAAAGTGATCTACTGGCAGAAAGTGAATATAAAATAATTCTAGTGATGATTTCACCAAATTGTACGAATTATTGTGTTCTTTACCCTAGAGTGGGCCCTTTTATATTTAAATACTTTATATTTACATCAGGAGCAGGTCGTCTCTGCAGAGGCCACCATGTTTTTTACAGTAGCCCTAACTGGACAAACTAAACACCTTTTGAGTTTTATAACAACTGAAGGCTGCCACAGGTTCTTTTTCATGTTTGGAAGGGGAGGGTGAGGTGTGGAGTATTCAGCTGCCACATGTAACTTCACCACTAGATGTCACTAAATTCTACACACTGAACCTTTAATGCAAAATTTGTGTACCAATGGAATACGCCCACATATTGGCCCTTTTCACAGCAACCATTTTGACTTGCCGTCAAAGGAAAATTAATAGAGCTCTAATCAATATTTTAACATCAATCTGTCTAATGTGTTTACGAAAACATTGTTATAATTGGAAAGGGGTTACTCATAGCCTTGGACTTTCAGAGTCTGCAGCTCTCTTGCAGCTTAACACAGCTTTATTGTGAGTTTCAGCTCATTGGCGAGTTGTCGCTTCTTAAAGTGTCGTTTTCAGCCAGAGCAGGTGGCTGTTTTCCACAAAAAGCTCTGAAAACCCACTGCACCCTTCACACTTGCAGATTATACACAGTTGGCGACTAGCAGGTGAACATAGTGGAGCTAAAGAGCCAGATGTTTCCATTAGGAGTTGGTAGAGACCCAAAACAGAGATAACAGAGAACTTGCATTCAACAGGTGGCCAGTAACACCAGTGTCTTCAAATAATGATAATGTTTGCTAACAAGTTCACCATAATAACTTTAAAGTGAGGATATGTCATTGATGTCTGCAACTTTTTCCAGTGCCACCAATTGACAAAAAAAAATCAGTTATTGCAGATTTAAGTACCCTAATAAACCAAGCCAGTGAGCAAGTACACACAATACCTGAACCCTTGAACTGACATCTATATGGACATCGACTTATTACAGTTACTGCTTTGCTCTTCAATGACCTTTCAAAATCTGGCTCTAAATCAAAAGGCTATAGATGTTTTAATACATCAAGCATCTACAATATAATCATTAGCCTTGCAACACTGATGTTTTTGTGTAAAAATGCTGGTTTCAGTGAGCTACTCCTCCTCAGTTCCTCTGAAAGATGTAAACAACGGTTATTTTTAAATAGCTTTCAATTCAAGGGAAAACCTCACCAATGCCACAGAAACATACAATACATCATTACTGTTAGTCAGCGATAAAGAATACGTTAGGTAACCCATGACCTTCAGTCAGAAACAATCCACATAGCAACAAAAGCACAATGCCAACAAATTCTCAAAAGCATTAATCGAGTCAATAATTAATTCTTATTATTGTGCAAAGGTCTTTGCACAATAACAACCGCGCTCATCCTTCGAGATATGACAGTTGTGTAATCAGTAATCAGCCCTGTCTGAATGTTAATACAAGCACAGAGCACCGGAGCACAGCACACTACTCACTGAATGACAGTGAAGACGCCAAGTTCATTGTCATCTGGGTCCATAGCTGACGACAATTCTTTAATGCAGCACTTGTTTCTGTGTTTCCCTGTCCAGGCCTCTCAAGCCTCTTTCAGTGATGTGTGCTCGCGTCCTTTTCTCCTGACTCCAAACTTTCTCCCCTGCTTGATTTGGACTTTCCATATAGGCAACTGAGCTTGTCTGACTCAGGCATTCAGTTATGATTACATACAGTGTCTAAGTGAGTGGCCAGTGCCCCGGGGGAGGAGACTGAGCTTGTCGCTTCTGCCTCAATAATGAAACAACATCACATTCCGGGCCAGTGCATCAGAAAACACAGAGGGATCAATGCTGAACAGCTGGACTCCAATAGGTTGCTGTGCTCGTTAAGGCCGCCTCAATGAGCAATGATACAAAAATAGCATTGCATTAAATTCACCTGCATGTTGTGTTTTCATAGTTCAACTCTGTTCCACTGGTCATAGCAGGAGAGTCGAGAGTTTCCAGTTCAGGCAATGGCAGAGTTTTTTTCCCCTTTTCTTTTTGATGGTATTATTTACAACCTTTCTGCACACGACCAAATCACGGTATCTCAAATATGAATCTGATTCCTGTATGAGTCATTTGGAAATGGCATGTGTTTTATCATCCATGAGAGCTTAAAAAATTAAGCTTCAGCCGTAATCCAAACTCTATCGCTATCTGCCAACTGTCACCCTTAACGGATCCAAACCTAAGCTCTATATAAACCATGGAATTAGACCTAAATGTTATACAGTTGCATCAGGTATTACTGTAGTTTACATATTTTTCAATGTATTTTGAATCTGATAATACAATATATTGCATATTCACGTTTTTTGGGGCATTCTCGCATAAAGCCACAGCATTTTAGCATCATGATAGTTCACGCTGGATTATGCCATGCAGGCTCTTTCATGCATGAATGGCATACACAGTCTTCCATTAGTTATGAACAGAGGCACGTGTCTTTGCCTCCGCGAGCAAATGGAAGTGCTTGCATAACACATCCCATTCCATGTAGCCAGCTACGACAACTGGAAGTTCAGCCGCCGGTACCACAAGAAGAACATATACACATATGCAAGTGCCATATTATTGCTAAAGCTCTTCCTGCACTGCAAATCGTGCACACGGCTTCTCTTTAATCATACATAGTAGCCGTGCATGAACATATGGCCACAATGGAACGCTGTGCGAGGTTGAGGCGGACTCAAGCAGACCTTTGAGATAAATACTGCGCATGAATCCGTTCCATCATGTGGCCTAACACTTGCCCCTAGGCCTTGGCGCACTGCATCACTGCCCTGTTTTTTTTTCTTTTTCCGTGACACACAGGCCGCAGCACTTAGAGTGGGGACGTGCAAAGTGCAACAACCCCGTCACATTGCACACGACTGAGAATCGCGGTTTGCACGTTGTCTTGGGGGGGGGGGGGTCACAACAGCGATGATTTAAGAGGGTGATGATAGGCAGTGTGCGTTCTGAGACTCATCTGATTTAATGTGCTGCTCGCTGCATGTGGCTGAATGGCTCATTTGTTTCCTCAGAACAATGTGAAGCCGCATGTTTCTTTGTTAATTGCTCCGACGGCTCACATGACTGCAGTGCACTGATTAATTAGTGAATACACTAACAAACACGTTCCAGTACTCTGCTTCAATACCAAAACAAGAGAGGAACGGTTTAGCTTAAAACAAAAGTTGCTTCCACGTGCAAACATGCAAAAGTTATGAAAATGCAAAGCAAGAGATTCCAGTCGATTTTCAGTCCATTATAACAGATTTGTTCCTCACATAATAACAGTGAAAGTGACTTTTTCATTACTTTATGGAGCAGAACAAACAGTAGATGCACCCATTTGCATAAAATGATGAGAGTCGCTCCATGCAGAACAGGAGAACTCATAATAATATGATAAGAGCTGCTGCTTGGCCCGCACCAAAGTTTACAGACGTGTTTGTAAAACATTCATTCCAATAATGTGATTTACACCATTTGGCCACAACTTGGGAATCAGGATCATTATCTTTTTTTGCCATCACAGAAGAATGCCAAATAGGTCATTAATCATAATTAATTAAACAGGTTGGAAACCCATTAACAGTGTTGGACAGAGCCCTCGCTCTCATTAAAGTCTATAAGGTGTTCCCGCTGCTAAATCAAACACTCACATTAAAGTGCACTATTTGATGAAACTGCCTTTTCCGAAAATCCCTCATCATTGTACTTTCAACTAGGACGAAAAGTACAGCTCTCTCTCTGTGAGCTGTTACTCATACCATAGACAGGAAGTACACAGAAGTCAATCACAGTCAATGAGATCCCAGGATATCACATTCCTCAAATCAGATAGCCGCACTCGTGTCAACACACAAGCGAGGCTCCTCCCCGCTGCCCTGGGAGGATAGGATTCACAGCATCCAGCAATTATCTGTAATGTGGGAGAAAAATCAATGTGCCCATGGACAGCTGCTAAGGTCACCAAGCTGACTCCAGCGCACTTGAATCAGAAAACAGTGCGTCGCTGCAGGCTGGGCTCGGAACCCATCAACCAGGATCTGGGAGAACACGCTTCGTTTGTGATGCTACGGATTATGATAACTATTAGACTGATGATATGGAAGATATGTGATGTGATCACGGCAGAATGATTTCAGTCAACTATTAATACTGATCAAAACCGTCACGTTAAATTGAAATAATTTCACAGAACTTCGTTGATTTTGTCTCTAGCCTCTGTCCTGAGGAAACACTATTTATTTTTAACTGTTTAACAGTGTTTTATATTTGTACATATATACAGTATACATAATCTGTATTATTTCTATAGTTAGACATAAATATGGTATACACAATCTGTATTATTTCTATTGTTATACATAAATATGGTGTACACAATCTGTATTCTTTTTTTAAAGTTATCCATATAGGCCTACACTGTTATACATATGTACAGTATACATAATGTGTATTGTTTTTTATAGTTATATAAATATTTGCATTACACAACCCGAGTCATAAAGAAACTAAACATCTTCACTTTTTGAACTTGAACTCAGAATTCCCCATCGCACATTCTAAACTGGTGCAGGAACAGATTTAGGAAACAGATTTTAATACTGATGGGTACGGGACCCTTAACATTGCAAATCTCTTCTTACTGAATATCTCTGTCGTCAATCATTTTGAAATTTGTGGCGGAAAAAATTAAATAAAACCCTCAGACTCACCTCTCCTCCTCTTGGTTTTTGTCCAAATCACTGCTTACACACATTTCATTCTCGGCTATATTGTCAATTTCCATGTCGTCTCTCTCTCTCAGGTAGTTACCCACAACTGGAGCTAATGGAGGGCGAGCTTCGAGTGTGCCCTCGCCGAGGATGAGAACATCCCGGCAGGGCTGTGAGGGGAGGGGAGGCCTCCTTGAGACATTGATAGTCTGGTGTAAATTCTATTAACGGCAAGGGGATATTGAGAAGAATGAAAAATCGATACCTTGTGGCCAGTAATGTTTGAGGGATGGGACTGAGTGGAAATGTGAGATGGCATGGCCTTGCCCTGCTGCAGAGACAGCCTCTGTAAGTGGTTAATCAAACGCTTGTCTGACATCTAGATTGCATTTTCCCCCTCACCAGTACCCCCATCTTCCCCCTTCACTGTGGAGAAGATGTGCTATCAAATGCAGGAGATGCTAATCAGAGCAATAATAGTAGTCACCAATCTGAAAGCACTCTAGTTAGGGGATGGAAACTGGTGTTTTGTCTTAAGGTCTCGGCTTCCAAAAGCCAACTGCCTCATTTGACTTCTTCTAGGTTGGTGTTGTGGGTGGATAAGAAGAAAAATGGCATCATGTTGCAATCAAACTGTACTTCCTGCCTACAGGACTTTTACTGCTGGAGTTTGATACAGCACATCAGAGTCGTTTCTCAGTGTCTTTACACTAATGACAAACAAATAGGTGCCGTAAAATGTCCCTCCCCTTTGGTGCCGCACTGACAGATTATAACCTTAATCTGTAATACTGAGGGTTCATGACGTCATAATTCAGTGCACTAAACATGTGCACCAGCACAGACAAGTGACCGAGAGGAGGCACTGCATACAATCCGGGCTAAGCTTTCCATTAACAGGATGTTGTGTACTTTGAGCACAAGTTGTCTGTGTCATGTTGGACAGCAGCAACACGAGTTTGACTTCAGAGATTAGAATGTATGTAAATTTGAAATGTTCGCAGTCTGACGCAAACCAAAGCAATATCTATATGTATATATCCATCTATATATTTCAGCATATTTCAAGTTAATTTTTTATCTTACAAGGTTTCCTGGAGTAAAATACATCTTATATGATAGTTAATTTGTGAAGTTTATGCAATTTACTTTTTTCACATTTAACTTTTACTTTGGGCAGTAAATTTGCTCCATAAATTACTTTATATTCTATAAAATAAATTCAATCCAACCAGACAAACCAGGGCATAAAATCTGCTTTGAATCAGTGCATCTGTCACTTTAGTGAACTGAACACAAATTAACATGATATATGGCTTTCTTTATATGTATAAATCTGCTCTTATTGTATTGAACTGTGCAGGTATTGTATTTAATGTGTCTAAGTCCAGTTTATGTCAGCATGTCCGACTGCCCTGAGACCCCAGGGGCCCAGACTCCCCCAGGCTCCCTGAGTGACTGTTGGTCTAAGCCAATAAGAGTGACTGTAATTCTGGAATAAAGGAATAATATATGCATTACTAT
Source organism: Hippoglossus hippoglossus (assembly GCF_009819705.1). Taxonomy (NCBI): domain Eukaryota; kingdom Metazoa; phylum Chordata; class Actinopteri; order Pleuronectiformes; family Pleuronectidae; genus Hippoglossus; species Hippoglossus hippoglossus. The sequence continues at coordinate 14,602,716 of NC_047171.1, read as the reverse complement.
ACCTATGTGGATCCTGCCATGTTACCTGATTTGAGGTGACCTGATGGTGCACAATGATAGTTTAATTAGTGTATGGACAAATGCACTTTTCAAGTAGAAATAATAATTAACAAAATGCACAGGAAAGTGGTGGAGTGGAGGAGCCTGCTGCTCATTTGTCTCAAAGCAGCTCAATGTGGTCAACACAAGTAAATTCTCCAAATTTATCATCAGCTCCAACTCAGTCAATGCTTGAGAAATGTCGGTATGTTACTGCCATCTAGCGGCCATATTGTACAGGGTGACTTGATGAAATCAAAATAAGTATTTTTTGGGGGGGGTCTTTATTAAGTAACAAATATGTATTTATTTATTTCATGTATATGCAACATGATGATAACGTGGCCAATCAGCCATAACCAAGTAATATTAACATATAGGTCTCTAAAAATATCTTAGCAGCAACTGGCAGTATTGTAGGTGGATATTTTGGTCATCATATTATCATCACAGACAACTGACTTTATAAACCAGTAGGAAAAATGTCTTGCCCCATACATCCTCAGAGACCTTTGCTGTCCCAGTGAGACAACAGTCTTATACAGGCCAGGATCCAGTCCGATTTACCTTTAGCCTCAGCGTACCCTCAAGTTCGGCCTGTATCGCTGATTTCACACGGCCAGAACACTTGATGACGCTAAGGTGCACAACTGAAGTTACATGTATGTCCCTAACATCCGCTGGTGGCCGCTTACACCTGCTAACAGCAGTAGTAGTTGGTAACTTAAATTGTGCAGAAGATCTTCAAACGTACAAGGGATATTCACCATCCTGTCCTATATTCTAAAATACAGCATTCCCGCCTACAGGCTGCTGAGGAGCCCCTGGGAAGAAAACAATTATCATTTACCTTCAGAGAGGTATCCGTTACATTTCATTGTCGTGGCAATAACATGGGAAACCTGTAAAGAAGGGCATCTTCCTACGTAAATATCTGAAACCAAAAACCAAAGCCTTCTCATATAGGAGGTGTGTGGGCCGAACATTTACTCTGACATACCGGGTTTAGTGGATGTAAGCTCCCAAGGCTGCACTTATCACTGAGAAATGACATTACAGGAAGTCTGATGAGAATCTGCCTGGACTCTTACTCCAAACCTCGGCACCACCAAATAAGTGGATCAAACACAAAGCCGCCCTCTTATCACCACTTCCCCTGTCTGTTTGGTGGACTCTGGTATCTGATGAATCCTTATCCTGGCCATACAGTGCTGGTTCACATGTCATGTTATCACACAGGTCCCTTCCCCCGGGGCTCCCACAGGAAGAGTCATTTCCCCGGGCACTACATGCCAAGTATCTCAACTGCCTTACAGTGTGGGGGGGAAATGGGTCTGTCCAGTGTTTCTATCACTGTGAGGGTCTCTTACTACTCGACACTGCACGAGGGAGCCTAATTAAAAAAAGGTTCAGTAACTGCGACAAGGAGTTTATGTTATCACCCCTCACCCCCTAAGATTGTGAGTTTGGGTGTTTTTTTTGTCTTTTTGTTTTCCCCAGTTTTTCCAGAGTAATACATAGATCTTCATCTAAAAAGGCACATTTGAGGAAGTGGTATTTAAGAGTGTGTTTGCAGCTCGGTGCAGCTTGATTGAATTTAAGGGGGCCATTGGGCCCCGGAAGACGTGTGGGCTCTACTGAGTGCCATTCTCGTTTTAACAGTTCTTAGTTAAGTATTCAGATGTATCATGACTTGTTTGGCCACCAGCAATTCAGACAACAGCCATTTATTACACACTGAAATCTTTAACGTTAGTTTAATCAACATAGTTGTATAATGACATATAAAGCAATAGTATTATTTAGGTTTTTTTACAAATTTATTTTATCAGTGATTATATAAAGGCTAAATATGATAAATGATGTATTACATATTGTTTAGATATACTTTGTAGTGTCTTGTTTTGATCATAAACTAACATGATTATCTTCGTTTCAATAGTAAATGATGTTATATAAATGCCATTAATAGACCTCCTTGGGTATTTAATGTATTTTTAATGAGTTGATAATGAAGTGTTTTTGTTTTATTTCTCTACTGCTGTGCGTCCTGATCCCCTTTTTTTAACAGCAAGGCTTTTCCCCCCAACGGCTCGTAATTAAAAGGAACATATATACACCGGGTCGTTGTTTACAATGGTAGCTAACAGTCAGTATATGAGGGGAGAGGAGGAACTGGAGTGGTGAGTCAGAGAGTGTGGGAGGTGGAAGGGGTGACAGGGGGACTCCAGGCGCCTGTTTCATAATACTACGCACGGTGACGCACAGGGGACGGTGCTGCTCCTCCGCTCCGCTTTGGACCCGTGAGATGTGGATCTCCTTCTGCTCCGCTTCACCCACAACCTGTCCCGACGAATAAATCCCCAAAAAACTGAAAGGAGGCATGTCCGCTCAAGGATTGTTAAGCAGCGTGTTCTCGTGCTCTCTGAGCCCCAAAAGTATCTCCAAGCGCCGGCTGAGGCAGACCCGGAGCCTGGACCCGGTGCTGATGCGACACCACGGCACAGACGCCGAGGAGTCTCCGTACAAGGTCAGTTACCAACAGACGGCTTCAGGTGGATGCACCTGTTTTCAGGTTTGATTTCCTGTCATGTCAGACTGCAGAGGGACTGTTGTTCTCTCCGAATGACTGGACTCAAGAGGACCTGACCCATCTGTCAAGATCAGGTCACTGTCATAAGATTGTAGGAGTTGTTTACATTAAATTATGATTTGACGGTAGAAGTTTCAATGGAGAAAGAGCTCGAAATCACCTTAAAGCTTTGTTATGGTCATTTTTTATGCTGTTGTGATAATTGCATACATACAAATACAAGAATTAAACAGATTCTGTGCGCACAGCTCAACAAGTGGACCTTAAAGGATGTATATCCAAGCACTACTGTCAGTGTTTTCCTTCAATGTCCTTATGAAAACGTTTCAGAGTGAGTTGGCTGCACATTCCATATGCTCTCATGCGATTACCTCATTGTACTGGGAAAGAAATCCTCAAGGAAATGTTTTTTTCTCACATGATTTCAACATCGCCCAGTCTGTGAGTAATAGGACACACATTATGTGTGGACTTCTGATGCAGGAGTTCTATTATAATTGCGTTGCTGTGTCACTGGTTAACTACAAGTGATTCAACTCATTCCTGCTGCTGGAGCTATGTCAGCAGGAGCTCTTGCATGTGCTGACATGCTGGTGTCTGATGGAAGAGGTGTGACCGGAGAACTTTGTCACACTTGGCAAAAGTGTGTCTCACTCAACATGAAAAATATCACATCTATTACAAACTTAAAGGTGGGAAAGTGGTTGTAGATTTACTAATTTCTCGAGCCATATCAAGCTTTTGATTTGATAACATGGTAAACAGCTGCATGATGAAATGATCCCAAGTCGGAAAATTTGTTGATTCTGAATCTGTGCCAAATGCAAAAAACAAAACAAAATTCTGGGTCATTCCATCGTAAATGTTTTCTCTTTAAACTGTTTTCATTTAAAGTGAGTTTTTTTTTTTTAAATCCCTCTTAATCTTCCAGATGTTTTTATGTACTACTTTATTAGAAGGCCAAGATATTTATTTAATTTATCACCACATCATGCAAAGCAATAGTTATTAGTGCAGTAAATGCACAGTTAAAGCACTGGCATTTCTGTTCTTGTAGTTTTTACCAAAGAAAACAAATCACCATTCATATTATTGGATTTTAGGGCCTGTAGACATGAAAGAAGATGGTTCTTGTCTTTATTAGAAGGTGCCTCGCTAAATCTTTTAATAAGCAGAAAACAAGTGGAAATATTTCAACACATGTTTAGTATAAAATTCTTTAAAATGTCCATTTTCATGTCTTTAAATCTCTCGATTTATAGTTTAATAGCTATGTCACATGTTCACAATTTTGGCCAATTTCAGCCAATCTGTGCTGCTGCGCCGAAGCTGGTCCTCATGGTTACACTGTTTGTTTAGTATAATGGAAATGTATCACAGATGTGACACTATAATAGGCTTGTAATGAATACCAGGTATCTGGTCTCTTCTTTCAGCCATCAACAAGAGGCCAGATCCTCACTGAGCCAGAGCCCTTAGAAATGTAATCACAGTAAATCTGAATGAAGCCGATTAATATTGGAGACAGCTCAGTGTCAGAGAGGATATTTAATGTGATTTATAACTTTGGGGAGTGCTCGTTTGCTGCCCACGCCATTATGCTCTGAGAGCTGCTGCACCGCACTCTAGTTTTTACAAAGCATTTTAAAGCCCAAAGAATTAACTTCACTGCAGTTAACAACAGAAATATTACAAAACTGAAGTTCCAGTAGTAGTTCTCATTAATAACTGTTACTTTTTTACTACTGCTAAGACATTTCCAAATAGAGCTCCTAACAGACTGAGGGAAACTCAGCTGCGGTCTAAGGTGTGCAGGTCTCTCCTGGAGACTCACATGACCAAGCTGTCGGCTTACGCTGACAGTAAGTAAATGACTCATTCTGTGCAAACAGTTCATTCAGGGACAATAGTATCCAAGACACAGTCGCAGTAACACGGGGGGAAGTCAGTTGGTCAGGATTTCACCCTCTGCACAAAAACTGCTGCACCTCCAGCCCCACAGCCCCATGCAGCTGCACTTACTATACAAGACTTTATGAGATGTGCGATGTCTCGAGCCATTCAGGCCTCTTGTTAAAATGCATACCAGGCATCAGAGCGTGCTGATGAGGAGTTTATTATCTGTTTGAACCTCAGCGTTTAGCTCATGTGCATTAGATTCAAACCACAACTTGCTGTAGTGCAGTCCCGACACGAAAACACATCCTGTCATAGTGGTATTTGTGATCGATGTCGTAAAATGACCTTATGTTTTCCATAGGCTGGATGTCACTGGGCTCCATTAGAAGCGCAGTAACCCAGGCTCTCAGCAGTCTGAGCTCGGATGAAAAGCAGAGACATCTGGTTTACATGAAGAACGCCTCAACTCTTACTTCTCACAGTACAACAGCATGACCTGATCCTTGGCTACGGTCCCTCAGGCACATATTTCTTCCCACAGGAGACTGGCCGTTTGCATGGCACGGAGCTAAAGCTGCTGGCTCGCAGCCGCAGCATCCAGCCCGCGTCCGCTCGCAGTAACATTACACGGTGACTTGGATGTAAACACCGAGGTAAAATAATTGTTTCAAGCACCTTTGTATGATGACATAACTGACGTATAGTGTATGATCTGCATGATGTATGGGAAAGGCTTTGCCAGCCTCAGTAACTGGAGACTTCCACTGAACAACCAAAACAACTTCTGAGTCTCCCTGATACAGAATATGACTCTGGCGGCATGAAATGGTACCAAATGGGTTGAGTTTTTGGGTTTAAAATGTTCCATTATACTCGTCAGTGGTGATGGAACCTTACAAAGCATTGCACTACAGCCAGGTTCATCACTTTTTTGGGTCCCCTGGAAACATGTCCAGTGTTGTTTTTGCTATTTGCAGCACATTACTGTGTTTGCATGTGTTTGTGTCGGGTTCAGTCACTTGATTTTTTTTACGCTGCACGTGCCTTCGATCTTGGACAACGCCAGGCTTGTGTCAGGTTCGGACACAAAAAACAGAATGCTAGTCGGGTTCGGGTCAGGCTCAGTTGGGTTTGGCCTAACTCTAATCTGTAACTGCAATTTTGTTTACCCATATGAAAAATCTTATTTTACATGATAAAGGAGGCAGAAATGATGTGTATTTATTTTTATACTTAACATAAAAATAAGTATGTTCATTTTCCTAATTCAAGTATTTGCTTGTACTTCATAGTTATTTATAATAAAGTTTGAAGTTAATCTGAAAATTATCAAGCCGCAATTACATTTTTTCCTCATAAGGTTTTAATAACAACTTCGGAATCATTGCCAATTTTTTTTAAATAAAGATATCATACGTATATGTGTTGGTATTTTTATTATCTACTGTAAGCCCCTGAAATCCATGTTGATATGGCTCTATATATATATTACTTTTCCCAAGATCTCTAGTTCTTGTTTCCAGTGCAGTAAAACCTCCTGACCTCCTGGACTCAGTTTACATCTTCTGGCATTTTATTATAAAACTGATCTTGAAGTGTTCTGCATGCCCTTAATTATTATGACAGTATAGGAATCACTGTTCCCTGCAGTTCAGCTACTGTCTGTATGGTGGATCTCCCCAAGTGCATTGGTCACGGCGAAGTTTTAGATTAATTTGAGCTTATTTATGCATTTCATTTTGGGCTGTTCTCGGACTATCCTCTGGACATGAAGACTTTGTGAAATATTGGAACATTTTGCATCCTGGTTAAAAAAAACTTTTAACTGCTCAGTGTCTTTTTCCTTTTTCCACAGTCTGCTGTAACAGTGTCCACGTGAAATTGTGTCTGTGGGAGACGGGGCCCAGGCAGCGTCTCTTGTCATCTTCATTCATTCGGTGTAATGCAAAACACTTCAAGAGATACTTTGTGTGTCGCTCTAAAGAGCCTGATCAGATGCAAAACAGCCTATCTCAACACAGGCTCTCACAAGCCTCCCGTAGGGAAGTGCAGGAACTTATAAAGCCTTTAGAGGGAGTCATTCATCATTCTGATGTCGTGATGAAGTGACCAAATGCGGACATTAATCACTGGGACGTAGATTAAGGGTTCGACACGAGGGAGAATCCAAAGATGTGTGCACAGATCTTATATCAAACGAGTACTGTGGCATGTTGCCTCGTTAGTTAGTTTATGTTGTGTGTTAAAGTAGCTCGGGCTTTTTATTAATATTTAAAATGTTATATTAACGTTATTGTCATTCCCTTCATCTCAGGCTGGAGGAGAGTGAATTAAATGTTATAATCTTCTAGATTATGATCTATTTGTTTTTTACCTGTGTGACGGTTTTTCTCTACATCGGAGTCACTGAAGGCGTTTGTTGATTCATATTATTAATGAAATATAGCTACAAGTTTATTTTCTATTTATTAAACAAAACTGTGAGCCTAATTCTGATTGAACTGTAAACTACACTGTGTGATGAGAGTGTCTCACTACTCCTTAAATATACACAGGCTGAATGATGACCGACGCACAGAGGGTAAAGTCTGTAGTGATTCAGATGAAAACTCGTCTACATTAGTCTGAGCTCTGGAGGAGCTCATATAGCCTGAAGCAGAAGCAGCTTGTAGGAATATGAAAACTGATCTCTGTTACAAAGCTGCAGCCAAACTGTATGTTTTCTCATCCCAGGCTTCCCAATCCAGAACCTCTGTCTCTGCACTAAACCTGCCAAACTCCATATTTCTTCATATTTACGTGTCCTGACTGAGACGAACACTTTTTCTTGTACAATTTGGCAATACTCTTAAACTTGCTGGGCCTGATTCCGGCACTTTGAGTCAGTTACACACTTGTCATGGGAGAATGTACCTGCTCACCAAAGTTGTGCAACAACATGAGGTGTCAGGGACACGGAGTGGTAATGAAACCAGCACCATTCTCCCTATTACAAGTCAATTTACCATCAACATACTTTTTAAGTTATTCAAGATAAGATAAATAAATTGCACATAATCTCACCAAAGGAAATTAAAGACACTGTGCAGTCTTAAGTTTCCTCACAATGAATGACTTTAAGATATTTAAAGTCCATGAGATTTCCACATCTTGGCGTTTGTTATCTGAACATCCAGTCACTAAGCTAAAAACTTCAAACTTGAGCTGGCTGAAGATTAAGCTTCAAGTTGATAATTGATGATTGTGAATACATAACTGGGTGTGTCACATAGCAGCTGCTCACTTTGTCTTTGTTGACTACAATAGAACATCTGATGTGTCTGGGCTTGTAGTGGTGGGGGTTTGCACTTTGACTTTACTATGTACAGCTACATTTTAATCGAAAAAATAATGTTGATAAATGTCTCACATTAAATACTGGAATACGCTTTTATTATTTTAGTATTACTTTATTCAGGCACAGTAAAAGGTTTCAGATTAATCATATTCAGAAGCTCTATTTTCTTTGTTGAATTTTAGAAGTCTGGATGTGGGACAGGAGTAAAACCGTGATATTGGCGCCTGTAAGGATGCAAAAGAAAGTTTAAGATTGTTCTACCATTAGTTTAACAAAGAGAGACAATATTGTCCAAAATCATATTAAATTATTATATAAAAATATGACCGAAGGACATAAATGTGCTCTTAAGAACCATCCTTATTCCATAATAATTTAGATTCTAAAACAATGAGTTTGAAGATTGGAAGAAGGTGTTAAATATCATGTCTTTTTTTTTAATTTTTAAGTGGTTAGGTTTTTTTTGGGGGGGGGGGGGGGGGGTTGATGTAGGGGCCCCCCCAGGTCCCTTTTGCTTGGGGCCCCCAAACGAGCTTGAAACGCCGCTGTTACCTGGTTGTATGTGATCAGGTGAGGCGGCGGAGAGAACAGCGCCCCCCTGTGGTCGTGTTCCTCACTGACTGAGGGTGAAACCAGTCCCTGAACTTGTTGCACTTCTCGGCTGCGTCCAGACCGAGTCCGGCACCACGTGGGTCTGTGTTTGTTTATCTGGGGCGTTTCGCCTGGGGTCTAATGGCGTCGGTTCTCCGCGGAGTCAGTGTGGTGAGACAGCGCGAGCGGTGACATCTCGTCTGTGGTGACCAGTGTTTTGCTTCTGTCTGTTCCTTCCGATGGAGGATCCGCTTCCTCGCCGGAGCATCACCTTCCCTGTGAGTAGCTGCTGCTTCTGTTCTCAAAGTCTCACTGAAGTGGAGGAAATACGGTCAAATGCAAAAATAATCTATCCATGAATTTGCAGATTAACCTGTGATGAAAATAATCTGCACAGTTGATTTAATTATGTGATTAGATGGACTAAAAATAACTTCTCGACTATAATGGATTAAATCATGTCTTTCAACAGTTAAGGCTTTATCTTAAATAATGGTATTGATAGTAAACATCTATGGACACAGAGATGTAACTTTATGTTAAGTTTAAACGTAAACGCGTGTGAGAATAAGAAGTTTAACCTCTTGTTTTTTAAGTGATTTTTCACAATAAACATATTGTAATTTTATGGAAAAGAGACTTCACCTACTCCCCGAGCTATAATAATAATAATAACACATAATGGGCCTTATAATAATAATAATAACAAAAAAATCTACTTCTCGCAAAACAGATTAAGAACGTAATGTATAATTTGTGGTATTTCTTAAATTAGTAAGAGATCTACTCAATGACATCACCTTGAAAGCCGAATAAAACTATAGCGCATGTCGTTGTGTGTGAAACAATGGGTTTACTGGAGTGCCTATTTTAATTTGAAGAACAGGATGTGAGCGATTGACGGACTTTGTGTCGGTGCTGCTAGTTTCCACGTTTTGATGGACACTCCAGGGTTAGGGTGTTTTTGTTTCGTCACCTTTTTGATTTATTTATTACTGAAAAATGAAAAGACAGTGGGTGTGAGGGGAGACAATTAAATCTACTCTAAACAAACTGCAGACAGGACACAAGGGCACTTTTCTTTATTCTTTATTTAACCAGGAAGGTCCATCTCTGGTGTCCTGGTTCAACACGGGCAGCATTGAAGTATAAAACATGAAGACAAGCAGGGACAAGTAACACAGAAACTGAAACACAGCAAACCATGGAAAACGCTTGCATAATGCCCCCATTGAATGGCTTCCTGAGAACTGAGGAATATTCATCGCCTCCCTGGATCTGGCTCGAGTGCGGCTGCTTGGTGTAATCTCAGCTCTCAATCTGGCTTTATTGTAGGAACTACCTTGCACGTTTCCTGTCTTTGTGTTCCAGGGGTGGCTCATGAAATCTCTAGGTTTCAGGGAGGCTCGGACTTAATGTGCACCCTGCTGTGTATGCACTGAAATGCCAGGGAGTTTAGATGAGTTTGAATTATTCATTAAATCAGTAAGATTTGTACTTGCATGATTCTTGCTGTTCTGGGTTTGCACCCTGATGGTTGAATGCACGTATTGTAAGTCGCTTGGGATAAAAGCGTCAGCTAAATGATATGTAATGTGAATATAATGATAATGATGACAAATCTAATAATTCTAAATAATTATCATTGACATATTTGAAGGAATTCTTTATTGGTGGCTTTATTGTAAAATTATAAAAATGACTTCATAATTCATTTAAAAGGATAAAGTATTTGATTTGTCAGTAAGATAAGAATCAGTAGCTTCTTTGACTCTGACTGTTTACCAGGTTAGTGGATTTGTGTGTATTGGACTCACTCATCCATCTCCTGACAGGTATAATACGATACAAGCGAGTTTCGGTGTTGTTCACTCACGTTTCGTGTCTGGACGGGGCGAACTGAAACCTGTTGCTATGACGAGAAAGCGCAAGGTTTTTTTTTTGGGGGGGGGGGGTAAAATATTGTACGCAATGATTTTTAAGGAAGTCACTTTGCTGACGGAGAGTAAGTGTGGGAACGCAGTTTACCATCGCATCAGATACGAGGAACATGCCCACTCCCATGCAGTCACAGCAGAGGAATGTCCGAAAGAAATGGGCAGATAACAGCAGACACGGCATAACTCTTTGCATTTGACATGGACTACAGTACAAATAGTGGCCGACATGAAACTGTTTCCTCTGTATTTTCCTGTACTGTATTTTGGTGCTTTTTCTGGTCGTGTGTTTGTCCTGCATCACTTACATGAAGGAATAACAGTGTTGAGTCTGTGTGGCCCCTCACCCTGTGCCTGTGTTTGTTTCTGCCGCTGCATGGTTAAGTAGGTTTCTTTTAAAATGCAGAATTACAAGGAGATGTGGATTCAAGGTACCAAGTATATCAGTTGAATACCTAACAATAATGTAAATGACCGTTATCTCGGGTACTAGTTAAAATTTACACTTCAGAAAGGAAGCTACTGTCTGTCTGAACTCATGCTGACAATTCATAGGTAGTGAGAATTTAGATGGATGGGTGTTTTGTTTTTTTGGTGTAATTTGAGTATCTTAATATTTTGGACTGTTGCTCATATATTTTTTATTTAGTGCCAAATGATTAATTGATGATCAAGCCACTCATACATTCATACAGTGCATCTATGTGCAGCACTTTCTCCATCATGGATCAATCACACCCTCCTGGCACCGTCATCAGATAGTGGGGGTTCACTATCTTGCCCGAGGACACTTTGGAACACAGAATGTCCAGGAGGTCGGCGGGTCGATCCCAGTCAAACCGCCGACCTGCTGGTTAGTGGACACCTGTGATGAAAGGAATGATTAGTGAAGGCCCACGGTTATTATAATATGGACTGAAATAGCCATATTAACAAATATCATGTCTTTGTGCAGTTAAGGCATTAGTTTGCTAATGGTATTAGACACAAGTTACATTATTTCTCACCTGCTTCCCACACACAAACTGCGCACAGGCTGGTGACCACTGCCTCTGTGCTCTGGACAAACAGCCGCGATGTCTCCGTCATCTCGTGTCCTCCAATGCGTATTTATACTGTACTGTATGTCTACCCAAAAAAAAAAAAGTGTGCTACCGTCGAACAGTCCTAATTCTGATTTAATGCGAGTGAGCCACTTTAGTGTAAGCCTTATCCTGATAATGAGTTACTAAGCCTCTTTGGTACATGGCTCATATGATTGGCTTGACTGTGCGGGATCAAAGCGCCGTAATCTCCGGCATGGAGATGCTCAAAGGTTGAGGATTTCAGATGATATTATTTGCCCCGTCATTAGTACAGTTCTAAAGCCGCAGGGTGACTCATCTGCAGCGAGGTTTGCTAATGAAGTATTGTTCATGATTTACACTTTATATTCCATTTGGCTATTTTAAAATGAGACGATCTACACAGTTTCGCTGCTCTTTTCTTGTAAAACATTCAGCTTTTGGTTTTTTGAAATTACTTACAAAAAACTGTTACTCTCTTTTCCGGGGACACAGAAGTTGTGTCAGGCTGTTTGTCCTAATGTCATGACCTCTCAATTCTCACTTAGTACAATCAGAAAAAACACATTTATGTGAGTCAACAAAAAACGCACAGTACAAAGTTCTGCTTGCTAACACAAAGTAGTTGACACCTCTGAAAACAAACTGTCAGTTTCTGTCAGGGGAAACAGCAGATTAATGTCGTCGTCGTCTTCTTCAGCTGACAAGTGAAGCAGAGAGACCTGTCAGTTCCTCGCTCGCTGGGGGTCTGAGGAGAGTCGGTCATGAACCTAACATGTGACAGCAATGATAGATGTTTCTGATGTGTGTGTGTGTGTGTGTGTGTGTGTGTGTGTGTGTGTGTGTGTGTGTGTGCGTCCTCAGGGTGACTTCACCTGGAACAGCGTGTCAGGATGCAGCGTTGGCCTGAAGCCAGTCCACTTGCAAAGCCTCTCAGAGCTGGAAAGGGTTCGCCTCCAGGATGTGGCCTTTAGGCGATTGCTCCGGGATCGCGACCTCGGCTGCCACATCACCATCCCTAAATGTATTTGAACGCAAACAAACACACACACACACAAACACACAAACACACACACATAGTCCCCTTCTCACAGGCAAAAATCTTGTGACAGAATGTTTTATATATTATTTCGAGCAGCGTAAAGGACGAGAAACGTTCCCTCTCTTTCTTCTTGCTGTGTAAAAGGTTTAACGCTCATGTTGCTTGATTGATTTCATTTCCTTCACTACACAGCAAAGGGCCGAGTCATTGCTGACCCCTGAGAACACTTAAAAACAGTTTTCTTTCTTATCCATACGTAAAGTATGGGGAAAATGAACAAAAAGCATTCTCCTCGATTGTGTTATGAATCATGAGTTGCGTTCCACATCTTTGTCGTGACTTTTCTGCAGTTTTCCTGTGTTCGTCAACTCCTCTGAATTAGGAAATGAGTCTAAGAACTTAAGGTGGAGCAAGTAAAAACTGGAACATGGTAGGATTTTTGTTAAACTGTGTTACCGTTGTCTGTTTTCAGGCCACAAGCCCAAAAAATCCCTCAAGAAGAAGTTGGATTCTTTATCGAAAGAGAAGAGTAAAGACAAAGGTAATGTGGGTTTAAATATATTCTTAATTATCTCTATATATGTAGTCAAGTCAGAGTTTGTTTATATAGTACGTTTAAAATGACCACACTTCACAGGCTTGAAATACGAAAATAAAAGGATATACAAATGTAAATTAATAGAAAATACAAAAGCAATAAAACATTAAACATCATAAATATTTGAGAATCAAATGTAGCACAAAAGCAGATGAAATCAAGGTCTCAAACTCAACTCAAATTGAAAGCGAGCGAGAAGAAGTGGGTCTTCAGCAATGATTTCAAAGTTTCTATGGTCTGAGCGGTTCTGATATGAAGAGTTAAACTGTTCCAGAGATTAGATGCAGCCAATGCAAAGGCCCGGTCACCCCTTATATTTAAACCTGTATCTCGGGACATGCAGAGACATCAGGTCAGTTGACCTCAGTACTTGGGATGGAGTATGTTGAATACTGTAGTATTAGTTTAGTAGTAGTAGTAGCTTGTATTAGTCCAATTTGCCTTTTGTTAAGTAGGTTTCAGGGTCTTGTTGCAGCATCACACGTTTAAATTCTAGTGTGGATATTAATTTCCAGCCTTCTCTGATACTTGAAAAGAGTGGATTTGATCCTTTTGGCTGAACCTGCGTTGACTCAGTGCAGTCGGTCGTCCTCAGTTGTTTATACTCACTGAGAACCCAGCGATCAGAATCTTTACAGTTCGGCAAAAGACGTCTCAGAGGGAGCGGTGCTCTTCAACCGCCACTCAGCCCCGCCCCGCTGCAACAATCTGGCAGGAAAGTGATGTTCTCTGTCAGTCGGGGGAAATAACAAAAACAATCTTAAGTGGTGGCACATTCATTAAAGCGTATCCTCAGGCAGGGCCGGCCCCTTCTTTCCTCTTTTTCCGTGTTTGTTTACAGAGGCATTTCAGAAAGTATGTGCTCCCTGATTCTTGAATACTGACTGTGCATTTCAGAGCATGCTCTCTGAATTACTCATTTATTTTGAGCAGCGTCTGTTTAAAAGTCAAAGTTTGTATACAAAGAATGATGCTGTTGAGCAGAAAAAGTTTGATCCATGACACACCCACGTCTATAGAGTAATTTAACGTTTCCCCGTTGACTTGGAGCCAAAGAGATGAACTTTAAGTCTTCCTGTCTGTCTCTCTCTCTCTCTCTCTCTCTCTCTCTGCCCTCTCGTACAGAGGCCGTGCCCCAGGCGTTTGGCATTCCGCTGTCGCAGGTCATTTCAAACGACCGCACGCACAAGCAGCGGCACGATCTCCCGCGGGAGGAGCACAGTGACCCCTCCGAACTGATGTTATCCTTCCTTCACCTCACCTCCAGCTTCAAAAGGGCCAATAAAGAGCTCTCCAGCAGCACGTCGTCGCTCAGCTCCGCCTCCGAGACCCCGAACGAGTTTCCTCCCCTGAGCGCGCCGGACGCAGCCCCGCGGACACGCAGGAGGGTAGGCTTCTCCGTCAACACACCCGATCTGTCCAATCACACTTTAGGATTCTCTGGGAATTCGCAGCTTTTCTGAACAGTCAACTCACTGGGCGGATAAACGGCTGCACCTTATTGTGTCACTGGCAGCGGTGGCTGAATTTGTGGTTGTCACCCATCTGCTTGACAGGGTGGAGTGTCTGTGGATTGCATCACTGACCTTGATGATAACCAGTCTCGGCTCTTGGAGGCCCTCCAGCTGTCTCTGCCAGAAGAGGCAGCTGGCAAAAGGAAGAAGCGCCACGACAAAAAGCTCAGCCTTAACCCTATTTACAGACAGGTGCCCAGGGCGGTGGATCTCTGCTGCCAGCACCTGGAAAAACACGGTACACGTAATCAGAGTTATTATCAAAAGTAACTGTGTGCAAATTGTGCAGGACACAGTTTGTAAATCATCCAATTTAAATCCATTTGATGATAATGTTTAGCCACAATCTTGGCACTAAGCGAGCATCTTTGTGTTCAGGCCTGCAAACGGTTGGAATATTCCGGGTAGGGAGTTCCAAGAAGAGAGTACGACAGGTGAGGTTTCTTCACTTTGCTCAAGTTGCATCAAGCCGTGAGCAACATATTCGCCTCATTAACTGTCCCAATGCTTCCTCCAGCTGCGTGAGGAGTTTGACCAGGGGTGGGAGGTGAGCCTGGATGAGGAGCACAGTGTCCACGATGTCGCTGCGCTGCTGAAAGAATTCCTCCGAGACATGCCCGATCCGCTGCTGACCAGAGAACTGTACACTGCCTTCATCAACACAATGTGTGAGGAGAAAACACATTCTGTACACCTCACACACACACAACAACAACAACTCGCACAATTCTTCTGTGATTCATTTGAAAACTAATGTCAACCTGTGGCTTGTTTTTCTGCAGTGCTGGATCATTCGGAACAAGAGAGCGCCATCCAGCTCCTGATGTTTCTGCTTCCTCCCTGTAACAGCGACACGCTGCAGCGTCTCCTCTGCTTGCTGTCCACTGTGGCTGCACACGCTGAAGACAGCCTGGACAGCGAGGGACAGGAGGTAAAGAAACTCGACATGCCCAGTTTTTTATGGCAGTGTAACAAGTGTGGTCTGTAACAAGGTCGCAGACACATTTTATCAAGGCCCTAGTCATGAAGTGAACATTGGGGGGGGGACCAAAATCTCACAACTTGTTATTAACATGAGATGAATTCATGTTTAATACTGTATTGTAAGTCTAATGTGTGCTTGGTAATTTATACATGTTTATGTGTATTGTATATAACTTTACATATTTATTTTTTATATTTTTAAAAATACAATTACATAAGTATATGAAATTATAAAACATTTACATAAATATCTTTAAATTAGCATGTATACATTAGACTTAAGACATAAGACGGCAAACACATTAGGGCCCACAATCTTTCATATTTTATTGTATTATTTTTTAATGAACAGTTATTACAGTTATTTTAGCAAAAGGTTTCGCAAATTGGTTTTGATTGATCCTACACTAACCTTCTCTTCAGTTATCTCTTCTCCTCCTCCCCTCCTCCACTCTTCTCTTCTGCTCTCTCTTCTCCTCATCTCCTCCTCCCCTCCTCTCCACTCCACTCTTGTCTTCTCCTCTCTCTTCTCCTCCTCTCCTCCTCCACTCCTCTCCACTCCACTCTTCCCTTCTCCTCTCTCTTCTCCTCTCCTCTCCTCTCCTCTCCTCTCCTCTCCAGTCATCGTTTTTTCTTGCCGTCATAGAACAATAGTTTTATTATTATTATTCGGCCAGTTTACAATTCAGTTTATTGGGGGGGCAGATTTGATCATATTAAACATTGGGGGGGGAGTGTCTATTTTATACAAACACAAGGTCAAATAGTTTTCGAAAAACAAAGCAGCCGTCAAAGAATAATGCTGTAATTTTACAATTTCAATGGGATTACAATGAATCCCAACAGGCCTCAAAAGGCAGTAAGACAGATGTTTGTCACAGCTGCAGCTTCTAATTTGAAGAAAGTGCTTTGCCAACGCGTAGCACCAATATGCACGATGATCCATTGTGGGAATCGCGACTAAATGATGCACAACCAGCTTCGCCCTGCTTAACAATAACTACACAAACATTGTGCCTCTGCGAGCATCATTTCTGTTCAGTCATAATTTGTTATTTCCTCCAGCTGATGTGTTGTAACCATGAAGTGTGGGGAAATGTCACATTGTGGGGAAACGCTCTGTGAACAGACTGCCTATCACACCATCTACACATTTGCATCTTTTCACTCTGCACCTTCCAGATAATGTATTTTCCATTCCATCTATTCCAGTCAGGACTTTGTCTGGTGAACCATTTCTGCCATGCACATTGAAATAGCTGGTTACAAGTTCTGAGATAAGCGCTGTGACTACTCAGTATATGATTTATTTTCATCACTGCGACATTTCTATATTCCGTTTGACTCCATATTTCTATGCATAGCGTGATGTGTTGAAGTATGAACTCATTGTCCTTTAGTGCATCACGACCTTGCACTTTGCACGCACCATTGCAGTTCTGCTGGTGAATGTGGATCCAAAGGCCCTTTTGTGTTTAATCTTCTTTTTTGAACACTAACAATCCCAATGGAGATACTTACTTTCTCATGCATTCAAAACCAGTTAATTCCTGACCTCGGTTCCTACAGCACACATACTCTTATATTAAGGGAATAGACTGCTTGGTCTTGGTTTGTGTTACGTGCACATTCCCAACATAACCTAGGTGCGGGGGAGAGTCTGTCTACTGTAAAAGAATCTTGATACGTAAGTTACTTGATGCATATAAGAGTTTTCATGCATGAGGAATGAAAAGACAACGATTTGACTCAGTAGAGCGCATACCTCTGGATCTCCACCTCTAAGATCCAAGCAACGTTAAATTCGCTAGACCTGGATGTTTGTTTGGATCGGCACAAATTCCCGGATCCACCCCCGATTCCAGATCTGCGCCAACATTTAATGGGTTTTTCCTTGTGCCCCACCAATATACAAAATTTCATGGATATCGGTGGAGTAGATTTTGCGTAATCCTGCTTACTAACAAACAAATAAAAACATAACTTCCATGGTGGAGGTAGTAATCTAGAAAAGTTGAACTCCATTGTTCCCAGTCATGTTGGTAAATCTGCTGAATAAGATTGTTTTTTGTTTTAGCTTCATGAGTATTGGTTAAAAAAGAAATATAGATCAAACTGATTTCACTTGGCTTACTCAGATTCTTACATTTCTGTAACTTCAGAACTGTCATCCCCCCCCCCCCCCCCCCCCCCCTCCCCCCAATATCTAAACATCCAGCGAAAGTGTCTGTACATGCATGTGTGTTCGTGTTCGGACTCTCCGGTCATATAAATTCTGTCTTCTGTCTTGTTAAGGTGACAGGAAACAAGATGACATCACTCAATCTGGCGACCATCTTCGGACCCAACCTCTTGCACAAGCAGAAAAAGGACAAAGAGTTTGCGGTGCAGAGTTTTGCCCGTGCAGAGGAGAGCACGGCCATCATCAGCGTGGTCCAAAGGATGATCCATACGTACCATTCGCTGTTTATGGTAAGAAGTGGCCAGTGAAAACCAAAACTCACGCAAACAGGGCTTCTACCTTTATGTTTCCTTGCTTTTCACTAGAAGCGTAACAGTAATCAAAAGGAATTCAGAAGTAAGTAAAAGCCCATCAGACAGTTTCTCTGCATCATTAAAGCTGCTTTTCTAAACGATCGTTCATTATTTTCTCTTTAAATCATACAAGTATCATGAGGTTCCTCTTACAGAGCATATTGTAAACGTAGATAATACCGTAGTAAATACTGGGAACAAAAAAACTTTAACTTTTTAATGAAATGTTCTGCTCTGGTGCTAATTAGTTATTTGCATCCAGCGCAGACACAGTAATTAGTTACAATGGAGAGGTGTGTGATTGTTCATTTCAGGTCAGTTGAAGTGTGATTAATTAAACACTGTAATTTTTAGAACTGTCACCGTTTAGTATGAGCCTGTGTGAGACAGAGTTTTGGTTCCCGCAGGTTCCCGCCGACCTGCAGAATGAGATGCTGATGAGTTTACTGGAATCAGATCCGGATGTTGTCGATTATTTGCTCAGGAGGAAGGGGTCGCACTGCTCGTGAGTTTCCACCTTTTTGTCTCGCGTGTTCATCGCTCATGATTACAGTCGTGTGCAATTTTAAGATACCGTGCTCTTTATGCAAACTGTTTTGGGGTCTCAGAGCAGAAGAGTCCTTCTCCCCGACTGAGCGACGCTTGTCCAGTGACTCCAAAGCATCGAGTGGAGAGGTGTCTCCCTACGACAACAACTCTCCTGTCCTGTCGGATGGGCCGCTGTGGAAATACCCAGAGGGCACGAGTCCTCTCTCAGACAGAGTCCCCCGACTGTCTGCTAATTCAAAAGACAGATCGGGCAGCACCTCTCCGACACTTTCTAAAGGTGAACTAAATTCAATGCAGCATGTGGTATTATATGATACTGTAGCATATGGTCAGCATTATTATAATTAGTGTCTTTTAAAAGATTAGTTTGACATTTTGTTGAATGTTTTGATGATATTCAGATGTGGAGATTAATGCTACAAACGCACAGAAAGCCTGACATTCGATGCAAGAACCTTCTTTCAGTGAGTCGGCAGCGCGAACCACTGTAAGAATATATATATTCTAAAGAGTCATATAACATAATCTATATTTTTGTTGTCTTTATACTGAGGAGATTAGCTGTTTTCCCTGTAGTTTTAATTTATATACATGTGATTGTGGTAACGTTATTCCCATCTAAGTCCCTCTGAGAAGGTGAGTGAGCTTATTTCCAAAAATGTTGAACTACATCTTGAATCTGTGTCCATGGTGATTTTCACAACACAGAAACACACGCCCTGTTAAACTAAAGTAAATAATCCTCTGAATTCTTTTGTCTCTCTCAGCGGCCTCAACTATTTCTGGCAGTGACAATTTCTGGGACACCTGGCACGAGCTGTTAAACAAAGATTTCAGCGGCCGTCACGTCACTGGTAAGGCGACCCTCTTTACTTTAAGTTGTTGCAGAGGATTTATGGGATACGTGATGAATGCTGGGTGTTAATGAACGCTTTCTCCCAGGCTCCCTCGGAGACGTGTCGGAGTGTGAGTCGTATGGATCTTCAGAGGGGCTGAGCAGTCACCAAGGTAACCACAAGTTGCCCGTCGGACCAACCCACAGCTCATTGGGTGTGCTGGAATGCAGACCACACCTCCCGGTGACTCGCCGCAGCAGCGGGCCTGACCAGCAAGGACAGAGACGGTCGGGATCGTCGTTACATCAAGGGCTGAGCAGCCAATCAGGAGCCATTAGCTCAGACGACTTAGCGGCAAGGACAGGAAACCCTTCATGTCCGTTATTAAAGGTCAGGGTGGGGAGTTTGTCTCCCCTTCACTACTCCCGACCTCTGAGGGAGACCCATATATCTCACTCCACGCCCTCCCTCTTCACGTGTCCGTCTGACCCGCACACACCCCAACAGTCCCAGCAGAGCTCTGCTTCCCAGACTGGAGATATGACAGACGCCTCCAGACATGGACAACGAAAGTCCAGTACGCCAGACTGGCAGACAGAGAGGTGGCATATATGGCAGATACTGTCAAAGGAAAACTCCGAGGCCCTGCCGGAAACCTTGGTGTGATGCACAAGTTGACTCTAAACTACAGTGAAGATAATGTTTAGATCTTTCTTTTTATATCATAAGATGCTGAAATGCGTCTATTTATGTTTAATTTCAGCACCAGTTCACGTTTGTATCTTTTATAGGCTCGTAGAACTTTGCACCGACTTTTTTTTTTTTTAAATTGCTTTATGTAATTTGGTTATGTATCCATCCAAAATAGAAAAACTCGTATTAGACTCGAATGTCATAATCACACTTGAATGTTATTGATGCCTAATTTGAAGCCATGAATGTTTTTTTAATGCTGAATGTAAATATACAACTTTACAGTTTGTTTTTGATATGTATTCAATCTACTTTAATTTTGATTTAACTATAGGATCCAATTGTAATCTTCTTAGTAGCGGAAATTCTGCAGCCTATTTACCATCTGAGGCGTTATTTATTTCATTCAGAAATCTGAAACTAGAGATATATATTAATCTATACATTATATGATATACTCTATTTATATTATATTTCTAGATTTGAATGAAGTGTGTTAATTGTCACATATAAGCACTCATTTTCTCTTCATACACTCCTGGACCTTTTCTGTTTGCGATGCAGCGATCACTGTTAAGCAGCAGCACTTACACAGATTTATATTATCTGTAAATTGACAATACTTTGTTATTTAATTATCTTTCTTTTCTCCAGTCGCCGCTTAATACATCAACTGTGATTTGTTCCTCATTTTTCTCCTTAAACTAATATCAGCCTCTCCCGTCTGATACATCTAAATGAAATGGAAACTAAAGCACTTAAAGTGAATTGTTATCGTTATTATTTGCTGTTATCATTGCCTTGGTTTTTTATTGGCCAGGCTCCCGAGGACACAACAGCTAGTCTGTTGATATTAGTCTAAGTTTGTTTTAGCTCCTACACCACAGCCGTATTCCAAGTTTAGCAACAATTAAACATGCAGTTGTGATGTGGTATGAGATCCTCAACACTCATAATTCATAAGACCCCTCTGTTACTTCAGACTGGAGTCGCACTTAACCGAAACTTAGTGCTATGGTATTGCAAATCATACTCATGCCTATTTATGTGTATGCATCTACATCACTGCAAAGAAATACAAGGTAATTGTATTATACAAAGAAAATAGAACCTGATGGGATTCTCTGTCTGTTCCCATCGTATCCTTGTGGGAAATTAAGACATGTGGGTTTTATTCTATGCTTTTATTACTATCTCCTACATATTGATTTATACCATTGAGGGAAACTGACCTTCCACTGGGGGGGTTTATTCACAGGTCAGTTAATTGTGGTTGATCTGGATTCTTCTCTTAGGTGAAACAATTACAACATCAGCCACAAGAGAGCAGCATAAGACCAGGAAACTGTAACCCAGGTGTAATATCGATGTGTCATGACTCATCGCACAGTGAACAGCTGGTAGTTAGATTTAATTCTTGTTAAACTCCCTTTACCAGCCGTGACGGGGACAGTGGTAGTTTCAGGTATTTTTCATAATACACAATCTCTTTTAGAAGTACGTTTTGTTCTGTCAACAATAATTCTTCACGGGGATACAAATTTGAAAACTGAGCTGAGATGATGAATATAGAGTAAAATATGACAAAATATGATCATTTAAAGTACTGGACATGCAAGAAGTACTCACAGTGAGTATGCAGTAATGCAAAACAAATGATTACTTTCCTTAAAGTGATGTTCTTTATCACTTTAAGGAATTGTGTAATTTATTAGTTTGACTTTTAAAGTATTACTTGATTCCAAAGCCACTTACAAGTGTGCACTAAATGCTAAATCTGTCAAATAAGACAAAGTACAAGGAATTCAGCTGGAGAAATGTCACAGTAGGTGCAAGTAAAGCATGTAAGGGTGTAAGAGGAGGAGGTGATCTCAGAAGAAAAGACGAGTCCTTGAGAGATTCCTGCAGATAAAGAGGGACGCCCCCTCACTCGAAGCATAAGTCATAAGTAAGCTGATTATCTTTTGACAGTGAAGCTCTTCGCCCTGATATGAAACTCATCCCTTGCTAAAACAAAGCCGGGGGATTTCCTCAGCACTGCAAATTCCGGATTTTACTTTCTGGCTCCGCAGCTGTGTGTGGGCCGAGCTGTGTTTGGCCACCGCTTAGTCACATTCTGATGAGAGCACGGAGACAGAGCAGAACAGGATATCTGGATGCGTTTTACTGAGAATCCAACCTCACGGTTGTTTGCTTTTACTCGTGCATCTGCATCACAGTTGCACCAGATTTTCTCGACGCTCATTATCCTGATCACTAACAGCTCAAACATGAGGGGGAAAAATCACCTGGAGATGCTTTGTTTAGTTCATTTGTGACCTGCCTCCTGAAAACAAACAGTCAAGATCGAATATTTCATTTGGCGTCTTATCTTTCTGCAGCACTGATGGATGTGAAATGATCCTCTGGCAGAGGGCCGCGACTGTTCCCAGCCGGGGGTCCATCCGGTCTGAGTGCACTCGCTGGCATCAGGAGCAGCTGCAGGGAGGACGGAGGAAGGTCGCAGACCAAAATGAGGCTGAATGTCCAGAAACAAGAGAGCGGCGGCCCCGGGGCCTCAAGGTCGAGATTGATGTACAAATCTCCGAAGAGCGAAAAACGGGGCTCAATGGAGCTCATTAGGCACAAGATACCTTTAAAGCAAATGCTACCAAGCCTCAGTACATTGTCTATCATTTATTACCAAAACCTGGATTTAAGATGATAAAATCAGCTTTTCATTCACTTGCCGTTCATTTTAACGGTTACTGACCTCATGAATTCATTCGCCGTCTTTGTTACATCGTCAAACAGCGGACACGTATCCAATTTAATCACATTTTGCTTCCAGATTACTGCTAATGTTTCATCGTACGAGTGTACCATTAACACCGTCACGTTAAGTTCATGTGCTGCAGTTACATTTCCGGAAGTTTAGAGAAGAAGTTCGTTTTTGCCGTTACTGTTTCCTCTTGTCCTCTGTTTTATTTGAGAATGTATTTTCTGCAGAGTTGAGTTGAGTCTGTGGGTCTGACTTTGCAGAAGAAGCAGCTGAAAGCAGTTGGAAATGTAAAAACAGACGAAGAATATAAACTGTAGAGAAACACTTCACAGCTTATACGACTCATTCCTATTGACCGTATATAAAGATGGCCGACATATCTCCTCAAAAGTGAAGCCAAAGTGTATCGATCGCCACCTGGTGGCTGGCTACAGTACATGTAATAGATACAAGTAAATGTACACATTCAATACATTTTTCTCAAAGATACTGTCTGGTTTTAATTAATTATTAGTTGTTTGATGCAAGAAAGAAACAGGGTGTAACATCACGATTGACAGCTGAGACTGCCTTTGATTGATATTTTCATTTCTGGGTAGTGGGAGGAAGTGGAGACGTGTCATCCATCCTTATAAACAGTCTGTGGTCTTGAGTGGGTGATAAAGTTTATTTCAAGAAAAATACATTTTCAAGTATGATCAACCACTTAGTTCAACACTTCCTGAACAAGATGTAAAAGTTTCACAAGTGATTCACTGGAATTTGAAAGACAAGTTCAAGCATTTGATCAACTTGCTTTTGATTCTGAGCGACGCCTCCCTCTTCCTCGGAGGTGTGGTGATGTTTGAATTCATGCTTTCTACTTAGATTTCTCTAGTTTTCCAGAACGATTTATTTATATGGTTTTAGATTACACACCCAGGGAAACATTTTTCTCCTCCCTCCTGTTTTCTATGATCTCAATGACGAGCTGTTGTTTATGCAGCCCGCAAACTCGCAAAATCTCATTTGATTCCCCCCCATCTGCTCTGCCTCATGCTCCAGTTGGGATATATCTGATTAATATTACCTCATTCCGAAACAAGGTCCACATTTCACCCAGAACCTGCAGCTACATTTGTTCATTTGAGTGTTTGTTTTCAAACAGATCAGTGTACATATACATCCTATGGAATACAGACTGTGAGTAGTTGAGCATGTAGCAGGACTGCCACACATACACCAAGGATTTTAGTGCACACATTCCCATCAATGGTTTTCTTTACTCTGATATGAAGCAGGTTAGCTGGGATGCCGGCTGCGTTTCAGATGGTGCCGCTGGGGATCACGTCGGGTCAACCTCAGTAAATCAGTGGGCTACTTTTTGCAGACTGGTTTGTGAATACTTCACTACTTGAGTCGTGTTAGCAGAGCTCCATTTGCACAGACACCGAAAGGCAGTTTGCAGCAGGCAGTTTCGCAACAAACCGAAAATTATGTGGCTGAAACAAAGACTCCCGGGCGGCATCAGGAATTACAGCATCCAGATGTTTCCCTCTGTAGCTTGTCGTTATCAGGCTTGTTTCATGGGACACATACGCACACTCACAGATCCAATGTGATTCTCGCTCAGCGAACCTGCAAAATGTGTGTGTGGGTGTGTGTGTGTGTGTGAGAGAGCAAGAGATATTTTTATAGCCTTACTCCTCTCAATGGCCTATACGTCCATTTTAGAACTTATACGACACAGTTCTATAATGTGAAATGTTTTATATATACAAGAAACATCATGGAAAAAGGTGACAATAATAGCTTTGCTACACTTGTTGGAGCAAAAGCTATTGATTATGATGACAAAATATCAAAGTTGTTGAGTTCCTGGAGAGAAGCAGTTTTCGTCGTGCTGTAGATTCTCTGGTTTATTAAAATTACATGTAATTCCCCCATGAACGCTGATTTCAAGAGAAGCTGCTGCTCAGAAGACACAGCTTCAAATCCAGCTTCAATCATACTATCATGATTTCTATACATCAGGAAAAAAAAGAAGTGCCGGCCATTAATAATTAATCCGAGGATGGACCTCTGAAATTATCACAGAGCGTCAAAGAGTTAAAATGCAAACTCACAAATACTCAGTATGACCGTGTACCCACGAGGAAAGAGAGGATTTCATCGGCATCTTTAAGACGTCACACCGATGTTCCGAAGATGAAGTTCTCTCTGTGTCCTCCAGTTTCCTGCAGGCAGATTATTCCTCTATTGTTGTTTCATCTTTATTTTCTTAATTTTCTGATATGTTTTTCCTGCTTCCTGCCAACACTTATGAAACAGACATGCAGTGCACTGATTTCCAGGCTGCTGAATCAATCCGGTAGTTCAATATCTGTTAAAAGCACTTAAACAACGGCGACCAATCATCCCCCGCAACAACTAACGTCGCCTGGAGCTCTCACCGGACAAAACCACCAAACATATAGAAACACACTATAAACTGCAAATTACTCCACCTTTTTTTATCGTAAATATATAAGTTTTAAACGTTACATTACTCTCCGTGCTGGTGTAGCCGAAGGCAGGATGTTATTTTCAACCCTGTCTGTGTAAGTGTGGGTGTGTGTGTGTGTGTGTGTGTGTGTGTATGTGTTCAAAATAACTCAACAGCCCATGGGCAGATTTCCATCAAACTTGCTGGGATTATTACATGCGGGTGTATCTCCAGATGATTACCTTTTTGAGCTGATCGGTCAAAGGTCACGGTCAACAAAGACATCGTCAGAAAAACACATTTTCCAAGATAAAAAATAGAGTAAGAGACAATCTGAAGCTGATATTGATCAGATAATTATTCCCCATCAGATGATGTCTGAAGTGATAAATCATGAAGACTTCACAATGAATGACATCTCGCATTGTTGAAAAACATTTTTTTTTTTTAAGGAATGGGGTTAAGGTTACCTGGCATAACATTTAGGAAATGGAAAGAATTAAGTCCATATCAACAGTTGTTGAACCAATTTTAAACTCTTAAAGTTTGGAGAAGTTTCATGATTTAAAAGTTGTGTTTCCTTGATCTGAGTCAACCTCACCTCGGTGTAAACTGTTATGGTAATGTATCATCTCTAAAGATCATTGACGTTTCAGTGGAACCCATGTATGAGGGCCCTCATACGGAGAAGGATGAACCTTAGAACAAAGCGGTGAATGTTTTTCTGTAATAACCAGAAACGTGGATTTTATATCTTCTTAAATTTGAATAGATATTTTCACAATCTGAATATCTTTCACTAAAAGTCTGGCATTAGTTTCGGCAGAATGGAACATATGCTTACAGTGGCCTTCGGGGGTTTTTATGAAAAGTTATCTCTTATTTTCTTGTCCCAGAAGGCCAAAGTACGAATGATGGCCTGTATAATCCCAACAGCACATCAGCCTCCAAGCATGTCATCTGAAAATGTTCCATTATTTCCTTTATCTCTCTGAACAATGTGACATGACCAACATGTCATTCACAAAACAGACACGCACAATCTGTTTGTCTCAGCCTCACAATAATAACCACACACTCTTGGCTCTCACATGCGCGGCCATGCTTTCCTGTTAATCCGCTTGATCAGACGTCTGCTGCGGTTGGTGTTTATTTCAATCCATGCTGATCTGTCCTAATGGACAAATCACTAACACTGATGGGTGATCCAATATTCAGTCAGTCCTTCAGAGCAAGACCAGATCGATGCAACAGAGAGACTCCAAATTCAGTTTCAAATATTTTCTTATGAATCTCCAGTGACTAGTTTTAATCCCTGAATCCCACAACAATAAAAGACGAAGACTTTTTCGTATCCGTCTCCAGGAAAAACAAGTTTGAACTGCAGGAGCACGAACTCCACCCCTGCAGCCGTGGCACCTTGCGTAACTGTCACTTTGTCAGAGGAAGAACAAGTAACAGGAGAAAGTGTATTTTCAGAAGACGACGGGAAAGGATGAAGAAATAGATCAAACTAAGAGGCTGAATGTAAGCGTGTATAGAAAGCTGTCGAGGCTGCTTTGTTAGGATTGACTCTATTTATTAAAGAAAGTGTTGGTAATCCTGGAATAGCTAACAAGAGCAGGCTGCAGTTTAGAAATATACAACTGACACAAGAAGATTTGATGGATTCCTTCCGGTTTCATACTGCACGCTTCCACCTGGTTTCTTGTTATTCCAGCCAGTAGATTTCGTGTAATCTTGTTCACAATCAAACAAACCAACAAACAGACAGGGGTGAAATCCACACCTCCCTGGTGGAGGTGAAAATCTCCGACCAGTTCGAGCATCGGCAGAGTCTTTGTCGAGCAGCTCTTAGATTTCTCAAGACCAATATCTGTGTTGGTCTCTGAGTTTAATGTGACCTCAAATATTCAGGCGATGGTCAGGGACATTAAAAAGTATAATAGCCTCGTTTCATGTACTATTTTGCAATTTCCTCCCACAATCCCTCCAAAATCAAGGTTAAACGGGACGTCTTATTGTGTGGACGGGCGGTAAGCCAGGAGGTTTTGCACCATTTTATTATTTCTGCAAATAAAGTGGCTTTAGCCGTATTTATCGGAGCTCCTGTGTGGTTTGAAACTCTGCTGTGTCTAATCCAAAATAACCTGCCCGGGCTTATATAGAGTCCCAGGCCCCTTTTCATTCTCCACAGCGCTCCAATCCGTTTTTCAGTTTTTTGTTTTTAATGTGTGGCTCACAGCTTTTCTTTGGCCAGAGCCTGCGCGACCACACAGGCTTTAAATTTTGCGCCCCAGAAGAAAAGAAAATATACCGAGAGAAAATGTTACCTCAGTTTTCTTTGCATTAATGCGATTTCTCTTTTTCTGATGTGGTGCAGATCACAACCTCATAACACCTTGGTTTACATATGCCGCACGGAAAACGAACGTTTAGAAGTTTCAGGAGCTGATCAGTTAAGTTCTGCTGAACTTCTCTGTACCCTTGACTCTGTATTTTGAGGGATGAACACCCCATTCCTCAAATATGATCTCATTATTGCAAGTATGGAGTTGTGTTTGCAGGCTGACTCATCCGTCTCATGATGAATTCTCATTAGGGCGGAGAAACCAATTCTCTCTTGCTTAATAGCATTTTTTTTCTCTCTGCTGCTCTCTGCCTGCTGCAGGCTTCTGTAGATGCTTAAGCTTGAGCCTTATGTTTTCTGCGCTTGGTAACTCAATGGAGCTGCCTGTGGCGCAGGGGAGAAGCACTTTATCCCTATTATCAGATGGTGATTTACAATATATCACCACCCAATCCAGCCTCGCACACACTTTCACATTTTTTTCTTTTTCTCTTCACCTGCATATTATGTGGAAATCTAATTATTAAAAGCACCATTGCCATTGTCAGTGATCAGATACGAGTTTTTGGCTGATTTTCAGGATGATATGTGGGGTTTAATGAGCGTCCTCCTCTTTTGTTCCATGCAACGCCAGCTCACCAAAGGGTTAAGTGTTTCCAGTCTCCTGTGCAAACCTGTAGAGCAGATGAGTAGCAAGAAGTGTGTGTCAGTGAGGTATGTGTGTGTGTGTGTGTGTGGGGGGAGGTGTGTGTGTGTCTGTGTGTGTGTGTGTACACCCCGACGAAAAGGGAGTGTACATGCAGACAGTGCACCTTCAGCCTCCTGTCTGTTTCACCTCAGGGGAAGTGCCAGCTGCTCAACAGTCATGCTCTGTAGCAGCCTAGTATTTATTCACCAGGGAGAGACACTTAACACTGCAGCCATGGGGAAGCAGGTAAGATCTGATAAAGAAACAGTAAGTGGTATTGAGTTAAATGAGTTTAATCAGCGCTGGGTCTTAAATTTTGTTTCACAGAATAGCAATAAAAAAACAATCCTGTGGGACTTGATGTTAAATCAGAAATAATGCTGATGCATTAAGCCCAATCAACTTCCTGCCTTGGAAAAGATTTGTAATAGTTCTCCTGCAATACACATCATTAACTTCACATTATGTGTAATACCAGGATTTCTCTACATGCCGCACAGTCAGGAAAATATTAAATGCACACTCATGCACAACCCGGTTTTCACAAGACGAAGGCAGCACATTTTACACAATCACTGAAGGAGTGTTGGTTGTTTGTGTTTCTTTGTATGGGAAAGTTAATTCAGAGACAGAGCCAGATATGTTATCAAGTTCAGTCTTGTTTGCACATGCGGCACAACTGCTGACAGGAGAAATCTGCCTCCTCATAAAGGTGCTGCTGGCAAATAATTATTATAGCCCAAAATACAAAAACATTTCTTGAGCATGGGGAACAATTGCTCGTCGTTTCTGTCATTGTGTGCAAGGTTCTTTTGTATTTTTTACAAGCGTAAACGTGGATTTTCAATGACTCGGCAAGTTCTTTTTCTTTTTTTTGGTGTGAACTTAAGCAATGTTATGTCGGCCTGAGCGAGAACAGAAGGCGTAATTGTGCCAAATAGCTGCGGATAGGGAACTCTGGTTAATTCATTTTGGTTCCCCCCATGCACACATCTGGTTCTGCTATTGCTCTGAGATGCCCTCATTCCCTCAGTTTGGAGAGAATAAAAACCTAAGTTTTCTTTCTTGCTATTTCTGTTTTGTGAATTAGATCCATTGTATGAACTGGCCCGTGAAGAGAAGACAATTCACTGTACTATTATTTTCCCTCAGTGCGTTGGACGTATGGTGATTTGAATCTCGCGCAGCTCTGTGTCTTCTTTCCCTTTTCCCCCCGAGTGATAAACACGACTGTCTCCGTCAGGTCAGCGGTGCCAGCTCCATCAGCAGCTGTGAAATCTCCGGGCCTGCTTGTTGTGACAGGGCGCGAGCGGAAGCTGGTACAGTCTCATTGTTAGAGCCAATAACTGTTCATGGAAGTGGTGTGTGTGTGTGTGTGTGTGTGTGTGTGTGTGTGTGTGTGTGTGTGTGTGTGTGTGTGTGTGTGTGTGTGTGTGTGTGTGTGTGTGTGTGTGTGTGTGCGTGTGTGTGTGTGTGTGTGTGTGAAGAATATTCTTATATCAACGATACCTCCACGGGAAGAGCAAATGTTTAATCCACGTTGAACTCCAAAGAATGTGCTTCTCAGGCCAAGACGGAGGAATGTGCTCTCCTCAGTCTTGAAGGAATGCTTTGTTGACATGTAGATGGAGAGTAAAGTGGGAATATTTCCTAGGGCCACACTGAAACCAGGGAGAAAACTGATCGCTCTGACTGTCTTTTAACCTTCGGAGCATCGAGTAACGCTGCAGAGACCGGCCTCTTGCATCTATTCTCTTTGTACACCGGTTATCGCTGATGGTGCAAGCTGCAGCAGTGGAAAACGCTGTTGGAAGTCGCTCTCCCTGAACAGAGGGTGTTTTGAAATCGTCCCTCAGCTCGGATGCAGCCGACCCAGATACCGACAGCTGGACCTCTGCCTCTGGCTCCGACGGTCTCCTTGGACACATGAACACGACAAGCCACAACAGATGTTCAGCCCTCCTCCAGCATTTCTTGGTGTAGGAGGTCTCATTTTCTCTGAATAGGAGGACAGAGAGAACAGTGTGTGGGTCTCAAAAGTCCTCTTAGCAGTTTTATACCTGGCTACATTGAATATATAATGTCTTTAAAGCCGCTGCTGATGTGACTGTGTATTCAGGAGCTGGGTTTCGGCTGGAGTTTGCAGACGCGAGGGTGGTTGAGTGTTTCAGCAGCACGATAAGATAACATAAGTGTTGTTGAAGGGAGATTCTTGATAAAGATGTGACGCTCAGATTTTTTTTCTCCTATCCCTCAGAAGCTGGAAGCAATTACAGGCTTCTCCCAGCAGCAAAGAATGTAGCAGACGTTCACCGCACCCTTTCATAAGAATCTTTTTCTTTTTTTCATGAAAAAATACAAAATAAAAGCAGAGACTTTCAGGCTATGAGGATGTGGTGAGGACTAAATATAAGACATGACCTTACTTTCCCAAAACTCAGTCGCTGTTTTATTTCCGATGAGACAGTTCCAGACAGTAATTGTGTTGCATTCAAAGAACAACTGGTTGTTATGGTCTGTGATCTTTGATCATATCATAACTTTGTTTTAATCATTCAACGAGGGCCAGATCATAAACCAATTTCATACACCACTTCAAACATTATCAAAGTGTCTCAATGGTCCTGCTCATTACAATTACTAGGTGAAGATTCCATAGGTGCTACTTGGGCTCGGGAACCAACGGAGACCATCAAGCACCCAAGTGTGCCAGCACAGTCAGGGCTGAATTTCATGTCACTCTGGATCAATGGCAGATCTTCGATTTTTCTACATCAGGGGCCATAAAGGGGCCACAATTTACACAAAGGGGCCATTTTTATGCCCAACATCAATGCACAATTTCCTGATTTAGACCTAAGTCATTCCTTGTTGTTTTTTCAAAACATAACAAATTGTCATATTTATTGTTAGTGTTGTTAGTAAGTGACTAGTGACAGGAAAGGGGCACTTCAGTGGCCAATTAGATTCAGCTGGGGCCAGGGGCTACTGGATCCGCCCCTGCACCAGATGATCCAATCCGAACATACAAAAGGAACGACAATGGAGTGTGACAACAAATCTAATTTGAATATTCAGTAGTTGTTTGCGCCTGTAGGTTAGAGTTTGGGTTTGTGTTGTCCTTGGTTTTTGCATAAGGTTTATTTTGGGCACGGGGATCGAGTTTTCAACTGTTAATAGCACTCAGTGACAGAAACACAGACCGGCGCCGAGGCCTCAGACAGATTCTTTTACACAAAATTCAATCACACCAGTCTGCACCACAGCATTTATTTGTTTCCTACAACGCATCAGAGAGGAGGACTGGACGGAGCATCGATCCTGTTGTTGGCAAAACGACCAACACAGCGCCAACAAGGCTGCACCATTTTCAGGGGAAAAGAATCAATTCCGGGTCAATGCCCTCAACAGTCCTATATGTTCTGCCAGCTAATCATAAAGCGCTCTGAATGCATGTAGACAGTGGCCGATGCGATTGGCTCAGCAGCTCTTTTGCACACTCTGGATTCTACCCAGAATGCTTGCAATAAACAGCATTTAGCAATTAAAGTCTCAGGGATATCACCTCGAGTAACACCTCTGTGTTGAGAGTTGGAGATAAATTGCGGTAAGTGTTAATTGGCTCGGTACTAACGTGTTCATTTATTTAATGATGTTTGGTGTGTTGCTTGGTTATTTTCCCCGGGGATGAAAGCAATTAAAATCTTGAGCCTTTGCCACGATGAGGTCCGGCCATGCGCTCATCTTATTGTTCACTGGCAAAACAAGGAGTGGCGGCTTTGGACTCGTCCTAGTTGGGGAAAACAATTATCTCCGCTCAGATCAGGGTTTGCTCTGGAAAAAGACGACCGTGCGCTAACTCAATTAGACGTGTGCAGTCAGAGTTTAATTGCTGAGAGCTCAATGACAAACACGACATGATGAAGATGTTCTGTTTTGTCCTTTTGCTCGGATGTGGTGCACAATCTGATGAGTGCCTTTTTTTTCTCCAGTTTGTGTAGAGCCGAATATGAAATGCATCGACGCAGCACAGCCCTGGAGACTGATCCCATCTGTTCGGGGCCTGCCTGTGTAGTCAGGAACTCATCACAATGTGGTCCCCAAGGTTTATGCAACCCCCCCCACCCCCCTTTGTCTCTCCATTTGTTACCTCTTTGTTTTATTGCTGAGAGGGCGGGGAGCCCGGGGCAAGAGCACACAACCCCAGAGATGAGGAGGAGGGGGTTGGTTGGTTGGTTGGTTGGTTGGTGGACCTGAGCCTTAATGGACACAGCATCCATGAGATGGCCCAGTGCAAGTGATGCTTCCTGGACATGTTTTACGCTTGCGTGAACTCAGGGCTCGGGCAGGGCGGGGCGGGGTAGGGTTGGGGAGCTCTAGCCATGAGGGAGGGAGTGTGGAAGGAGACGAGTGTAGCCAGGATGCTACTGCATGTTTTGTTTTGTCTTCCGCCCATGTGCAACTGAAAGAGAAAGAGGCATCAGAGGGAGTTGCATCTTCCTGGGCTTTAGAGGATCACCCCGGACAATAGCACGTAAGTCAGGCTTATTCAGCTTATTTTTTATGGCTGCTGTGTCATTGGAAAAGTTGCGATGATTGGATTCAGTCAGCAATATCTGCTGGAGTTTATCCTTCTGCTGATCAGATGTGTCTCCTCTTTCTCTCTTTTCTGCGTAACGTCGATTTTGAACGCCTCAGATTACATTTATATTGAAGGACTCCTTTGTTCAGTGCACTTTCTAATGGCTGCTGCAGCAAGGTGAGGAATAAACCCTCTAACAGAATGATGAAGCTTACAAATGTCTGCTAGTCTGCTCCCTGGGAGAAATCCTGTTTCCTTTTTCTCCCCCATCATCATATTTCACAGCCTATTTTGTTCCAACTTCTTATCTTCTCCTTCAGGAGGCCTTTTCTGGCCCTTTTCAGGTCTTTTCCCAATTAATACAGCTTGATGTGCCAGCCGCCACTGAGAGAACCGCCTCAGGCAGCAAATGGCCTTATTTAGTGGGGATGAATATTCATTTGTTTTGAATAATTATTTCAACAGTGCTGTTACTTATTGATAAGGGAATATATGTACAGCATAATCCAAGATGTTTTTTTCTATAATTTCCAGAAGTAATTTTGCAGGGATTAAACCTAGAACATAAACATCTTGATTGTCACTTATACAAATGCATTAACACAACATATAACTGTTATTGTCAGCCTCCCAACATCTGGACTGGATTAAATCATGACTTTATGTCCTATTAATTGCTATGCTGGAACATTCAGTTTCTCTTTTGTCGAAGATGTCAAATATTTGGATTTATAAACTGTGCATGATATTTGTTTGGAGTGCTGGAAGTTCAGCTGTTATTTTCGTCAATTTCTGCAGACAGAGACTTTGTGTGTTAGCCTGGATTTGGGTTTCCAGTGGGCGAGGTGGGGACAGACACTCAGACCACAGCCCAGACAAGTTTTTAGGGATGTCTAAAACAGAGGGAGACATTTTTTTTTTTACACTTAATGCTTCTTACAGTTCAGAGAGGGGATGCCAGTTTGGATGGATCCTGGAGCAGTAAACCATTTTCACCTTTCAAAAAAAAAACCACTGGCCTCAAATGTCACCATTACTCCACAATCCATGTAAATATCATGGGTTTTATGGCGTCTTATTGCAGTGAAATGAATCTTGATGTGAACGTGTGAAGTGGCGAGGTCATTATCCCGTTGCGTGGCGCTGCGAGGCCTTGGGCGGCGCTGTAAATACTTACTCGTACAGATTTCCTTTGCCGCTGTAAATTACCGAATCTGCGGCGCACATCTGATTAGCGGTGTGAGGATAATGTAGCATCGCTGTCTGTGTGTTTTACACGGGAAATTGATTTGTGCTGTGCTGTTTACAAATCCATTAGTGTGTTAGTGACGTGGGCAGAATAACTCACACAAGAGGCCGTGCTTGAATCGACCGTTGCCTCTCCTGGCTTGTGGGCCTTAAGAGGGGAGTTGTGGTCAGTGGGAGTAGAGTGACCCCCTCTCAGGTCCCGCTAACGATGTCCTGCTAACAATGTCACAATATGTGTCTTTTTCCCCGACAAAACGCGGCCGTCTTTAGATTGGCAGGGGACGTCGGAAAGAGTGACAGACAGCAGTGGGCTTGACTGAGGAACAAACTGAGGCTGTGAAGAGCGAGCGGAAGGTTTGCCAGTGAAAAGATTAGAGTGGCATCTGGCTCGAGTGCCAAGATGCATCGCTGCTTTCGCCACACTGTCATGGCAACGGAAGCTTTGCGCCGCTCTCCCAGTCTCCCCAGCGAGTGTCCAGACTGTACCAAAGAGCCATTTAAAGTGCTTGTGATTCTCCACGTTGACCCCGGCGTTCACCTGCAGTTAATCATGTTACAACGTAAATGGCTCCTTCTTAGGTTCCCCTGCGTTAACGAGACCTTTGCGACGCCAGCGTTTGATTACTCACTCATTTCCGCGGCTTTATTTTCCTCTTGAATGACATGTAAATGAGCGCGCTGCATTAAAAAGTCTATTATACAGGTTCACGTAACCTCAGCTGAGCATCTCGACAGGCCCATCCATCCCCGTCGCTCCCATTTGTCATGCAGGGCACCTCTGCTCCCCGGTGACCAATCAGGAGCGCCTCCTCGTGTGGCTGAAAGCACCCACCCCCCTCGCCGCCTCATCATCAGACGTGATTGACAGCATCCCACAGGAAGGAGGGAGGGGGGTTATTTACCTCCCTATGTTCTCATGGGAGTAAGTTAATGATCCCAGCCAACAAAATAATACAAAGCGAGGGAGAAAGCCTGAGAAGTCTGTGCCGGGGTTGAAGCATTTGGAGCAGTTTGGGCTTCCTTTAGAGAGGATTAGAGGAGGAGAAGAAACTGTGTGAAGGGACTTTCAGAGATAAACGGTGAGACAGATGAAGCAGCAGAGCCCAGACAGAAAGCAGGAGCTGAGGGGAGGCTTCTGAGGAAAGCCAGTGTTTTCAGAGAAATCTCTTCCCGGGCTTTATTGCTGTTCGTCACCTGG
The DNA here is from genome assembly GCF_009819705.1 of Hippoglossus hippoglossus. Taxonomy (NCBI): domain Eukaryota; kingdom Metazoa; phylum Chordata; class Actinopteri; order Pleuronectiformes; family Pleuronectidae; genus Hippoglossus; species Hippoglossus hippoglossus. The sequence goes on along the minus strand of NC_047171.1, from coordinate 14,567,214 downwards.
ACTATGGACCGGCTGACTGACTGACTAACAGACCGAGAGGTAAGGGATGATCTGTAATTCCAGTGGGGGACACTTTAAAGTCGACTTTGGACTTGAGAAAGTTTTGGTGCACTTGAATAAATGTGCATTGCTGTATCCATGCGTGCACTTTTCTCCACGCAGATTTTTGACATTTTGAAATCAATTACTTTGCACATTATGCACATACTGAGGCTCCTATTGTATTTCGCACTGGGTGTCATGGAATCACCAAGATACCAGTGTGTTTATGTGACTCTTCAGGTCTTTATCTGCCCTCTCATACTTTACAATCTAAGTTGTTTTCATTGCTCTCACCTTTCGCCTTCATACTTTATTGAACCCTGCAGGCGAAACTGCAACACAAGAACTCCTGGCAGGCGCCCGGAGTCGCTGCTATTCCAAATCAATCCGTGTCTCGTGTGCGCCGGTTTTACCGCATAACAAAAACATTTGCTTTACACAGAGTTACTGTATCAACAACGCTGATTTGACGTGGCTGACAAGGTCTTCTCAGGTAAAAGACGCCTCCAACTACAAACCTCAGACCTCAACAGTTTCACAGCGAGCGTGTTCTCAGACCCAGAGCCGAGGAAATCGATGGTACCTCATTATGTGATCAGCATCGCCGTTGTTTGGATGCCAAGTGTGTCAGCCAGCACATGTTGGGGAACATTTTCCATGTAGCTGAAGACTGCTGAACAGATGTCACGAATCTGAGGCAACTTGCTGCTCTCTGTAAGTCAGCTGTCTGAGCCGCAGCACATTCCTGCGTGTTCATGTTTTCCGTGAATGTGTTTCCATGAGAAAACTAAAGGCTGGGATCACTGATAAGAACTTAAGTTGTCGAGTTAGTGCGGTTTTCTTGATCAACATCTGGACCAACCAACTGCTTAAAGACAGGGTTGTTGTGTGGGAAACAATGAAAGGTCTCTGAATTTACCTCTGTTTATCCTAGTTGGAATTTGCTCTGGAGATCTTTTTGCGTTTACATTCAATAAGTCAATCAATCAATCACCAAAGACATTTTATTTGTATAGCCCATTTTCATGAATCACATTTTACCTCCCAGGGCAACATCCTGTGTCCTTAGCCCTCGACAAGAGAGAGGAAAAAAATACCCCAAAAAAACCTGTTGAACATGCATCAACAAAATAACACGTCTTACAACATTCACGAGAAAAGACAGTGTCTCACACAAGTGTCACAATGTTTCAAGTATTTTATTCCAGATTCATTTGAGTGTATTCTGAACTCACCTCAAGTATGAAACATGTGTCCAACAGCAATGATCCAGACCACGTTTGTTGGTAGGAAAGGCGAAGCAGTCGTGGTCGATATTATCTGTGAATGTCATCTCACCAAACTTTGCACAGAAATGTGTTTTTTTATCCACGGGTTGTTTTTGTGGTGTGCAACTCAGCCTTTTCGAACATGTTTATTTGAGGATGAAAGTTTTCTTTTTAATGAGCGTTATGGCAGGACTCCATGCTCTGATAGCACTGTGTGATAGACCAAACCACTGGAGAAGTCCTGCCCCTCTCCCACGATTGGCTAATGGTGGATGAGTTAGGTACAGTTCTCAGTGAGAGGAAGGGAAAAGGGGTGGAAAGTTTCGATCCCCCTGCTGACAGGCAGCAGACGCAGAGAACCGGGTTAGAGGGTCAGTGCCTCACATGGAGCAGCAGAGACCAGTCACTCATTGATCCGAGCTCTGACCTCTGCAGTGGATGATCTGTGCAGAGCCCCCCCAAATAATCTACACTGGCGTTTGAAGGTGGTTCTTTTCCTCCGCTGCCTGTTAATGGATGTAATCATGTGGCGGGTAAGTCACAGGGTCACTTTTAATTCAGTCTGTTCTTTACTTTATGTTGCTGTGCCTCTGTGTGTTGCTGCCTAAACACTGAGTCATCACATATTTACAAGTTTCCAGGCAGCAGTTTTCTGTACAAGTGCTGAGTCTGTTCGGCCTTGTTGTGATCACAGATTCCTGCATGTTTTCAACTGTGGGTAATCCTTAAGGGATAAGGTGACTAAGTGAGGAGGCCAAGGGGAATTTTGACATTTTTAAATAGCACTGAAGAGAGATTCAAATTCAGTTTGTCTGCAGTTTCCTGAAATATACTTTTCTACGTGGGCTCTGGCTGAAAGAATGTATTTTGGTTAGGGTAATCCGGTTATTCCTGAATTTACAGTCACATTCCTCCTCTTGTTTCATCATAAAAGTATATTTATTACCTCTACTCAAACTTAAAAGGATCAGCCGAAGCACCGAGGGAGACAAAAACCAGCCTTTTATCCATAATCTGGCAGCAACACAACATTTGCTTCGCGGATAAGATAAAAAGATACAGACGTTTCTCCCCGTTCAACATCCATATGTGCCGCGGTAATAAATCTGGCCCCAGTTTGTGACAGGCCGACACACATAAAAGCACACAGGAGTCTTGTTACAGGGAGATAACGGATGGTAAAAAGTGGGACGTTGCAGTTGGGGTCTGTTGTCGGATCCCTTATTAATTAGTAACTTATCTTGTTCTGGTGAGGAGGAATGCTAGACATCTTCCCACCCAGGCTTCTGATCGCTGCCGTGACAAATAGATATTAAGCTGTCACCATGGCAGCACATTTAGAGGTCTCAGTAGAGAAAACAACACACGGCATTGATTTTAAGTGAAGGGTTAACTGAGATTAACTGGAGGGGGAGTTTGTGAATAGTAATGTTGTTACTGTCTGGTTTTTTGAACTTGTGGTACTGGAAGGAATATAAAATAATATATTGTTGGAATTTAATACATTTGAAACCTATTTAGAGTTAAAGGTACTTTGTCACCGCTCAGGGTAGTTACTACCAATAACGTTTATTATATATATACAGTTGCAAGGTGCTTTACACGTTAGAAATGAAAGATTTAATAGAAAACATAGTAGAGAATTGGATTAAAAAATATTTGAAAAATAGAGTAGAATAGAACTGAATTGAAAAAATGTTACAGATAAGAAAAAACTCAAAAGATAATAATTAAATAGAAATTATAAAAATAGAAAGAACAGTAGAAAACAACATAAAACAAAAAATGATATTATATCATATAAGATAAAACAATATAATATACTATAATAATATATACCTACTAATAATAAAACGGTTACAGATTAGAAGAGCATACACATTTTAATTAAATTAAATTAATACTTAAGGCATTTGCTGTGTGTCACACATCTGCCACAAGATGTCGCTCTGTGAATGTTTTCCCTCCGGCTTTATAACCTCACTGTGTCAGTCAGTCGTTTCATGATAAACGCTCCTTCCTCATAGGTCAGGGCTCGGCGTGAGACGAGTCTTTTTGTAAAAATGGACTTTACAGCAGCAGCAGGCTGCAGCCGCCATGTTTGGAGAGTGACTGACTTTCTGTGGAGCTCCTGTGGTTGTGGGGAGGAGACGGTGTTTTCCCGCTGATGCCACCTGCCAAGCCGCAGAGAGGAAATGAGAGCTGGGTGCAGTTTGTGCTGCTGACCACCATGACCTGCACAGACAGAAAACACACAGAGAGAAAGTTGAACTGACCTTAAGAACTCGTTTCCACGTCTCAGTCTGTGAGACACACAGCAGCTACAAATATTACAGACCTTTCTTCATTTGGAGATAAAACATCCTGTTAATGTGAAGGAAGACTTGAGTCCGGGGCTGGGAAATATGGCCGACAGTTTTATCAAGATGAACTATTTTATATCAGTAAGTATCAATAATCATCACAATACTTGTCACATTGTTAATTAATATAAGTTTAAATATTTGCATTTTGCTTCTGAGAGAGGAAATGACTTCTAGTTTTAAAATTCTTTTATGAGCAGAGAACAAATGACAAACACTAGATAAACAGCAACATATTTTACTTATCTGATTCAGATCTATAGACCGTATTTAAAGCAGCTCCCTCAAGTAAAGCCAGACCATCTCGATCGCCATCTGGTGGCTGTCTACAGTATTCCTCTTCTGGTTTAATGGATAGGACATGGACTATAATTAAAGGTCAGAGTACAGGATAAATTATTTTTCTCAAAGATGGTCTCTGTCATTTTAAGTAGTTCTTATCACACTGATGTTCAAGTGTTAATTTTTCTAATAAGTTTGGTTTTAATTCGTTATCTGATGTCAGGAAAACGGGGTGAGAGGTCAGGATTGACAGCTGAGACTGACTCGTGATTGGTCGAGCTCATGTATCGACAGGTACATTCTGCCTCAGCTTCATCCCTGGATCCCCTCTAAATGCGACTGCACAGATTCAGGCTGCAAGATGGCTGCATTCGTATCCAGGATGTTTCAGCTTCGTTTCTGTATCGTGAGAGGAAGTGGAAACACGTGGTCCATCTTTATTTGCAGTCTGTGTTTAACACGAGTTTCCCACTTCAGTGCAGAGTGAAAACTTCCTCTGGCACTGTCATTATCTCCCATGTGATCCTGTTTGACAGATTAAAAAAATTCACTGGACCAAATGTTTGGATTTGTAATTAACTTTCCGTCCATAATCGTTTAAATAGCAATAATAAAGGGTTTTGGTCGTGGCCAGGAACCTTGCACAGTTAATCTCAGTAATGTGTGCAGCTGCAGACCAGGTACATTTGTCAGTCTAATCATTTGGCCCGTGCTGCTCCAGCTGTAAATCACATTAGGCCTGAGCGCGCCGCTGCTGAGCTGGCTGCATTTTAAAGGGAGCAGCAACAGGCCACGCATTGGTCACAGCTATGCTGTGAAGACAGGATTACAGATAAATATGTTAGGTGTCTGCCCCGGGAAAGAAGACAAAGAGCAATCGCACTCCCTCAGTCGCTAAATACGCGCTTCGGAGCTGTGATTAAGGCTGATAAAAAACCATGACCAAAGGGATTAGAAAGTGCTTGAGCGGGAAATTGTCTTCCTATCTGAGACATTGTAATTGTTTCATCTCTAAATGACCCATTATTCCCTCATCAAGTAAAACTCAGAATGTTACGTTCCTGCTCGAGTTCATCATCATTTGACAAAGTGCCGGTGTATCACACCTGTCATACCTGCTGATGCTTTTAGCATCATGATTCTGCTGTGAAACACATAAACTAATCTGGCTTTAGTGGTATATAGATGTATTATCGTTTTTGTGATAGGAAACTATGATTTTATATATGATCTTGGTTATTATATACTCTTATTGAGTTTTTGTCATGTCCTTGTCTTAAAGTTAATTTGTTGTTGTTGAGTGAACTGAACTATATGAATCCGATTGGTTGTTATATCTGATGCTTTCTCAACTTTTGGAGCAGTGTAAGAATAGTGAACTTAAAACAGCACACACACCGAACACTGGTAGGCGTATATAAAGTTATGAAACTTCACCCACTCCATTTTTACTTGGTCCTGCATTTAAAGTTTAGTATTGCATAGACATTTGTTCTGTACATGAAACAGCAGCAGCTGCAGCACAAACTCAGCTGACACGGAGGTTATGTTTTCACCTCAGTCTGTCGGGATGTTTATTGGTTTTTAGAAGATTACGCAAACTTTCAAATTTGGCATGGATCTCGGCATGGGGACGGATCTAGGGTTTTTATTTTATGACTGTCTTTACCATTGTGAGATTTTGGCATTTTTACCAATTAGCAAGGGAATGATTCATGGATCTTGATGAAAAAAATCTGGCATATTCGACTGATATCTATGAGTGCATGTAATTTGGCCTAGCATGCTTTCGTTTAAGGGAACTGCTCAGCCTTGGTAGAGGTATGAGCTCTACGGAATGCCATTCTTGTAAATCTTCTCTTATGGTTCTCCTTGGAAAAAAAAAAAAAAAGTTACACAGTTCCCTCACCGATGTCATCATCAGAAAATTCCATCCCAGTAGTAGATCATACAGAGGAAACCTGGGTTATTCCAGTCACATCGGCATCTCCAGAGCTCATCCCCATCGCTTTGTCTGAAGAGTGCCTTTAATATTAACAGTGCGTATCTGTCTTTCGGGAAAAAAGGATAGTCACTCAGGAGATGCCTTTGAATGACAGGAGAACTCAAACGCAGCACAGCGGGGGGGTGTCTGGAAATAGACACACATGGTCAGCAGATGGTTCCTCTGCGATCCCCACACAAGGGCCAACTGGGGCAGGCGAGGATGCAGCAGATGATGTTGTGCAGAGTCTGTCTTTATTTGTGGACACGTCCGTCAGAGTGGATGCTCAGTGTCCTTCAGCTGTCAGGAGGCTGAATGGGGATTTTGTTCTGATTGTTAGGCAGAGAGGTTCAGTGTGTAAGATTTGGGTGAAAGGGATTATTGGCAGAAATTGAATATAAAATAATCCTTGTGATGTTTCCTTGTGTGTTTCATCAAGCAAGTTTTCTTTACCCTAGAATGGGACCTTTTATATTTAAATACTTTATATAAACATCAGGAGCGGGTCCTCTCTACGGCGGCCGCCATGTTTCTTACATTAGACCAAACTGGACAAACTAAACTCCTCTTGAGTTTTTATGACAACTGAAGGCTACCACAGGTTCTCATGTTTGGAAGGGGAGGGTGAAGTGAGGGGTATTCAGCTGCAACATGCAACTCCACCACTAGATGTCACTAAATTCTACACACTGAACCTTTAAAGCCTGCAGAGGTTTATGATTTTAAAACACCCATGATGTGTATTGCACTTCATAAGCCCCTGGAGGGACAGACAACATCAGGTGATGTCATAAACGTGCTTCCACTTCGCCCCAATTCTCTTTTTTCCCACGTTACGGTTGAGTCCCGCTGCCTCTCATCCACGTTTGTGTCTTCAGCCTTTCTCTCTAAATCCCCAGAGGCAAAACCCAAGAAAAGTTCCAAGCCACTCTTCCACAGCATTGTGTGTCTAGAAGCAGAGGGATGATCGCACATTGAAACCTGAAACGCTTTGTGTTTCTAAATGGGCCAGGCTGAGAGGACACTAACCTGCCTGTGAGGACACTGTCTGGGGCTCTGCATAATCCTGCAGCCTCTGCTTATTTGATGATTTGACCCGCTCTCACTCTCTCTCTCTCTCTCTCTCTCTCTCTCTCTCTCTCTCTCTCTCTCTCTCTCTCTCTCTCTCTCTCTCTCTCTCGCTCTATCTCCTACTCTCTCCCTCTCCCTCTCTCTCTCTCTTGCTCAGTCCCTCTCACTTCTGTCTGCACTCACTCTCTCTCTCTCTCTCTCTCTCTCTCTCTCTCTCTCTCTCTCTCTCTCTCTCTCTCTCTCTCTCTCCTTCCAGTACTGGCCAGAGCTCCAGCTGTAGGTGGAGCTGGCTTTCCTGGAATTGTCGGGCAACTTTTCCTGTTGTGCTTGCTTTACCGCTTGCTCAATCTCTTGCTTTAATGACAGCTCGGCTGCAGGATTACTAGGGGGGCTGCGAAGACTGGAGCCATCTGGACGCCACTCTCCGCAGCATGCTGGGGCCAACGGCTGCTGCGTTTGTTGTCATAAATATATTTTCATGATTCAGGTCAGAAGTTTTCCTTCAGCAGAAATGTCTCGGAAGAGCAAAATGGGGCGAGATCCATCGGTGGGTAAAGTAAACTGTGTATGAATGGAAGAGCTTTTGTGGAGTGCATACTTGACTCGGGGCTCAGTGTTATTTTACAAGCTGTTTCTGTAACTTGGTGATGACATCAGAGGATAAGCGTCTTTGCATTGTGTTCGCAACACAAAGCTCTTTAGTCAGTTTTCAGTATTCAGGTCTGCCGGGCTGAACTGACAACTCAACCTGTTTGACGAGACCTGCAGAACCACAGGGGCCGCTATGTTGTTGCTGGGAGCTCCTGCTGAAAATGATTTGAAGTTGTCTCGGGTTTCAGAGTGAAACCTTGAAACCTGAAGTTTCATGTGTCACAGTTGGATTTCGGGAGTTACTTGTGAGCAGAGTGCATGAAATGATCTGAAATATGAAAGAGGATGAATGTTTAAATACAAACGTTAAAATTATATATATGTCAAGAGGCATGATGTTTAACGTATTTAATTTAAGACCATACTCCTCTCAGAACTTTTAGACATTTCTTTTTTAAAAAACAAACTTGCACAGGAAACAAAGGCCCACAGATGCATCACAGCCTCCAGAGACAAGTGCAACAATCGCCTCTTGTTTTGTACAGTGCAGTAGGATGATGTCTGTGGAGATTTGAATAGAATGGCAAGGAACAGACCCAGGTCTGTGGCTCAGAGGTAATTGCTCTATCCTCAAAACTTCAAAAAAGCTACTTGTGTCGGACTCTCCTGATAATGAGCTTTTGCCTTTTTCGCACATAATGAGTGGAGGTAGAGGGGTTCGCATAGAGCGACGCTGTGAGCACAGTGTGTCCACTCGCAGCTGGGGTGTCTGACCGGCCGGGAACAAAGGCTTAGTGTCTGTGATAGTGTGGAGCCCCAGCCATCAGCAAGCAGGCCAATAGACTTCTGCTTGGCTGAGCTGTCAGTCCTCACAGGCCTGCGAACTATACAGTAGAGAGTGGAACACATGGGGACAAGCTAGACTGTTCCTGTGCCAAATTGAAATGAGCCGCTGCGGAATTCTTAAAAGTTGTAAGTTCGGCCAAATAGAGCATACACAAGTCTGTCATGTATGTACACATCATATGCAAACACTGCAGCCTACTCGGTTTAATTTTCCAATTTGCTTCATTTCAATAATCAGATATCTTATATATCTACTCAGATCATATTGATATCCATATTTGACATTGGAAATCAAATAGGATAGGAATTTAAATATTATGTAAATGTTTACAAGCACTTAATAATATAGACAAAAGATGCATGTTGTTTTTTTTCACATTTTTGAAAAAAACAATTTCAGGGACGCTTGTCTAAACCTGGACATTGGGCTATGAGAACCATTTTTTTTCTTAGGTTCATCTGATGATTGCTTTCTTGATCAATTAATTTCGTATTTACAATTAAGATTTTAAGAAAATTTAAAAAAATGCCTAATAATGATAAGATTTTCCGAAAACAAAGGTTACGTCTTCACGTAGCTTGTAGCCAAAATGAAAGTCGAAAATCTTCCCAATGGAGAAGCTGAAACAAACAAATCTTCTGGTTATTTGTCAGAAAATTAGTTGTCTATTTATTTTGTAAGGGGGGACTAATACTCCGCTCTACTGAGGCCAAACAACTTCCACAGTTGAACTCTTTTCATTCCAATCACTTCTGATTTGTTTCCCTGTCATCTTTGCAGATAGCTGATCAGCTTCCCTGGATTTCGCAGACAACCCCTCTTTGTTTCGCCTGAAGATGGAAACACTGGAGTCTGAGCTGACCTGCCCAATCTGTCTGGAGCTCTTCGAGGACCCGCTGCTCTTGCCCTGCGCTCACAGCCTTTGTTTTAACTGCGCCCACCGCATCCTGGTGTCTCACTGCACCCCCAGCGAGCCAATTCAGTCAATCAGCGCCTTCCAGTGCCCTACGTGTCGCTATGTCATCACCCTCAACCAGAGGGGCCTAGAGGGACTCAAGCGCAACGTTACGTTACAGAACATCATCGACCGCTACCAGAAAGCTTCTCTAAGTGGACCTAACTCTCCGAACGAGACCCGGCGCGAGCGAGTTGTCCCCACCAGCAAAGCCATGACCTCTCCCAGTGCCCGGGTGCAGTGTCAATTCTGCGAGCAGGACCCTCCACAGGACGCCGTGAAGACCTGCGTCACTTGTGAGGTGTCGTACTGTGACGAGTGTCTTAAGGCCACCCACCCCAACAAGAAGCCCTTCACGGGCCACCGTCTAATTGAGCCCTTGCTGGATTCCCATCTGCGGGGGCTTATGTGTCTGGAGCACGAGGACGAGAAGGTCAACATGTACTGTGTGACAGATGAGCAGTTGATCTGTGCATTGTGTAAGCTGGTTGGCCGACACCGAGACCACCAAGTGGCAGCCCTCGGCGACCGATACGACAAACTCAAGGTAAGACGTGACGTGTAGCTTGAGGAATGCTCAATGATCTACGATTCACAGAGAAACTGTTCCTACTAATTTTAGCCCCGAGAAACACGTGTTCAACTCCACCTCACAGTTTATTCAGTATCACAGTACGACAGCCAGACAGCTATTGCTAATTTGTTGAATTTCCATTTTGTAAAAGATATAAGCTGATGTTTGAGCTTGTTGATGTAGAAATGTGTGCACACACACTGTGCATACAGTTAACAAGTTTTGACGATTATGTTCTGCTTATAATTCTAATTTCTAACAACCTACATTTCATGCATTGATTTTATCATGTTTTTGACTGTGCATCTGTGATATTGAATAATTGAAGAGCAAACTCGGCAAATAGTGGAAACTCGAAACATGCAATGTCATCTGTGATCTTCCTTGCAAATGCAAATAAGTTAATACTGAATAATGTTATTGCTAAATATTTGCATCTCTGTCAAACATTGTATATTGTAAGTAAACAAATCTACAGCCGCATAGCAAACAAATAACCCTCCAAATTGGACTTCCTTTAGATTTTATAACAGTGTTCTTGTGTGGTAATATTTTATAAAAATCCCATGAAAAGACCAAAATAAACAGTTCATACATCTTTCTTACAAATTTATGCAGTCAAAGCTTCCTCTAGTATTCCATAAACTGTGCTATTGCACTAGGTGGCACGTTCCTTCAATGAAAATGAACACCGTAGTTTATTTTCAGTCAATCCCACTTAGTTTACTATTTCTACCTCAACTTACCATTAGCATACCAAACCCATTCATCCATATGCTTATCCTTTGAGGGTCACAGAGGGTTCACCAGCTGTGGTGAGAGGCAGGGTACGGCCGAGACAGATCGACGGTCTATCACAGGTCTGACACACAGAGAAACTCAACTATTCACACTTACAGTCGCACACCTACGGGGCCAACTCACCAGACCCTGTGAGAGGAACCTGGAGAGCACATGGATGAGGTGATAGCTTGTGTGCATCAGCAACTTTAATGCTAGAACAGATGCAAAGACGTCCGTAGTTCTCTGGTGGGTTGAAACAACCTTGTGATTCGAAGCGATACGGTTCATGGGATTTCTTGAAAGACTGGATGCTCGTGTGTTTGGAATTTGAATTAAGCTTGACTTGAAACAAAGGCAGATGTGTGTTTTTTTATATAAACAGCATGAAAGTGGAAAGGCTCAAGGTGTAAGAGTCCAGCCTGACAGGTAACTGAGCAGGCAGGCGTCCAGACAAAGCATCCATACAGAGCGTGGTAGCCTGAGCGCGGAGGGAGGCCGGCGATGCGGCGCACAGGCAGACGAGGTATTAACAAGCAGAATAACAAAACTTCATTGGACTGGACAGAGAAGCAGCCGTAGTGTGTCTCCCCCCCCCCCCGAGAGAGCATGACGAGTCTTGTGGGATTAATCAGCCTTTATATGCAGCTTCAGGTATGAGTAGATGATGTGCAGGTGAGCTGGAGGGAAAAACAGGAACAAGGAAGTCACGTGCAGCCCACCACACACACACTAACACGGACAGAGGAAAGTAGAAAAACAACACACAAGAGGCAAGGGAAGAGGTGGCAGGAAATATGAGAACGGAACAAGGTGTAATCCAAAATTATAAAATGACGTGGTTATTCTGCCCGAACAGTTTGAGAGAACTTCCCCATTGCTCAATCTGATCGAAAAATATAATTTGATTAGGCATAATTCACAGCAAGCAGAGTCATGTGGTGTGATGAGTTTGAGCCAACCACGCAAAGTGGAGTGACATGCAACAAACATTTTTTTTTTCTTCAACAATTATGACTTTATTTTCTTGGAAAATATACATTTTTTCCCTCATAAATGCTCAACTCAGAAATTATATATTTTTTTCTTGGAATATTGCTCCCCTCTCCGAACTCAGATCATAAAAAACAGATTGATTCACATTCGCTAAAAACTACAGTGCCTAGCGAATTTATAAAAAAAAAAAAAATTCCTTTGAAAGAACAGAAAACATTATATTCACGACCTGTTTTCAAAGATCTCTATATTTGGTCTTTTCATGGGATTTGTTTACCACAACGAAAGTACGAGAATCTTAGCAGTTTTATCCTTTGAGAGCAAATGTGTTCATAAGAAATATCTTTGTGTTAAACACGTATAAATAGAACTTGAAATAGAAGTGAAGTGAGTTGGAAGCCGTCGGACACTTGGCCACTTGTCAATGTAATGACACCCAATGCAGCAGACTGCTCTCACAGTTTTATGCGAAGTGGGACCGCTCACTTCCAGCAGATGGGCTGACATCAATAAGACATGAGAAGATGCTGTTTGCTGGAGCATGAAAAGGTGCCTCTGCATTCCTGCCATTGGAGCCCCGAATGAGTTTCTCCTGTAAGAGATTTCGACTCATCGGGTCAGCAGTTTGACAACACAGTTGGTCTCCAGCAACCTCCTGGGATCATTTTATGACCATGACAAGGCAATCACACTGCCGGGCCGCAAGCAAGCGAGGCAATTTCTTTTCAAATCTTCAAAATGTCTATGTACTATTGAACTCAGCTGGATCGCGCTTTTTAGCTCAAAGTTTCCTCAAGTTCATCCTAAAGTTTTTTCCCGAGAATTGCATGAAGTAGACTTGCATGAAGAAAAGACGAGGGCCCCTCCTCCTGTCAGACACCCACCATGTCCACGCATGACTCACAGAGGGAAGGTTTACTTTATCCCAAGTAACACCCGAAACCCTGTCGTGCCTGTTTCTCTGACTCACGAGTTTGGACACAACCAATCTTTTGCACTTTTACATTTTGGCGCGTCGGGTCGGTGGACCAGTCTTAACCTGTCTCCTTTGTCTGATCATGCTGTCGTTGTGCAGAAATCTTCTGGCCGCTTTCTCTGTGTGGGGAGTGAACATTCACACCAGGAGACGGACCAGGTGATCAGCATCATTTCTTTAACTACACATTCAGGGACAGACGTTATGTTATGGAACAACCTAAACCTGAATCCTACTGTTCAAGGGCTCCAGTTGTTTTAGTTGACCCTTGAACAAGGGTTAGGGTTGGTTTAGGGGTTAACCCAAACCCTAAACCAAAAGAACGAGTGACATGGGAGCAAAATACATTTGACACCTGATGCATCGGGTGAGTCACATGACAAAGGCACATGGTATTGTAGCCTTAAGGCTCATTTATGCTCAACTTTAGACACTTATACAGAAATAGACGCCGTCTTTTGTCCGTGCTCTGCGTTCATTCCATCCATATTTGTGCACATCTTTCAAAAGCGAGGAATTTTTTGAGGCGAGATTTCGCAAGTTGGTAGGAAACTAAAAGCATGTGGCAAACAGACATTTTTGTCTATTTCTCAAGAGCTACATTATCACAACCTCCTCCACGGTCGGCATATTTGTTATCGTCAGAAACACTTAACTCTGTGCTGCCCACTAGTGGATGTATTGCTTCACAATCATGCCAACGTAAAGGACGCATTGAAGTATGTTGGCAGTGACGGTTACATCGTTTGAAACAGACATATCTTTTTCCGTATGTAATGGCAGCATAAATGAGCCTTTAGGGGTTATTAAGGTGATAATGGTTACATTCTGCTTTATGCAGAAAATGCACAATGTTGTAGTTAATGTACCGTTCTTTCTTTTTTAACAAACACATTCTCCAAGTTATAAAAGACAGTAGTGTATTGGACAGACTGAGATGAATAGAGTCCATCTAATAGCTATCGTTGTTTTTCTCTTCTCCTCTTTAGTTGCTCAATGTCACTTTTACAACAGGACATATCCTGCTACTAATCTATGTCTTTACTTGTTTTTGTGTCTTGCTTACCCTTACTGTATATTATGTGTAGTTAGCTGCATTGCTAGAAGCCTCAAGTGACAGAGGAAAAACGAATTTCCATCTTTAGAGAGAAATCGTTTTTTTCTCACGGCACGCAGGGCAGAACCCAGGTGGCGTGCAGCTGAGTTTGTTTATAGTTGTTGGTTTTTCCAAACACATGTTTACAGCCACTACTGCCTCACATTTCTCTGCCAGTCCCTCACAATGGGATAGTGTGACATTGTAAAGGCTTGAGTGTGCGTCTGTGTATGAGAGCACATGCGTGCCTCAGTATTATATGACCCTGGGTCTGGCATGTGTTATTATCTGTCCATCATCCATTATTTATATAATGCAAATTATAAAAACACTAACAAGCAAGTTGAAGTCTGACTGTGGGAAGAAACACATAAAGCACCAGGAATCAAATTCATGCTCAGCATCGCCGATCACTGAACTACAATGCTGACATATTAAAATATCTAATATATGTAGTTATAGTCATTCAAATAGAAATTGAATCTTACTTAAAGAATAATTTTTAAAAGATTGTTTCTCATCACTAGTCTCTTAAATCCAAACCTATATATCAGTGAATTTTTCATTTAATCTCACATAAACTAACCCAAACGTTCCTGAACAGCTCCTGAAAAACCAAAGAAAGTCAACATCTTATAATAATAATAAAAAAAGTCCTTGACAAGAACAAAAAACAAAATATCATGAGGGTTCTCAAATGATCCACTTGGCCTTTTTCAGTTCTTCTAAACTGTATGTGTCAAGATCTTATTCAGTATCGATCATTTGATTACACTTTAGGATTCTTGCTGAATCGTCTTTATCTACCACAATTAGAGCCGGGCCAATATGGATTTTTCACTGGTGGTGCCGATACCGTTATTAAGGAGTAACAAATTTCTGATACCGATTTATCAGCCGATACATATTCATATAAAAAAGCAGCAAAAATTCCTAAGATGTTATTATCAAGCCCTCATGAATGGCAATGTAATTGAGATATTTTACAGGTTAACCATAAATAACTATAAATAATAAGAAAACACAAATACAACCAAACATGTAGAGCTTGAGATAAGAAATTAAACAAGTTAAATTTAAAACATAAATATACATCTTTTCTGCACTGTTTATCCTGTAAAAGTAAAGTTAAATATAATGGAAATAAAGTTTGAATACCTGCATGCATCAGTGATATTTGTACAACAAAATATCAGAAGAGAAACTCAAACAAGTTTAACTCTTCTTGCCTCTAAAGAATTGTTACAATTTTACCTTTAATTCATGACTATAAACAACTAATGCACAGTGCACCTCATTGTTTTTGTATTTGTGAAATTCAATGAGAAACTAAACTGCCCTCCACTTAAGTAAAAAATGTACAAATGAGTCTGAGAGCCTGTGCAGCTCACAGGATAGTGTAACAACCTTTGACAATGGATGAGGTTTCTGATGTTGACACAGGATAAACCATCAGGTCCTGATGGTGACCTGTCAGGACGGCGAGAGGAAGGAAGAGAGACTGGCCAAAGCAAAGTTGTGGGACCAGAAGCACTCACATTCACAAAAGGAAGCCGCTATTCTTTCCTCTCATCAGCCCTAAATGGTTTTAGGAAAGAGACTTCCATTAGAGAGAGCCCTCCAAACACACGAGGAGTATAAATGTTGCAGGAGAAGCCGTATTTTAAGCACATTGTGAAATCCAGTACACCACAATGAGAGAGAGAGGGAGAGAGAGGACTCTCTTTGTCTCCCACGCTTTGTTCTCCTTCTCTCTCCCTCTCTCTCTGTATGATCTTTACTCACAGTATGGGATACTTGTCATAATCCATTCACAGAGACAGTGTAGACTTCCGTGGTCGGCATCAGTTTGATCCATATGTTATGTTCAATTTTAAAAGTTTTGAACCCACCTCACCTTCACCTGCGACTCAGCGTCTGAAATGGCTTTCATCACTTTCCTTTCCGTATGAATAAATCATAGTGTATAGTGAGAGCAGTAAAATAAGGCCTCTGCTATTTCAGTACACGGTGATGCACACGCCTTATAAAATCACAATGTGAAACATCGAGGCTTAACAAGGTCTCACAACCATTTGCTCCGGGCTTTGGATCTTTGAAGTCCTCTCTTATCTTTTTGTTCTTCTCTTCTCTGACTTTTTCTCCTGACAAAAGAAAATCGGGGGCCATATTTGAAATTACAAAATATGTTGTGCTTTCAACTTAAAAATCCATATCAGTCGTGAATTATTTAAAATCTCGAATCAATTCACATATCGTCAAATATTAAAACAAGCCTTTTCTCCTGTTTTTATCTATTAATATCAGTTGAAAAACAAGGTTTTCTAATGCTTATATACGGATTTCTTTTGTCCACAGATGTAAAAACTCTTTCTTCTTTCGGTTGGACCACACTTTTGCTTCAAATGATTGATTGCACGTACATCTTTTGCTTAAGAATACTTCTACTTGCAATATCAGAGGATTCTTTTGCACCACCGTCGTACACAGTAATCATGCTGCCCAATTACAGTGAGAGATTTAGTTTGAAACATAAGCCTCTGATCTGAGTCAGTGATTAACACAGCCGGGGTTTAGTTGTCCAAATCACTGGCAGATGCTCTGCTAAGCTCTGTGGCCTCAGCAGGCAGTATGATGGGATCTCTGGCACATGGGGAGGCCTGGGGATGGAGGCGGCGCTCCACGCTGATCAAAGCCCAGAATGTGGCCAGTCATATGCAGTGGCGGGCCTTGCGCGTCCTCTCCCGTGCCCGTTACAGACGTGGTCCTTATGTTCCCATTCACCTAGCTCTCCTCCAAGATTTATTCAGCTGTTTACAGTTTTATGCCGGGTTTAGTGTGTAATTAAATATACCTCTTTCAATTCTGTTTTTGCAGCAAGCCCTGGATTCCAACCTCAGCAATCTAATCAAGAGGACCAGTGAGTTGGAAAGTCTGATGGGCAAACTTATCCAAACCTGCCAAAACGTGGAGGTGAGGTTGTTTATCTGTTCTCTCTCAGGTGTGTGTGTGTGTGTACGTGCGTGAGCTTGTGTGAGTGTGTGTGCGTGTGGCATTTCATGGGGAGAAAAAACTCGATTATTAACACCTGCATGATGAACTGCTGTACCTCAGAGTGGCTTTTCACCATGTCAACAAGATTAATTGCTCATTAGGTAATAGATCATTAATTTCTGTGATTATGCATGCGGTTTGCTGCAAATTGAGTGTTTCCACAGCAAGACGCTCCACATATTTACACTGCTCAGCCACAACATTAAATCCAGTTGTAATATGCTGTATTTACCTGGTCATGCTGCTGTAAAAACACTTAATGAACGAGGTGAGCTGATTGGCACTGTGGCCCAACATGCAAAGACGTGACATGTTGTTTTCCTGCCAATTACAAATTAATGTCACTGTTAGTAATGCATGTTATAAGAATTCAACACATTGATATGTGCAGTATAACATTTTTTTTAAAGCAAATGAATTGGTCTCCCTGTGCTGACTGTCTCTTATCTTTACGTGCCCCGTGTCCTGTCCAGGTAAATGCATCGCGACAAGAGAACAAGCTGCTTGAGGAGTGTGAGCTGCTGATTAACATCATACAGCAGCGGAGACAAATCATAGCCACCAAGATAAAGGAGGGGAAGGTACTGTTCATCACCTTTTTGCGTCGCGATAACCTTTGTTTGTGTATCACCTTGCGTGTCCCCGATAAGTTTGCCTCCCCACGCGGCTGACAGGCTACAGTAGCTCACGACTCAGCACCACGAGCACGCTGTTGTTTTTCTGAATCCGGTGGTGACAAATCACCATTGCTGGGTAAAACCTTGCATCTTCAAAATGTTACCCTTCAAAGCAAGGGTATGTTACGTAAGATTCAATAACACATTTATCATTTTACAAATCATCATTTCAATTCTTGGATTATAATCTGCAGTTGTTCACGTTTTATATTGAAAAACGCCAGTGAAGAGCGTATTGGGTAATGTCATTGTCCTGCTTGTGCAAATGCAAATGTCCTTTGCGCAAGTAGAGCAATTAAATTATGGGCGATAAAGTGACATTTTTCAATAAACAACATGAACCACTGTAGATTAATTATACCTCATTCGTGGGCCTGCATCTTTACATTGTTCTGAAGGTGAATCCTCAAAGACTAAATGTTCTCTTGCATGATAAAAATCAAACATCGAACAAATGCTCCATTTTTCTTTTCTTAATCCAAACAATGGGACTTTATTTCTTACATTTAACAAAAACAGCACCAACACGGTACATTAATTCCAGCTGTCTGCAATAGGAAATGCAGGAATGCTGCCTGATGATTAGAGTTTAGAGAATCTAAGTAATGTGAATAGTACATGTAAGTGAGTGTTACTGAGTGTTACAAGTTCGCAGTAGTAAATTATGTTCTTATACATTTAAATTGGAAACACATACAGTATGGCTTTAAATAGTCAAACTATTGCAAACTAGTGCTTTCCCTTTTTTTTTTGTATATTTGTTTCCCAGGGTAGTTTAGATTGCCTGAGAAAATGTACAATGTCCTAGTAGTTCAGAGAAAGTTTTCTGAAATCACGTTGATGCCCAGACCGCTGCTGGTGACATCTGTTTGGGAAAATTCGTTTATTTGATTGATTGTATTACTCTACATAAAATACATGCACTGAGACACTAACCAGGCTGCAGCATGAATTGCTTTGTTTTCTTGCTGTGTGTAGTATCAGCCCACAGCTCTGGGTTACGTCTGACACAGTGTCCATACATGCGATGCCGATGTGCCGGGCCCCGATGTGCCGGGCCCCCCCCCCCCCCCCCCGTTAGATGCCATTAGAGCGGCAGTGGCACACTGTGCTGTGTTCAGTGTCAGACTGAGATCAGCCCTGCTTCCTGTGATGACCGTCCCTGGAGAAAGACTCTTTCCTTCCTCACCCCGTGCCTCATGTCAAGTTGTGAGGTCGCTTTCAGGCAGGGAGGCACGGAAGGGGGGGGGGGGGTCTGGTTCCTGTGACAAGTGTTATGAGGGATGTTTCATATATACATTGCTCGAGCAGAGTAGCTTTTAAAAAAACAGAAAAATCTAACTGTTTCTCGCCCAGAAGGATTTTATAATTGCCGACGTGAAACCAAATCAACCATCTAGCAGATTGGTGCCCCATGGTCATACATTGATTGGTTTATTTACAAAGCTCTTTATTTACCAACATGTCTTGTTTTCTGCCCAGTCTTTGCGAATGAGGAAGCTGGCCCAGCAGATAGCCAGCTGCAAGCAGTGCATCGAGAGGTCTTCCTCCCTCATCACTCAAGCCGATCAAACCCTGAAGGAGACGGACCACACTCGCTTCCTGCAGACGGCCAAAAGTACCTGCGAGAGGTGAGAGAACGGTAAAGAGGCAATGCCATCAATAGAGGATGTACGGGATTAAAACACCTGTCTTGTATGTACCTCTTTATTGCAGAGTATCGATGGCAACGGCCTCCTCTCAAATCCTGTTACCAGAAATCAATCTGAATGACACGTTTGATAGTTTTGCTCTGGACTTCACGAGGGAGAAGAAAATGCTGGAAAGCTTGGATTACCTCACAGGTGAGTGGAAGTGGTTGGTTTGTGGTGAGCACAGATATTTGTATTGATTATTTTACGGTTTGGCAGGAAATCTATGTTCACCTGAATATTTTAGAGGATTTTCTGTGTTCATTTATCAAAACAGTGCAATTACAATTATCCCCAACTTATCCTTCAATTATGGATTCATGCAATTAAAAAGTTCTGGCGTGGATAGAAGCAGGGAGTTTATATTTCAGCTTTAATTGTGCCTTTTAGCGAGTGACAAAAAAAACAACAGAATCTAAAAATGCCAGACAGCATTTAAGATTTATTTTTTTCTCGCTGAATGAAACAGGTTTGATTGTTTTAAGTTCGCCGCCCGTTGTGCAGCGTGAATTTAACTCTGCATGGGGGCTGTGGCTATAACAGCTAGAGGAACTGCCTAATTACACTTGTCAAGCTAAAAACACAAATGGAATGCTGCCGTTTACCACCACAGGTCTCTGAGATTTTCCTGTTTGTTACCTTTATGCTGCTGTGTGCAGAATAGCATCCACGCAGCTCCCATTAATAATTTAGAAGCAACATTTTGCCTTTTGTTTTTCCGACCGCAGCTCCAGACCCGCCAGCAATCCGCGAGGAGCTGTGCACAGCTTCGTACGACACGATCACAGTTCACTGGACATCAGACGATGAGTTCGTTGTCGTGTCGTATGAACTTCAGTACGCCATCTTCACCAGCCAATCGAATGTCGTCAGTAAGTCTCTATAAGCGGCGCTCTGGTGGGAGCAGGGTATAATGTTTGAGTTGGAAAACAGGAAGGATGATGGAGGGATTTGAAAAAGGATTTCACTCAATGACTTTAAATTGTTTGGGGGCTATGTTACAGGATCCAAACGTAATATTGTTTTGCAACAGCAGGAGAGGAGAGCTCTGTCCTGGCTCTAATGGGTAATTAGATGATATAGAAATATACTGCAACATTTACAGTGACTATACGGGGAAAATAAGAATCCCAGTCAGCCTAGATTTACTTCCAGATGTATTTCATATGCTCTATATTATCCCTGGGTGGAATTGAGCAGCAGGCTGTTTGAATTGATTCCTCTAACAAGGTCACAGCATGCTTTATCAAACAATTTATTCTCATCCGCCTCAGCGCTCAAGCACACTTGGATGAGCGGTAATGCGACTGTATTTGATGATTCAAAATGGCAGCTACAGATCGAGGGCGCTGAATGCTGTTGTAGTGCAGCTGCACTTCTTAATTTCAAACCCTGAAAGAGGCACTAATTCAAGAGTTTGTGTGATTTGTTCTTTGTCAGTGAGTCACGCTCTCTCTCTCTCTCTCTATCTGTGTGTGTGTGTGTGTGTGTGTGTGTGTGTGTGTGTGTGTGTGTGTGTGTGTGTGTGTGTGCGTGCTGCAGGTTTATGCAACTCTGCTGATAGCTGGATGATCGTACCAAACATCAAACAGAATCACTACACTGTGCACGGACTCCAGTGTGGCACCAAGTACATCTTCATAGTGAAGGCCATAAACCAGGCCGGAAGCCGCAGCAGTGAACCAGGGAAGCTCAAGACAAACAGTGCGTCAGGTTCAGTAACCATCCAGAAGTGTCACTGAGAATTCTATAATGCGTCGGTGTTTTAAAAACCTAATTTTCTTCTCAAGGTCAGCCCTTCAAGTTGGACGCAAAGTCCGCTCACCGGAAGCTGAGGGTGTCCCACGACAACCTGACAGTGGAGAGGGACGAGACATTGTCCAAGAAGAGCCACAGTCAGGACCGCTTCTCCAGCCACAGCAGCTACGGAGTCACAGGAAACGTCTACATCGACAGCGGCCGCCACTACTGGGAGGCTCTGATAGGAGGAAGCACATGGTAAAAACATTAACTTGTTTTCGACCATGCTCGCAGTGTGTAGCTGTTGATGTCTGATGGTTTGTTGGTTTAATTACCGGCTAAAGTATCTCAGCAACTTGTTTTTTTCAGTTTGGTGATCCCCTAAAATGTCCTCAAGCACCATCATCAGATTAAGAAAAAAGCACCACTGTCCCCAAGTACACGGAGCTGCTACCAGGGCTTTAGACCTTTAGTTGTATTTATTTCATCATGAGTAATGGTTCGGATTTAAAGGAGACATGTGATACCTTTTTCAGTTTTTCTTTCTTCTAGTGAGTTATATCGATTTTATGTGTATATAAAAAGTCTGAGAAGTTAAAGAACACTGCAACTGAAACTCCTCAGTAGTGGCCTGGCCGATAATTCTGCATCACTGTGATGTAACACGACATCGTTACAATGCCCTGTATTTGCTAATCGGACACATCCCCTTACAAATCCAGATAAAGTGAGAGTGGAGGCAAACATTTCCTACACACACAGGAAGTGTCTGACCAATCACGACAAAGTGGGCCTGCTAGCCATTCAGAGCAGAGTGGGCTCTATGTGTGTGTGTGTGTGTGTGTGGGGGGGGGGGCTTAAAGAGACAAGAGGCTTAAAGAGACAAGAGGCTTAAAAGAGGAGCTGACAGTTATGGACATCGGAGCTTGTAAACATTTTCAAGTAACAACCTAAATTCAAATTATGAACCTAAATAGGGGCATCATTTTTTCTCCTTTAAGATGCCGGAAACGTACCAGTATTTACCAACATCTTCTACCTTTCACTTGTTACACAGGTTTGCAATGGGCATTGCTTACAAGTCGGCACCAAAACAGGAGTGGATTGGCAAAAACTCCGCGTCCTGGGTGCTGTCTCGCTGCAACAACTCGTGGGTGGTGCGTCACAACTGCAAGGAGATGCCGATCGAGCCTTCGCCCCACCTGCGGCGTGTCGGAATACTGTTGGACTACGACTCTGGATCCCTGTCTTTCCACGATGCCATCAGCTCCCAGCACTTGTATACGTTCGACATCGCCTTTGCTCAGCCGGTTTGCCCCGTGTTCAATGTGTGGAACAAGTGTTTGACAATCCTCACGGGTCTGCCCATCCCAGATCACCTAGAGGGGGCGGATTTCAACAACTGACGAAAAAACCTGTCCTGCTGCTGGATTTTCTTTGTGTGCCCCCCAACAAAAGAAAGCACCAGACTACCTGCACCTCTTTGACTGTGATGACCACATTCCTCATGTTGGCAAAAACAAGAACAGCTGCCGAACACGATGCATTTACTGCCCCCGGTGTACATTCCAAATCAAGCCTATGTTGAAATTAATTGGACTTATTTAAGAAATGTTTTACAGGCATCTGTAATTGTATTTCTTTGCTTTGCACATTCATGTACGTTACTCAGCTGGATGGTTTCAAGGGTTTGCTTACAGTTTTTACTCTGTGGAGATTTTGCTTTTATTTCAAAGATCACATTTCATGTTTTCCATTCCTGTGTTTTTTATGGGCAGTGATAAATCTTTAAACACAAGTGACAGGTTGTGTTATAAGGTAAATGTCAGGTTCTTGAAATCTTGTTTAATTCATAGCACCTTGAGGAGACAAAGTTGTCTCTCTAAAAAATGTCTTTCTATGCCACTTGTATAACACAAATGTTTGCTTGACATTGTTTTGTAAGGAAAATGCACTTGGATTGATCAGATAAGAGTAGTTCACAGTTTAACGTAGACATTTTAATTTGAAATGTGTCGGCTCATTCATATGCAAATGCTCTAATACAGGTCAGCATTAAGAGATCATACTTTTTTTTTTTACTGTAGAAATTTCAGAAGAACACAGCATCACAGTTTCCACATTTTATTTCTGTCCGATAAGATACAATAAAAGTGACTTTATTTGATGACCCGTGTGATTCGTCCTCCTCGTTTTAAGACACTAAAACTGTGCCTCAGTATGACGATAATTGAATACACTGTTCACTTGTTTACACTCATTTATACCTGATCTCTCATTAAAGCTCGAACAAGCTCTCACAATGCTGCAGTGAAAAGAAAGCGCCCGCACCGCCGCAGAGAGACGTGTCAGTCTTGTTTTACAGCGCTCACACTGACCCACACTCTGAGCCAAAATACAGTGTCTGACAAGATTTGCTTTGACGTCTCTTTTTGTACTGGAGTAACGTGGCTTGAATTCGGCAGCGACTCTTTTCAACTCCGGTTGATGAGCAGAAATGAAAGAAAAAGAAAAAAAAAACTGAACTCAGTGTGACCTCCACATAAGACACCCCGCGGACAGAGCTGGAACATGTGAACACGACCACCTCCGTGTAACGCCACCAGGATTGTGTTAGATCCTGAGATGTGTGCATTTTTGAAGTAGTACTGAAAGACATTTCTGTAAATAGAATTAATCCCCAAGCATAGTTCTGGGTTTGACTATAAAATAATTACATGAAAGTATTGAAGTTAAGATGATTTAATTATTTTGACAGTGTAATAATTAAAATAATATACAGTAAGTGCATCATTCAAAATATGATTCACTGCAAAAACAGTTTTAAATTGGGTTTTTTTGTATTATTATTTATCCTATTCATAGCATATTGTAGAAAAAAATCTTATGTTTTTGTATTGTGGCAAAAACACATCCAAACAAAGGCCTTTATTTTCTTCTTCGCTGCTTTAACCTCTATATGCCTAAACAAAGACAGACAACGTTGAGTTGGCAGAGACTACACTTAAGTTTGTTGGAGGAAAATAAAAACTGTGACTTTAACGCTCACAGTGAATCTGATGAAATGCTAGAGTTTAGTGAATATATCAGTTTACAGTAGCCTACTTAAAATGCACCCCAGGGCTCCACCTACTGGACTTGAGTTTTTTGTGACATTTTGAAGCCAGAGTCTGTCCCACCCAGAAATCCCATTGATCAAATCTAATGGTCATGTGATATGAGCAGTATAGAGATACTAGGCTACAGCTTTCATCCAGTGATATGTGAAGAGAATTGATGATACATTAATTATACATTTTATTACAAAGTGACTGATTTTTATTATGTTATAACCGACATGCATATAAAAAACATCTGTCCAAATACAACATAAAAAATAGAGTGAAAAGAAAACTAAAGGAAAAAAAATTAACAAACATATTAAATACAGCACAGGACTTTAAAATGCAAAGACAACATGTAACAAATGTAATTAAAATATATATGAATGTGATTTAACTCAAACAAGATGTTTTATTCTAGCATCAGGGTAATAACACTGCATGTTACATAACATTTGAAATTTGACATTTGATTATTGCAGGTACTACTAGTATAGATATTTTTTATATAAATGTGACATCCTTGTTCTATATTTGAGTAATGCAATTTTACCTTTTACTGCCTTTTACTTCAACTCCACCACACTTCAGAGGCAAATATTGTACATCTTATAGTTCACTGACCTGACAGCTGTAGTTCATTTTCAGATTTAGATTTTATATCAAACAATATAATAAGTTTACAAAATAATATTTAAGTAAGTCAGAGGCTCCCGAAAACTTTTTTGACTTGGAGCCAATGTTGTAGCCCCTCGTCGTTTGTTGTTTGCAACTGCAACAAAGAGAACATTTTCAATCTAAACTTGTAAATTGGCTCTAATTTGAATGGCTGTCAGATGTAACACTCAACAAAAAATTTTCAAAAGATAAAAATGCAAAGATTAGAAAGAATAGTCTAGGCATTCGATCTTTGGTTTATTTTTTTCTTCCCTCTCTTATGAATCATTTCACAACTCTCCAGATTTGACCTCTTGGGGATGTCCGCTACTTGGTTGGAAACCACTGAGCTAAACAATAATATAATATAATATAATATAATATAATATAATATAATATAATATGATATAATATAATATAATATAATATAATATAATATAAAATAATATAAAATAATATAATATGATATAATATAATATAATATAACATGACATAACATAATATAATATAATATAATATAATATAATATAATATAATATAATATAATATAATATAATATGATATGATATAATATAATATGTTTTAATATAATATAATATAATTTAAATGTATTTTTTAGTAAATAAACTCATAATAACACGTGAACTCCGGTTCAGCCTCCTCTCGAAGCCCCGCCCACGCTCCCGGGACAGGAAGTACCTGTGCGTGGCTGCTGACGTTGCCGCTGTCCGACGCGACGATGGCGTCCACGGATCAGTCGCTGCTGGACCTGACGGAGAAGGAAACCCGGGAGAAGCTGTCCCTGTGGGACCGCCGCGCCGACGCCACGGCCCCTCTCACGGAGAAACAGATGGACTCCATGCTGGAGATCCGATCCGCAGCTGAGACGCTCGCTGTCCCCTCCGAGGTGAGACGTGACCCAGCTAGCTAGCTAACAGTGTTGCTAACCTTACTTTCCAAACGCGAGGGAGGTGAAGCTAACTAAGAAGCAGCCTCTGTACGAACTTTGTTCAAACCGGTGCCATGTTGACAAGATATTAAATATATGACGGAATAATAAGCTGTTGGCGAGCCAGTAAGCTTGTATTTACACTCGCGCCCCGCCACGTCAAGCTAAACCAGCTAGCATCTCCTCCAGGCTGCTGGATGATCTCTTGTTTTGTTTTGTGCAGCTTCCCATTGAGGACCTGTGCAGCCTGTCGTCCCGGTCCCTGCAGTCCCCGTTCACAGCCACTGTCCCCGCCTCAACGGAGGACGTCCTGCTCAAAGGTTTCCAGATGCTGGACATGGAGAGCGACAGGATACAAACTGCCCAGCAGGTGACTTGTGTTTGTCAGAAGTCGAACAGGGCTGAAGCTACTGGTGAGGCTCGCTGCACCATCACGAGATGTGTGGGGTTTCACATAATGTCTGTTTGTGTTTCAGTTTTTCGCCTGGTTCGCCAAGCTACAGACGAACATGGACCAGGATGACCACGCGAAATACAGGTGCTTACATTTTTAAATGCTTCACCCAAGATGGTGTTGTCATGTTTCTAATTGAGTGCTGTGTCCTGAAACAAACTACTTCAAAGCAGAGACACTTGAACTTCTACTCACTTATGGAGAGTAAAAACTCACATCCGCTCCACAAATCATTCATCTACTCGCCTGGTATCAGACCTCGTGTCAACATCTGTCCTGATTGATCTGATCACAAGTGGTCAGCTCCACGTTCAGGTCTGAACGCACCCAAATGCCTGAATGCATCTCAAGATCTGATCCATCAGACCCCATTCAGAGGTGGTCTGGGACACACGTGGCCACAGTACTTTAGCTCTGTGAACGCAAGTGCATCCGGGGCCGTATAAGAAGGACCGCCAGCTCAGCTGACGTCCTCTGACCTGCTACAGTTTCACAATGAATCAAACATATTATTATGCCTCTCACTGCCCATGCATTGATTTGTTTGATACTTTTCTTCATAACAGACCTGCGCATTGATTAATTCAATCCCTCCTGATCATGCTCACTCTCTTTCTCTCCTACTTCTGCCGACACACACAGACACACACACACGCAAACTCTGTCATCAGATACATCTTTTTTCTGACTGGGTTAAAACAACATAATTTATTCTTTGCACAACACAAATGACGGATGGGATTGTTTGCATATAGAACCAGGAAGTGACATCACAGGAGACGCATTCAGGGCACATTTGAATGCCTGGTGTAAAACAGACAAACTTGGAGCGGACAACTTCTGATTGGATCTTTCTGGACGGATGTTAACTATCAGATCATTATCAAGCTAACTGAACCTGACCTACAGACACAAACATGCACAGACAAACACATACAATAACTGATCATATGACTGAGACAGAAATGTTTGAAGTTTGTGTTTTTGATGTTGACACTGTTGTCGCACATTGTAGCCCATCCTGCTGTTTTCCACAGAGTACGATCTAAAAAACAAACAGTATGAGGTATAAATCTGTTACTGCCCTGCTGTGTAACCGTCCCTCCTGAACACCATGCCCAGTATTGACTTCACAGCAGCTGGTAGAATACATCTGCGTTGACACCCTTGTTTTTATTGCACATTGAGAAGTGCTTTCAAGCTTATCTTGAAAATTGTCATAGTAGGGAACACGGCATAAACTTTTCTGCTCAAGGTAAAAAAAAGTTATAACACTGCTGTGCAAAACATAACAGATGACGCTTTTCCCTTCAGGAGAACCAGAGATGATCTGTACTGCTACCAGGAACAATGTGATGCTATTCTGACAGATGTCAGTGCCGCTCTGGAGCACTTGGACTCCCTTCAGAAACAATACCTCTTTGTGTCCAACAAGACGGGAACCCTGCACGAAGCCTGTGAACAACTCCTAAAAGAACAGGTAGGAAGAACACTGTCCTTTCTGTGTTTAAATCCTGCTTTATTTAAACGATAAGTCTCTGGGCGAGACATGATCGATGGGAAATGTTTACCAGTGTCAACAGCATGGCTGATTTTGTTTTCACCCAGTGATTTGTTCTTGTGCGTACCAACAGTAGCACGTACAACATAGGTATTTGGACATTGACACAAATTAAAATGTGTATAGTGCCTCTTCTCCCGTGTCGCCTGGGTTTGGCTCCAGTCCCCCCCATCCCCCCTAAGACACTCAAAGAACAAGTGGTGCGTAGACATATAGGACGGTTGGATGGATGGATATAAAATTACAGCCATTTTTATGCCTAGTCCCTCAGTTTTCAGAAGCTCAAAAGTCTTTTGGACAATTTACATCATT
The DNA here is from genome assembly GCF_009819705.1 of Hippoglossus hippoglossus. Lineage (NCBI taxonomy): Eukaryota > Metazoa > Chordata > Actinopteri > Pleuronectiformes > Pleuronectidae > Hippoglossus > Hippoglossus hippoglossus. The sequence goes on along the minus strand of NC_047171.1, from coordinate 14,539,193 downwards.
CAGTCATTTTCATGACTAGGTGGACTCATAAATGATCATTATATCTGTGAGCATGAGCCTGCAAAACAATGAGAAGTTGGCCCTAACCGATTGGAGAAGAGTTAGAGCCATCAGTACGTGGGCGCATACGCCTTAAACAGCAGATTCCACTCCTGGCGGGATCATTTTACTGCGTGTCGTTCTCTTATTCTTTCACCCAGTTCCCTGGCACACTTTCACTGTTACTTTCTAATAAATACAAAAAGGCAACAAATAGATAGAAAAACAATGAAAACTGCAGAGTCAATAACATATTAAATACGCCCCAGAAAGAGCAGACTGCAGAATGCTGGGTAGCAATTTTATTTTCAGAAGAGCTTTTATCCGTGTCATGATGTTCTGAGCTCGATAGTTTATTGTGTTTCCAGTCATTTTTAAGTAAGCATCGCTCCATGTAGTGATTTTTTTTTTTTCTCCCTTTCATCCAACTACTCAGTACAGCACTTCCATTATCATGGTTTTTGTTCTCTTATTTTCTCATACAGGCTAAATGAGAGGTGCATGTTATCTGTAAATGGTTGTTTCACGTTAATTCCTGAGTCGAAAAAGCCACCTGCAAAAAAGTAGTGCTTAATTTGAGATGACATTGGATAAAATCAATCTGCTTATGGAGTAATCTTTATTCATTCCTGTAAAACATTAAAAGTACAGCAGCCATTAGATTAGTTATAAGTGAGGACATTCATCATCCAGTTTGTTAGTACAGAGTCGCATTTGTTCGACTGTGACGATGCCTTTTCATTCCCGGGAATAGCAACTCTCAGGTTTAACATTGTTTAACCAGGTTTATTTATCATCCAAATCATGTTGTGATTTATTGTCAGACTATTTTATATTTATTGTTTTTCCTTTAATATCAACCCACTATGACTTTAGGTTATTGAATACTTTCAATACATATAATGTCATTTATGAAACAGCCAATCTGCTTATTATTATTTTCTGTTCTGATCCGGCCAATTACATACTGTTGTTGATCTGAACATTGTGGTTTACGTAGCACCCTCTAACTAATCCACTATTTTGCTGGTGGCTGTTTCTTGACTGATTATTGGCATAAAATAATAAGTGTGGCAGGACTCAAAACCCCACACAAATAATGTATCTTTTCATGTTTGTTCACCCATTTCGAAACATAATTAGTCATTTTTAATACTTGGCGTTTCCTCCCTTGAAATGCTTTGCTAAACGCTTCCTGCAGCTGCCTTTGTTTGCTGCCTGCTTGTGGGTCTTTCTGCCGTACGTATTGTTTACAGCAAGTGACAAGCTTCCTCGGTTGGCTTGAGCTCGGGTGAATGACTTGGTCATTGAAGAAAACCCAATTTATTTTCTCTCTCCTTGAGAAGCTCTTGGGTTGTTTTGTTTTGGGTCATTATCCATCTGTTCTGTAAAGCACCATCCTATTAGTTTTGCTGCATTTGGCTGAATATGTCCAGGTAGTATATCCCTTTACATCAGAATTCATCCCAGTGGTCACATCATCAACGAACCAGTGACCCAACTCCATTAGAAGCCGTGCATGCTGAGGCCATAAAACTGCCTGCACCATGTTTGTCAGATGGTGTGGTATGATTTAGATATTGAGCCGTTCCTTTCCTTCTCCATATTCTCTTCCTATCATTCTGGTACAAGTTCATCTTGTTTCCATCTGTTGTAAAGAATCGAGTTCCAGACCATGGCAGGCTCAGGGCTTTGTTCTGGATAAGTCTACTCTGGACTTTTTGTTTTCGAGTGTTATGGTGTTTTGCACCTTGTGGTAAACGCTCTTCATTTACTTTCATGAAGGCCTCTCCTGATTGTACACTTGCAGACAATGGCTACCTCCTTGAGACCGGCTCGTTCATGTGAAAAAGTTTTGTTTACCAAGGGGAGAGTCCCTGCCACCATCCACTTCAGTTGTATTCAGTGGTCTTCCAGGCGGTTTGGTGTTGCTGAGCCTGCCAGTGCCTTCCCTCTGTTTAGAACTGAACCAAATAGTTGATTTGGCCACTCGTAAAGTTTCTGCCATCTGTCTGAGAGGTTTGTTTTGGTTCCGCACTCTAATGATGGCCTCCTTCACCCTGCACCAGCAACTCTTTGGACCGGATATTGAGAGATCTCTTGGAACAGCTACCAAATGCAAATTTCACACTTGGAATCAAGTCCAGGCTTTTTTTTTGTCTGATTAGTTTGTCATGAAATAATGAGGGAACACCATGCCTGGCCATGAAACTGATTGACTGATGTCAATTGTCTTATTGCGTTAGAGCTTCTGAAGCCGAAGACTAATAGGAGAAATAACAAAACAGTTTTAAATGGCTGTAATTCCTACATCTTTGATGTGATGTTTTATTAAACTCCTTGAAATATTGTTGAAAGTACAGACTTCAATGATATCTTGATGGCTTTGTTTCAAATCCATTGAGTCGCTGTCCAAATATTTGTTTAGAGAGCTGCCAAGGTTCTCAAACACCTCTGTGCTAGTTCCTGCTACTCTCTGTTTCTGCAGGAACACATTTTATGATGGCGCACACACACACACTCACACACCCAAGGCTCATGTTACAAGCCATGTTGTCGCTGCCGGTAAACATTTTGAGTGAATGATAGAAAAAGTAAATTTCTGTTTGATTTATAGCATAAGGCTACAGCATAATAACTGTGACACAAGTTCAAGTGGCCTGAGAACTTTCCGATCACATTGGTTTGTAGAAACTGTGTCAACTTTGGTTTGTGGTTCTTTCTTTGCAGTCGGGGCTTGTTGACCTGGCAGAGAGCATACAGCAGAAACTGTCATATTTTAATGAGTTGGAGAACATCAACACGGTAGGCTGTATTCCTTTTTGTGTGTACAACTTTAAACATTTGTAAACTGATGTATGCGTCAATGACATCTCAGTTCATTGTTTAATTGTGTATAAGCCCAATTTAATAATGAACCAGCCAGCAGCTATGTTCCAGATTAAAAACATTATTCTCAAGAACTTTGATGTAAGCTACGTTTCTAATCTAAGAGTTTTATAAAAATGTATTTACCGAATAAGACATTTAATGCATTTTTCCACCCCACCTGAAAGCTGTGAAATATAGAAAAAAGATTGTGTAATTCAGCCTGGTCTAAAATTACAAACAACACATCATTGCAGTGGTGACTATGCAAACGAAAAAGAAAAAAAATATTTTTTGGATCATAATTCAAGAGCTTGAAGATTATAATTGTTTTTGTTAAGACTTCCAACCTAACATTTTCTTTGTCGTTGCAGAAACTGAACTCGCCAACCTTGTCTGTAAATAGTGAAGGCTTCATACCAATGCTGTCGAAATTGGATGACTGCATTGAATATGTTTCTTCACATGTAAGCAGCTTCCACTCTTGTTTGTGTTTGTGTTGATCCCATTTTACTGCCAGCGTTGTAAAAATGATATACTAGATCATGTTTTTTTGTTTTCAAGAACAAAATGTGTATGTATACCTCCTGTGAAATAATTGCACATTAACACCCAGTCTTCACTAATGCAGACATTTTGCAAAATCATATTTATATGTGCTTTGTGTTTGAGCCTCCTGTCCAAAACGTAGATTTTTACAAATGCTTTCCAGAGTACATATTTTCAAAGTTCCTGTTTCTGTGTATCTGTGTGTACGTGTAAAATGGAGCGTTTGGGAAACAATGAAATCACAGTCAATCTATTTTTTTCCAATGTGAAATTTTGACCAAGACTAAACGAACTATATTGTTGAAGTATGTTATTACTGCAGAAATGTGCTTATAATATAATCCATGCATTATCTGACCACACTTAAAACTGTCTAATGCTTATCTTTTTTGGATTGCAGCCCAACTTCAAGGACTACCCGGTTTATTTGGCCAAGTTTAAACACTGTCTTTCTAAAGCTATGCACTTCATGAAGATCCACATTGTCAACACGTTGCAGCATCTTACAAGCCAGTTAACGAAAAGGGTGAGAAAACCTCACATTTCCTCCTCCTACACAGTCCACAGCTCTGTATGGAAGCACAGATACTGTATGTGCAGATACAGTCAATACTTGACCCTTTTCTTTTTTCTGCCCCTCAGGATCCAATGGGTTTGACTAACGCAGACAACGCCTTTACACTTTATTATGTTAAGTTTAGAGCAGCTTCACCAAAAGTTAGGGTGAGTATTTTTTAATGCAGCACATCGTTTTGCATGAACCCTTTTCTGTATTCAAATGAGATTTTCTTTGACATTTATTTTCTCTCTCAGTCACTGATTGAACAGGTTGAACAGCGAGCAGAGAAGATTCCAGAGTGAGTATTGGCATTTCTCCGGCGCTGATGCTCCAGTTATATATTTTCTTTCTTCAGCTTTTGTTGGAAATCAACTCATGCCTCCTTGTATTGATGCGAGCAGATACCATCAGCTCCTCGATGAAATCCACCAGTGCTACCTTGACCAGCGAGAGCAGCTGCTCAGTCCCAGCATCACATCCACCATTACTGACCTGACGAACCAGAACAGCAAAGACCACTGTGCTCTGGTAAGGCATGAGTGGTTCAAAGCGTGAACTGCCCTTTAGATATTGTAAAAATGACACTTTTAGCTTGCAAAGAATGCCCAGTATGGACCCTCTGGGAAATTTACTGGAGTGTTTTGTACGGACACAAAGCTGTGCACTTGATAAATGAGCACAAGCTAAGATTCTGTACAGCAGGCATCTAGGACTTACTGCTGTGCAGGGACTCTGTGTTGTTGTTGCACACTCTGTTATATCTCATCCATAAAGCTGTAATTTATTATCCTGGTGTTCCTCCTGTGTTGCAAAGATTTAACAGACCTAACTAATGGCGAACTATATTTATTCAAATGAATACTTCAGACGAAACGGATCATATTCCGGCACCTGGGCGGCCAGTGTCCGACACGGTTGTGGCATTTAAAACACTTGACTAATTGGCTTGATGGGATGCTATAATTAAAGGTCAGAATTTCCTGCAATGAAACATTATAACAGCCACACTACATGTCTGCCTTTTTCTTTTTTTTTAAATGAAACTTGAAAGGTTATGCGTCTTGTTAATGATTGCTGTAATACAGTTAGCGCCCGCAGTATTTTTATGTGGGAGGATGCATGTGCTTGTTTGAAGTGGAGCCGTAACAAAGTATTTGGCGGCAGTGCAGCGCTCGATCGTGATGCGTGTTTTGTGTTTGAGCAGGTTCGCAGTGGCTGTGCCTTTATGGTTCACGTGTGCCAGGATGAGCACCAACTTTACAACGAGTTCTTCTCCAAGCCCACACCTCAACTGGAGTGAGTAACACCCGCCTCACTAGTAACATGAGCGCACACACACACACACACAGAGCCATTGTCTCGTTTGTGTTTGAATGTGTTCAGTGTTTGAAATACTTATTTTTTTCCTATCTCTGTTGAGCGGCCTTGGGTACCTTGATAGGCACTGTATAAATTCAAATTCTTATTGTTATTATTTAAACAGTATGGCTACAATTTGTATTATTATTATTAAAGAGCAAAAACCTTTTGCGTATGTTTATTCCTAACATAAAGGAAACTGTTCAGAAATTGTAGTTTTAGTCTTCTCGCACCAAAGCAATCAATGTGTTTTTTGTTTCTTTCTTTAATGTCTTCACAGCGAGCTGCTAGAGAAGTTATGTTTGTCCCTGTATGATGTCCTGCGGCCTCTAATCATCCACATTATCCACCTGGAAACCCTGTCCGAGCTCTGCAGCATTCTCAACAATGAGATGCTGGAAGACCATGTTCACAATAATGGTAGGTTACAGCTTTTGTTCTCCTGAAAGCTTCTTGTGTGACGCATGGCGTGTTTACGATTGAGTCGCCCGGATGCAGCTGTGCCAGGATTTGTTTGGGGGGGAAAACCTTTCAGTTTTTGCACTTTGTGCCACAAAATTATCTTTCCAGTGAAATCTTTTGGTTTTTTTTGTCTTGAATTAACTTCTTTTTTTACACAATCAATGAGATAAAAATAAATGAAAAATGGGATTACTCATTTTGTCTATTTGCCAGCACAAAACCAGAAAACATGACCTCACTAAATACGAGACAATGTGGATCAGCTCACTCATAAATGACTTTAGTTGTAGCTTGTTTTATTATACTCAAAAGAAGCAAATGAACATGATGGGTTTCTATGTTGTAGTACTACTCATTTTGCTGGTCTGATTTCCCACCACATCCAGCATCACTCAACACTACATCACACGTACACACGTTTCTGCTTCGGCCCTGCAGCACTTGTGTTTGTTGGATCTATTCACAACAAAGTGTTGAACTATATAAGCTTGAACTGGAGGTTGATCTGTAAATTGACCCGTGTTTGCCTCCGTGCAGCTGTTCAGTTGGGGGCTTTTGATGGGTTGGTGAAGCAGATGCTGGAGGATGTCCAAGAGCGGCTGGTCTACAGGACCCACATTTACATCCAGACTGATATCACAGGCTACAACCCAGCTCCAGGGGATCTGGCCTATCCTGAGAAACTGGAGATGATGGAGGTTGGTCTTGTATCCTCAGAGGGATATTTTCTCTTTCTTTATCTGCACAAAGGAAAATACACTACAGCTAAAACTCGACTCAGGCAGTCTTACATAAAATGTCTCTATCTTTTGTTCATGTATTTGTGTTTGCATCCATTAATTTATTTTTGATCAACTGTTAAGTTTATAGTATGTCAAGAAATAGTCGTTTTTTAATGTGAACTTTTTTTGTGTATTAAATCTGACAGATACAATTCAACCTGTCAAAACAAACCTGTTAAACCTGTCCACTTGCTATTAACGCAAAGGAAAGAAGTGACTTTCCAACAAACAATCTGATTAGTCTCAATAATGATTTAACCTGTCGGCCTCTTATTGAAGCAAAAATAGAAAAAACATGCCTCTGAATCTTATTTCATTTGACCTTTTGCCTTTTCTCTCTTGTACTAAACAGAGAATTGCTCAGAGCTTGAAGGAAGAGCAGATGAAGCATGTGACGCAGGAGTCCATGTTTTCTGATGTACAGCTTGAGAATCCCGATGGTAGAAGAAACAGTAATGCTGGTCAGTGTTTCCACATTGTGACCCTGACGCTTCTGCAGCTCTTGGGTTATTGTTATTTTCCTGACGGCTTTTCCTCCTTTTCGAACACAGGGAATGTAGAAGCATCGCGCCTGCAGCCGTCCATTTCCCCTGCTGATCTGCACGGCATGTGGTACCCCACTGTCAGACGGACATTGGTTTGCCTGTCCAAGCTTTACAGATGTATAGACGTGAGTCTTCAATCTTTATTCATCAGCTCATTTACACTCTCCTCCCATGTGGTGTATATATAGATTTTCCACTTTAGCATTTCTTATTCATGCGTTGCTTTCTGTGACTTGGTCTTTTTCCAGAGAGCAGTCTTCCAGGGTTTATCTCAAGAAGCCTTATCTGCCTGCATCCAGTCACTTCTTAAAGCCTCTGATATCATCCTCAAAAACAAGGTTGGCACGAATGGTTATGAGTAGAGCTTTGTTATTTCTTTTTAGATTGTTATTATCACACTAGCTGGATAAGTAGCTGTTTTTGACATCGTTTATAAGAGCCGTTACCTAAACAATGCCGTTCAGTTTTTTTTTCCAAATTTCTTCAGGCTACAGGATCATTAAGTAAAGTAGCTGGAATGTCATTACAGTTTTTTTTAAACAGCTTTATTGCACCCCATAGAGTGTTCAGCAGACCGTCCTTTATTTAATGGCTGCTGTTATCTTCAAATTTGCTGTCAATATCTGAGCTAACTGGCACGTTTCTACCTCTCACTTCAAATTAAAGCGCCAGCATCGGTCAGAGGATATGTTCCCATCCCATGTCGATGATGTCTATTTCTAGCAGAGCAATAAACGTTTTGTTTTTTTCACAGTGGCATGTCCCTTTCTAACTATGCTTAATCAGCGGTTATTAATTAAACATATTCTCTTATCGTCTCAGAGCTCGTGCTTTTTTTTTAATGCTCTCTGAAGCTCGGAGAGTCAGCAGATGCCCTTTTGTTTTGGCAGCCTGCGGTGTGGAGTTAACAGTCTGCTATCACTTTCTGTAGACGCAAATAGACGGGCAACTTTTCCTGATCAAGCACCTGCTGATAATGCGTGAACAGATTGCCCCATTTCACACCGATTTTGCCATCAAGGAAATCTCACTGGACCTGAAGAAAACGCGAGGTAAGATAATTAAAGGTGGTGGGAAAATTGGTGTTCAGCTCCATAAAGCCAGTCATTACATTCTCATGCTCATTAAGCAACTTGTGCCTATCACATGCACCAGTGGCAACAATTAATGTGGAAATTACAGTGTAATCCAGCCCCGTAATGTACATTAACCAATGGCTCACAGGGCAGACTCGCTCCTCCTCCTCCTCTCACCCCCCATCTCAGTCAAGGTCATATTAAAGTTGTACCACTAGAGGGCACTCTAATTCTACACCAGCCCAGATGTGTTCTCTCTGCTTTGTGTTAAGATGCCGCCTTCAAAATGATGAACCCTAAGGCTGTTCCCAAATTCTTCCGATTTAACAGTCACAATGCCATCCTCGAATTCCTGTTGGAGGTACTGTTTTTTCCTTTCTGTTTCCTTTCTGCTCTTTTTTTTTTTTCTATTAAACATACTGTGCACTTCATACTCTTTGGATTGCTGAAGCCCTTTTTTCTCTGTGGTCTCCAGGGAACACCAGAGATAAAGGAGCACTACATTGACTCTAAGAAGGATGTGGACCGACACCTGAAGTTCAGCTGTGAGCAGTTCATCCAGCAGCAGACTCAGATCTTCGTGGGGAACCTTGAGGAGTTCCTCACCAAGGTGAATGTTAGAGCGAAGACAGAGTTACCCTCAGGCAGTTATGTCTCATTCTGACCTTCATTTTTTTCACTTTTACCTTCAGAAACCTTAAACCTAAAAAGTCCTTTGCTTATTTGTCAGTGAAGGGCAATGAATTATTTTTTTAAATGTAGGATATCTAATTCTGTTTCATGGTATGTGTATCTGTCATGATTTTTACCCTCCACACTGAAGCCGTTTTCAGATATGAACTGAAAATGTCAGCATAATTGGGTCTGGACCATCTCAGGACTTTGCCTTTCACATGTGAAGAACGCAGCAGGAGATTGTCTGTGTCAGGTGCATCAAAAACAACAGGATAATCTCAGGAGGGTTCAGACGAGGGGGGGGGGGCGTCTGGGTAGAGCATTTAGGAGGCAGCACATGATGTATTAATATGTTTTTTTCCACATTTGTGCCTGTGACATGATAAAAACATCATAAATTGGCCCATTCTCTGCGGACAATATCCTGCTGCATTTCACTGTCACAAACCTCAGAAGCTGTTTCAGAGCAACTGACAGGGACAGTTTTCGTTCTCGCATACAGCCCCTCCGGATAATTTCAGAATATCTCAAGTTTTGCGCATGTGTGTAAGCAGCATGTGTTTTCTGTTCATGTTAGCACAGCTCTATATAATTCAAGACTGAGCTGAATTGTCTTGAGTTGCAGAACAGCCTCTTATTTCTCAGTATTGATTACTAGCACAAATAAAGTCCTTTACATTTTTTGGCTTTTGTTTTGATTGTCTGTTGCACTCAGGTTGCAGCTCTTAAAACTATGGCTATCCAAGGTGGTCCCACATACAGTCTGTCTCAGCAACCTTGGGCACAGCCAGGTAAGATTTGTCTCAGGACACACTTAGCATCACGCTGCAATTCATCAAAACTTGTGAAGTGAATGCTACAGGGCTTTGTTTTTTTTTCTTTCTTTACTCAATAGTGTTTTTTTTTTTTTCTTCCTCTTTTCAGCAAAGATCAACGATATAGTGATGGCTACCTACCGTGTGATGAAGAGCAAGCTGCCAAGCACTTTACAGAGCATGTCCTTGTACTTGGCCAATAGAGACACGGAGTTCATCCTTTTCAAGCCTGTCCGGGTGGGTGGCAGAAGCACTAACCCATGTACTGCACGAGACAATTTCTTTTCATGGCATTGTTTAAACGTAAAGAATCCTTTCAGTTGGCATTTACAAAGTAGATGTACCATGTTCACATACAGTCAATGACATTTTAAATGATTTATTCCTAAATACGATGTTTTATGGCTAAAGGGCTTAGCTTACACGTAAAAAACATTTTTGTTTTTCTTTCCTGGCAGATGTAGAATTTACAGAGCTCTTTTACTGAGGTGTTGATGTAAACAAACCTGTTGCTGCATCACAAATCATCTGTGGCTTACATTTATTCATTAGTGAGTCTTGTTCTCTGTAGGAAAATCCCTGCCAATCAATTCCAGAGAAATATAGATAACAATTCCATGTTTGGCTTCCCCTCTTATTTACATCGGGCTGAGATTGTGGCTTTAGTTCTAAATTTGTCAGTGTGATTGAACTGGAACAGTGAAATCCTGGTCCTGTCTGTGTAGTGTTCATCACGGAGCCAGGTGAAGCTGGATGATGGAGAAAACAAAATTATGCTGTTGACATGGAAACAAGATAGCGAGGGGACGTAGGCCAGAAGGAGATGTAGTAATAATTTCCCTGCAGCGCTCAGTAAATGGATGTTTTTTTTATTTTCCCTTTGCAGAATAACATACAGCAGGTTTTCCAAAGACTGCTCGCCTTGCTTCAGGAGGAATACAGCGGAGAAGACCTGCAAATCATCGCATGTCCATCTATGGAGCAGGTACGGTTCACTGGGATTAGCACAGCCCAAAGGCATGTGACATGGTTTTAGCAATACTGCTTAGACCAACCACAGTGGGGAAACTGATATTTTTTCATGGATCTCTTTCAGATCAACCTGCTGCTGTCTGTAAATAAGTAATGCCCCGGTTTTGGCGTGGCGATGCCGGCGAACAGCCCCTGGATAGCAAAGCGATGCTCCGACTCCAGCCGTGACCAGAGAACTGCAACTGAGCTGCAAGCTGAACCAGGAATGTTGAACTTGACGGCAAAGATAATAAAAAAAACACTCCTGCACAAGGCCAAAGATTCTCAGACGCTCAAGCAGCTCCAGATATGAAGAGGTTCAGGTATTCGCGTTGGAAGTCCATGACACACTGGGAAGCGGAGGGTGTTGTTTTGGGTTTCCGAGCTGGTTGTTTTGCACGACTAAATTTAAGGGTGTTGTTGTGTTAAAGGTTGTTTTCATGTAGGAGGAATCCACTTTGACGAAGGGTGGGAACGTTGACAGCTCAAATCGTTTTGAATAAAAAGCATTTGCACACAATGTGAGGGTGGGGGGCAAAGTGTTCAGACAAGAACACCGGGTGGGCAAAAAGGAAATAAAAGCACTAAAAGGGTTCATCGTCAGGTAGCTACTGGCCAGTACGCAGGCTCCCATTCAGATGCCTTGATTCCGTTGTTGGGTATTGAAAGGATTACAAGAGAAAAATGCTGCAAAATATCTTATTCCTCCCTTTTTAAATTGTAGCCATCTTCATAACACATTCAATAAAACTTAATGATGGCCTGAAGTGCTACAGGATGCTCAGGTCCAACTTTGATCATTGCAAAAAACCCTCAGCCCCCCCCCCGTCAGATGTTTTCTTAAAGATTGTTCTACTTTTCTTCGTGTGAATGTTTTGTTTTGTTATTCTGTTGCAAATATGTAAACAATGAAATCCTATGTTTTATACCTTTCTTTCCTTTTTATAACTAGGTTGGTCAAAACTGCTCTGCTTTTACTTTAGGCAAACGTATAACGGACTGTGGACCGCTGCTGTTTTTGCACTGTATATGATTCATGGGCATCTTTCCTACAGGTCCTCACAGAGCAGCATAGCTAACAGGACACGGTCAATCTAACATTTGCTTTGGCGTGTCCCATGTAAAATGACGTGTACAGTTAAATTATTTATGGACATTCTGATTAAAAAGACAAATAATGACCTTCTCTGTCATTGGATTCAAACTCGGGGAACAATTAGGTGTCACTTCTCGTAAATGATGCTTAAGGGGGTCTTCTTGGCAGACCGTCACTGTTTCATTGGCAGCCGTCGTCCTTCCATCTGCGAGATGAGGCTTTGCCGGGGCTCGACCTTCTGTGGGCTGACGGTGCTTTGATAGGTGGTGAGGGACTGGACGTTCTGGAGCAGGACGGCTGCAGACACCTCTGAAGTCTGACCATTGCCTTGATGCAGCTGTGAAGGAAGCCACTATAAAGTAAATCGGAATCCAAAAATTCCGCCTACTCTTCATCTCTTGTATTTCTGCTGTTTCTCCAAAATAATATTGATCTTTTAACATATACTTACTTTATTCTGCCCCCCGTCATTTAGCTGTTCGATGCGTTTTTCGAGAGCTAAACGTGATCCAGCTGTGCTCTCAGGATTCTATGCAGATGTTGACATTGGGGGCTCGGTGTCGGGCAGAGCGTCTGGTAGGGCGGAGCCTGAACATGATGGTTATTGCCCAGCCTGCTCCGCTGTCTCGTCAAATCTCCTGTGTCACTGCAGTGGAGGTGCCTCCCCACAGAGTCGGGTTCGCCCTAATAAAGAGAAGCGGCTTGTGAACAATAAGCCTCTCGGGGGGGGGTTTATTGTCTCACCCCGACAGGTTTTCATATCTGTCTGCTGCCAATTCCATCAATAATTAAACTCTACTCGAAATGCTTCTACACAGAGCTGGGGACGATAAAATAGAATCTAATTACAAGGTAATAAGCTGATTTAATGTCGGGTTTATTTACAGTGTGAAATAAAAATTACAATCGTACCAAACACAGACATTGCTGTGATAGCAGGTAGCCTGTTTTCTTGTCGAGGAAAAACGTCCGCTTGTGAGACTGCTCGTCTGAGACCACCACACAAGACCAGTCAGCTGATTGAGCAGCCGATACAAGAATAACAAGCCTCCCTGATAGGAAGCTTTTAAATATTACTGAGGGGAACAATGAAACATTAAGTATTTATGATATCAGTTTATTGTCAGTTAGATTCCCCTCCAAGGATGCAACACCTGCCAAGTTGCGTCTGGATGTTTGACCCCTGTTGTAGTGATTGATGGCAGTCTTGTCCTTGAGCCAAACGCACTTATTAATTGATGCATGCTCTCAGTCCGCAGTCATCTTAGGGCACTCTGCGAGCTTGACTCTTATATTTGCACATATGTCCAGCATTTTCTCCATCGGAAAAGAAAACGCGTGTTCAGAATCCACGATTTCTATTCCGGTGAATGAAGCTCGTTCCTCAGCTGTCCAGGCATCGTCTGACAATGTAATCTGTGAAGTGGCGTGCAGTTGTGCTGCAATGCAGGTGTCATATCATGGATGAAATAAAGGGAAAGATAAGCGCTTATAGTGCAATCTGGGTGAGATATGGCTCAGCGGTAGATGGGGTGTGTAACCCGCATTAGAGATCCGATGATCGGATCATGATCTATCTGAATCCAAACCTCGTAACCTGCAGTGTGTCATCGAAAAGGTATCAGAGGATCGATTGCTTAGAATTTAATTTGAAAACCATATAGTGTTAGGAGCCAATAATGGACCAGAGCGATCCTGACCTTTAGTCTCTGCACGCTGCTGCAACCCTACATCAGCTGTGATTTATGGCCTCTGCAACATCTCTAGTAACGTCCATGTCGTCTCACAGCAGAGAAACTGACACAAAAAGCCTAATGTCAATTTTCAAATTTCGATTTTCTTGTCAAATTCTAGCTTTAATTTCACATGTTAAGTCGTTAAATCATTTATCTACTTATACAATATGATTATGTTTTATTGATTTATAATTATTAAATATGTAATTAAATGTTTTCATTTAAAACCCAACTGAATTGACATGGTTGAATTCCTCTGTGATTTCAGTAGGAATTTATTCTTAAAGAAATCTTGATTTTGGAAAGTTCAGAAAGTTTAAGTGTCATTCAAAAGTATTTAAGTTGTTCAAATCCAGTGAGTCAAATTGTGGTGTAAAAATAATGAGGTTGTCAAAACTGATTTGAACGTTCTCTTGACAGAACAGACGCCAGAACATCTGAAACACTGGATATTGAAAGTGAATTTGAAAACTAAAAGATTACTGAGACGATACTGCAAAGCTCAGGGCTCTGATATTGTAAACGTGCCAAAATGGTCACAGTGGCAATGCAAACATTTGTCATTTAGCACAAAATCAATGCACAGCTGATGCTATTGGGTTTGCTGCAATTTGGTCATTAGACAAAATACAAGATAAAGTCATTAGATGTTGTCTTCTTGGCACCAGTTTAATGGGAAACCGGTCAATGGTCATTAAGACATTTCTGAACCTCAAATGTCAACGCCATGGTGTCAAAGAAAGGACCATGAATGTTTTCTCAGTCTGTTCCGGAACAGACTTGCAATCCTGTGAGCCACGCTGACTCAAGTTGCTCTTCTTGAGATCCAGGGGGAAATCAAAAACCAGCTTAATTCTGACATAAATAAAAACTACGTGAGATGGGCTTTGTTGTAAAATATTTAAACGCTATAAATTCCAAGTTTCTTCATATACCTTTTATATTTTTGTGGCTATTATTTCCTTCGATAATCATCCCCCAACCCAAGGCTGCGTTCAATGACCCTGAAGAACAAAACCCCATTTTTGTTTTCCCCCTTCAGTCACTTATGTGTCACCGTATTAACTGTTCTCTCAAGTGGTAGCTGCTGACTCTCTCTCTCACCTCTTTTGGGTCAACAGATCTGACCAGTGGCCGCTGGGGATTTCTTCAGCTGCTGGCAGAGCTTACTGTTCAACACTCTGATCCACTCGAGGTCGGGTCCTGAAAATATTATTGGATGGAAAGGACACTTTTATTTCTGTCTTTCTACTTATATTCTTTTTAAAAAGGGCTCTGTCACCATCCAAAAAATCCACTTAATGGGGTATTCAGAACCCGTGTTGCTGTCTGGCATGTTTTAAAAGAAGCGGCGGCGGTGACAGGCACGTTATGATACGAGACGAACGCAGAGTAATTGCATGTTCCATTAATATATTAGTATTTATACTGGGAGAGGGAAAAGAGCAGTTTAAAAGTGGCATTTTCCTCTGTACCTTGTCCTGATTAGTCAAAGACTCTTGAGTTCCTCCTTGGCAGACTGAGGGGGTTTCCTTGCTGAGCGAATCCAACTCTTCATTATCTGGGGATAGCTCCAAGTCAGACTTCATGTTTTAAGATGCACTCTGAAGACAAAAAAAGATAATATATATATATATATATATTGATAATTTAATAAATTCTTTGAGGTCTTCAGTTTTGCGCTTCATGAATAAATCAGAACCTTGGAAATCCATGTCTCTGGATACCATGTCATATCGTCTTTCAGAAGATGAAACGTACATTGTGACAAGGAAGGACAAGTCTATGGAAACTCACAGTCGGTGTCTAAGGCGAGAGTGAAATTAGCCCTAAAACACACAAAAAGAGCTCGTGCAGTATCTGTTAATTGCGTTTCATCGCTTGTCTCCGCACAAAGGGAATTTCTAATGTTAGTTTAACATGAAAACAGTCGGCTCAGAGGAGCCTCTCCTTCAGCGCTGTCCATTTTTATTTTGTCAATGACATTCCGTCACTTTTGATTGATAAAGACCAGTTTAACATTCAGGAGTGTGTCGAATTAAGTTCACCTCGACTTGTTGTAGTAAACCCTCTCCAAACCCCGCCCCCCCCCCACACACTCAACTGCTCTGATGTCACCCCGCGTATTCTTGCTACTTTCCTGGTTCGGGTATTTATAGTGTGCAACTGAAAGTAGAAATGATTAATAATACTAATGATCTGAGGCTTTCACAAGTCATTTACCAGTCAAGGTCAGAGATCCATAATTATCATGGTGGGATGTGAGGAAGCTGCACCTCGGCTGCACTCGTCCTCATGTCTCCAGTCTATGTACCAACGCTATCAACTGCACAGCTCATCGGATATTCACGTGAGCTCACACCAGAGCCTCTTCTTCATTATCAGCTTAATAAGCCCAGCATGCACCGGGGGGTTGGGGGGGGGGTGGGGGTGCAATAACTCAAGCACCTGTACAATAGAATGCAGTGCAGTACATCTGCCCTACATTACCCTGTTAGCTATACCAACAGTATGAAAAGCATAACATACACTTTTGAGATTTAATCATATGGCTAAAATGTTTACATGTTTATCTAAATAATACTTATACTGGATATTTTGTATATTTAAGATTTCCAATTTTGCTCTTCATTCAGGTATGTGTTAAAATAAAAGGAAAACTTTTGTTCTATTCTTTAAACTACTGACAACATTTCTTAAATAGTCACTGGAATGATAGCTGCGTGTAGAGATGCAGATTTAAGACGGATCTGGACTGGTCTTCTCATTTCTTTTTTCAGAGTTGTATACATTACTCTCTAATTTGTCAATCTCTTGATTGTCTGCCTCGGCTTTTCATTTGTGGCGCTGCTTTGTATCTGCTCATCTACATTCCCTGTTTGTGTTACATAACTCTGCCAATGTGTGGTGGCCTTTATTTCCTCACCTCACCTACTAACCTATTTTCTTTACAATTCCAGGATCTTTTGTTGAATCCATTTCCTTTGATTTTTTTTTTGCCTGTAGAGTCATGTTTTTGCATCTCTCTCTCTGCGGTGACCTTGACTCATTATCAAACGAAGGTGAGCAGAGAAACCGCAGATAGCAAATGAAACATTTAGAAGGAAATTTAAAAAATATGTTGGTCAAATAAGAACATCACATATTTTGTCTTTGTGCTAGTGTATCATAGCAACCATAGAACAATGAGCAGCACTCAACCACGGTTGACACATCGTCGGGGACGAGAGAAAGGGAGAGATTGTACGGAGGTTCAAAATCCACCTTCTCTTTCATTAAATCGCTTTTCTTCTATAGTTCTCAGCATCGCCATGACAGTTAGTTGATAAGTTGATAATAGTACACTGAGATACTTGATGTCTAGTGTGTCTGTTTGTGTAATAGTGTAAACAAATATATATATATATATATATATAAAGCACAAATGTTTATCTTTTTCAATCATGTTCATATATACTTCATACAATGTGCAGTAAAAAGAAGAAACCCGAATCAAATCAATCATTTGTCTTTAAAACAGCACCCGTTCTCTTCAGTATACAGGGTTTTCTTTTACGTTTGTAGTTTTATGACTACACTTGGCAGGTATAGGTTGTTTCCGAGCATGCTGCAGAAGCTACCTCAGCTCTTGTGTGTATTCAGTCTGTCTCTGAGTCTTCTGTCTCTTCATGTCGTCCCAGACTGACTCCATGATGTGTCGATCAGGGCTTGAGGGGGCCTCACCATCTGTTTAATGACTCCTTGTTTTTCTTGTGGCTGAAGATGGCGATGACTCGGGCTGCATGTTTGGGCTCGTCGCGAGGCTGCAGGGTGAGTTGGAGTCTGAGCCGGCCGCTCCCTGATGCTATATGCTATTAGATTTTTGTCATTTGTAGCCGTGTTCACAAAAAATTGTTGAATTCTTTCTTTAAAAATATCAATGATTATTGTTCTGACAAAGCTGGCTGGATTGCAAACGTTGTGCAATCCTCTTCGGGGGTACTGTGCGTAATTAGGCTTGTGAAGTGTACCTCCCTATAGGAATTAAAAAGTGAATATAAAATAATGATAAAAAATTTAAAAGATAGGAATTTCCTCTCTATAGCGATCTTGTTTTCACCATCTGTGGCTGCTGGAAACTGAAGTGTAACCCACTCACATACCAACACTCAGTGGTCGTATGAGCTCAATAATTCAGAGGCCTGGGAATAACACTAATTAGCAGTCTCCTTGAACGTCATATATAGTATCTAGATAAGGACAATAAAGTACAGCAGTCGATTGACTGTTAAGTTTATCAGACATTGCATGAATGTTGCCATCAGCTAAATAGAAATCGAAGATGCATTGAAATGAAGCGGATCTTCCTAAATGTAAACGGGCTTCTATACAATATTCACTGCAAGTTCCTTTTGACACTGCATGAGTGTGATGACTAAAAATCCTGTGGGATCTTAAGAGAAGATCATTAATTTATCACAAGAATCCTGGTTAGTCGTTTGGATATGGCGCGAACCACAAATCAGTTTGTATAAGATCTTCAGCTTCTGTCATGTTTTCTTTCTCCGTCTCCGTTCACATCTACCCTGTCTGCTACATAACAACATGAAAGCCTTTAGGTACAGTGCAGTTCACTCTATTTAACTCTGACAATAATAAGAAATGAGTCTATATATATATATATATATGTATATATATGTATATATATATGTATATATATATGTATATATATATATATATATATATATATATATATATATATATATATATATATATATATATATATATATATATATAAGAAAATAAAGTTCATGGCACGTCTTTTTTCTAAGGGGCAGATGTGGTGTGATGGAGAGAGGGATGTCGATTATTATTATATGACAATCTGAATATTTGTGGTTGTAGCGTTTGTTTGCGGCAGCAGTCGACCTTTTGGTTTTCTTCATATAGCAAAAAATGATGTATGGGCAATTTGTGCTTTACTGTTTGGAAAAACCAAGATCAATAACCAGCTGCAAAATCAAATCAGGTGTTGGAAATATTACTGTGGTCTCCTGAAGTGTTGAAGGTCCCGCTCACGCTGAGAGGGAAAAGTATTAAGTTCATTTCACAAGTTTCTCAGTCATCATTCAATTCGGCGGTGCACTGCTTCAGTTTCATAAAAACAAACCAGACAAGCTTGTTTCTTTCTTTTTTTTTGCTGGATTTCTCTCCAGATTTGTTCTTGGCAGGAGATTTTCGACAATGAACTGATTTCTAATGTTTTCTGAAATGTCTTGTTTGGCAGAGCAATTAATCCAAACCCCAAACTCTGACTGTTAATGGCAATTAGCACCAGATACTCAAAAGATTTAGAATAATATAAGGCTATAAAGGCTGGAAGTTGTTTCACTGCCATAAATGATATCAGCATTTGCCAATTCTTTCTTTTTCTTTTGATATATACGAGGGGCCTTTTTCTCTTTGAGGGATTTCTTTTTTCCATTTGCTGTTATAAGCTGCTGTGTCTGGGAAATGAAACAGTAATTCTGTGGCTTCGTTTTGCAGACGGGTTGTGGGACATGCATGTCTGCACTCGGCCAACCGGAGAGTGAAACTGTGAGCTCCTCATTTGGACGTGTATCTCCGTCTGCAGAATGTCTTGGGTTGTCATTATTCTCCGGACAAATGAGATGCATGAAATTTCAAAATAGGTTTCCTCTCGTCATGTGCACATTCAGCTAAATGAATGACTGCTGCGTGTAGTTTGACTTAGATACTCTTGTTTACTTCATGTAGAGGAGACAAACATTTAAAACATATCACTTCGTGTACAAATTCTACTGCATTAATCGATAGCTACTATAAGCTTTAACCCCCTAATTGACGTGCACTGTTTGCCTGATGTGCAAAGGTGTCATACAGTACACGTGTTCTTGTAAATGTACTGTATGTACTCACATGTCGGCACAGAGGCTCGAAGGGAAGAAAGAAAACTAAGGAAAGAAAACAACATATTAGGCTAACATGTCCCTCAGGATGGTCCCTTCTCCGTGTACGCCTGTCAGATCCCTGTCAAGGTGCAACGAAACGCGCACGAGTAGTCGTGTCATCGCTGACAAGCATCATGACGACTGTCAAGAAGAGAAGAGGATGTTGCACTTTCTAAAAGAAATGGACAAATGATCAGTGTTGTTGTTTGTTGCTGAAGTAAAAACACAACCCAGTGTCCCTCTTTAGCGTGCGCAGACTGCCAGTGATGAAAAATACAAACGTTGAGCATCATAACAGCTGGAAGGAAGGACAAGGGACAGTTTGTGTGTCCAACCAGCAGCTTTCACACGTCCACGTTCAGACGGAGACAAAGTTGTGCAGGTTTCAGGACATGAAAAGTGGATAAAAGGAACTGCGCATATTTGTTAAGCTGTTTAATGTGGAACCAGCTGATGTGTCTGACAAACAGAAACCACTCACCTGCAGAACAATGGCGAGCTCACAGCTACAGTACAACAACCTCCATCTGCTCAAGTCCTTTTCGTCCTCGGGATAATTTCCACCAAGAGGAAAAACAACACTGACATTTTCATTTCTGTTTGCTGTGGGTAGATTGTTGTCTGAACTGACTCTTCCAAAGACTTGTTTCTACTCAAGACTGACTGATCCAAACTTGGAAAACCAGCTGTGAGTAGCGTCATCATCGCTGCCATCTGACATCAGACGCCTCCCCAAAGTGAGCCATCACCGTTGAGATGAGGTAAGGGTTTAGCACGGTCTTTGTTTGTAGTATAATAGCTAACAGTTATATTTATAACACATGTGTACGTTAATAGTTACTATGGAGTTAAAATTATACCATTCTGTGGGATGGTGGCATGTGCAGCAGCCTTTAAAATAGTCTTTGATGCTGGACGCTACGTCCTTGTCCTCCATAGATTACATGACTCGGAGGCTTCTGTAGAGGATATTATAATAGCCGCTCTCCCGAAAGGATAACTTTGTCTATTAAGTATAATTAACACTGTGCAAACCTTCAATTACACGGGACAAGCGTGCATCCTCTCATTAGTGCTCTGACTCCATCTTTGATCCTCCACTTTGTGCTCTGCTCTAAAGGCTACAAAAACATGAGCCGCTCCATCTGGACACAAGGTCAGAAAACATTCCCCACTTTTGTAGAACTTCTTCTTTGCCTCTGTTCTTTTTTTTGTTGTTGTTTCTGCTGTGATAGTTGGATTATTTATGGAGGCAAAATACACTGATGATAAAACAGCCATTCCGCTTTAGGGGCCGACCAAAGCAACAGCGATGTCACTACGACAGCACAAACATACTTTTAGCTTGCCAGCTGTCTTCTCTTGTGGTGTAAACATGCCAGTAGCTTTTTTTTTTTTTTTTAAATATCTAAGTGAGGGATATGAGGCTCATCACTGATGTGGGGAATCTCTTTTGACAGCCTGTAGGAGTGCGTTTTATGTTTGATCTCAATATGGCCTGAGCAGAAAAAAGATAACTACGTCTTGATATGTACTAGTTTGTCTAGACGAGGGCCCCTGGGTTGCCTTCTTACGTGCGTCTTCATTCAAGTTGCCTTAGGTTTTTTTCTCAATCCAAGCCTACATTGGAAAAAAATAAATTGAAAAGTGCAATACAAGCAAACGTTGAAAGGCATGATGAGAATCAAATTCAGGTGCCACCTCCTATTTTCCACTGTGGCAAACACGAGGAGAAACAGAGTCTCGTAATCGCCATGCAACAGTCAACATACAGTATGTGCAGTACAGTATATCTGCAGGATGGAGCGTGCACGTGATGGAAAAGTGAAACGTGCAAAATACAAGCAAAAGTTGGAGGACATTTTTCCCCCTATATAGCAAACCCAAGGAGACATGGAGTCTCTTAATGCCATGCAGCCTTGTACAATCAATTCAATGCAACACAGTATATCTGCTACATGTTGTCAGGATGGAGCTCGCATGTCGTGTCCCTTGTTTGCTCTTTAGCAGCTTCCCTCTCTTCACTTATGCTGAGTGCACGAAAGTTCACGAACATTTATTTTATTTATCAGACTCCTGTTTTCCAGGATATGCTCTCTTTTGTTTTGCTTGCTCACAACAGAGCAACTCAATAAAAGAAACTTTCAACATTTCTTGTTTTGCTTAGGCTTTTACTTAGAGCACTCATCTCTCCAATGAACCCGCAGCAAATGAGGATGATTCCATTTCCGCGGAGAGGTTATCCGAACAGTCGCTTTCGGTAATGAATTCATTTTCAATTTCTTGTCGGAGGTAAACAAGCCGCACTTACTCCCTCAAAGTTGGGTTTCATTTTCCTGCAGTTCGCCGTGTATGAAGGGCTGACATCGCTGCTGGCAGTAGTCACACTGAGCGAGATGCACATCCTGTTAAGATTCATCCTCGGGAACCTGCAGTGCAGCACAGAACAGATTCGCAATCACCTCTCCACCTCTGATATTATAGCCTCCACACACCGCTATTACTGCGGGAGGATGAAAAAGGGCCGTCATTATTTCCAGGCTCCGCGGGTAATACAGAGCTAATGCACTAAGTCAATGGTACCTCGTGAACACGAGGAGTTTGTTTGGGCTCTGGTCTGTATGCTGAGACGAGTCAGACCTACGAGGGGCATCTGGCTCCCTCTCTGTTATCTTTTCATCTTCCGCCTCGTGATGGGAATAGCAGAAACGCATTCTGTAGAGTCTTAGGTGAAAAACCACTGAAATGAAAAATGTGGAAAAGGTTTTGCGCCGGTAATGGGCTTTGAAACAATTTTTACAATTATGGGCTTTAGAAATGTCAATGACCTGACCTGACTTGACTTTGCATAACATACATTTTTTTGCCGTGAGCAGATACCTCTGAGGAATCGGGGACAGTGTCTATTCTCACCCACCTCCGCCTGCAACAGCTGGAGATCTTCAATCTCCTTTTCAGCAGCACACCGTCCGTCCAGCGCGCGCTTCTCCATGAACTCGGGTAAGACCGGACCGCTCGAGACACAAAGACAGGAAGTCACAGCAATTAAGACTTTACCAGAGCAATTCGATTATTCTCAAAGCTGTATTGATTGTTTGTCCTCTTGGAGGCAGAGGGACGTTTTATCACACACGAAAAACAGGCACCTCTGGCATATGATTTACCTCTGCCAAGGAGGTTATGTCTCACCTGCGTTTGTTGTTCTGTTTGTTTGTTTGCAGGCAAGATTGCACAAAAAATAGCTGAGCAAATTACCACGAAACTTGTGGTGGAAGGATGTGTTATGCATCAGAAGGGAACCCATGCAATTTTGGTGTAGATCTAGATCAGAGGACTGATCCGGGAATTTTTTTTTAACTTTCTTTAACATTCTGGTGTTTTTTTTACAGTTTTGTGAATTTGTCGAACAATGCAGAAATCTTTATGACAAAAATCAGACGTGTGTAATATCTATATTTGTAAAATGATCCAGATTTTGTGAATCAAATTAAAGGGGGGGGGTGATCTTTATTCAGTTACTGTACATTCCTATGTACGTGGTGTATGCATCTGATCTCAATATGCAATATATTGATAAAACAGCCTTGGCGAAGGTGTGCACTCTTTGAGTCCCATTCTAGTTGTCTGGTAACGTGGTTTTGCCTTTTTAAATGTATTTATTTTTGTATTTTCATATTCAGCAGCCATGGGGCAACACTAAATTAATGTAATTGCACATTTTTCATTGCTCTGTTTTGCTCTCAATCAACTCTCAAGGCAAATATCTTGTTTAGATAGTATTTAAAGACCAGCTAGTTGCTAACTTTGTCAATCTGTAGAATACTCACCCATAGGCGACGATATATTGGTGCTCAAATACCTGCTAAGATGAAAGTAGCAGTAATAATACAAGGCACTGCTAAAACCCTGAACAACAGTCCGTAATTGCAATATTAAAATGTTAGTTAGTGGAGCTCTAAGGCCTCATTATAACCCTGATATAAACTCAGAATAAAAAGCTTTTAAATCACTCTGACCAGCTTGACTTGCAAGATGTCATTATATTGCAATCACCACCAAATGATTTCAGATAAATGTTAAAGCATTTTAAATTAAAATCTGCATAAAACAAGTAACAACCACATAAATACTGCGGGGGATTAAATTGCAAAACTGTAGGTCAATGACACGGTCATTAAGAAGACACTGATTTCTTACGGGAACAATATTACCATGTTTAGGCTCCTGTAAATTACAGCTCTTTGCTGTTTCTGATTTATAGATAATGAACTTGAGCATCTTGGTTCTGTCCAAAGACTTATATGGGAATTAATCTAAGTTTATATTAATGTGGAATTTATAGCCGAGATGTGAAAAGTTTCTCACCTCAAACTCCACCAACTTACATGTCCTAATCAGTTGTTCTCGTGGAAACACGACAGCGCTCAGTTCTCTCAAGGTCATTTGTTGCTGGCGGAGCACAGAATTGAGGCTTCATAAGAAAGAGAGCTGCAGCAGTGGTTGTCAGGTATGATATTAACAATGAGAAATTTCTGGTCGTCACACGTCTCGTGTTCCTCCAGGCGCTCGCGGTCGTCACATGTTTCGTGTTCCTCCGGGCTCCTCGGGTTGTCAAGTTGTCGAGCGGAGAAATCACCTTTTTTGGGACTCTTGGGAGATGCAGAGGCAGTATCTCTGCGCTAGGATGTAGACTGACTCATCTTTTAAAAAACGTGATATGACAACTGGAGCAAACTCTCCAGAGGACTCTCGCTGAATAATGCACGCTTCCATTTGTATCATTTTTGTTGTTGTTCAAGTGCAGTAGGAGTGCATCAGGCTCATGTACATCCAAAATGTCATCCTGTTTCAGAGCACGGCTTTTCCCCATCCTGTTACGACCACTGATGACTTCGTGATAAAAGCTTTGTGACTGTAAGAAAAGAAGAGAAAAAAAAAAAAAGGCATTTTGGCTACATTTGGATTTTCTGTGGAATCGGTATTTCAAGACGCCAACTTGTAGGTGGAAAAAACAACTACATAATATCTCCACTGAGGAACAATGATCTCACTCTGTGATAGCAAACAATACCCTTCAACACCATCCTTTTATTTGGGGCGATGCATCAAGGGAAGTAATTACAGTCACGACTGACGAATGGATGACTAACGCTGACAGCAGCACCTCAGTCTATAAAACCCTGATTTCCAGCTGCAGGGTTCTAACATTTATAGCAGCCACAACAACAAAGATCAGTCCTTTCAACCTGCAGCCTGTTCTGTAGCTATTGCAGATTGATTTCATGCTGAGTTGAGTTTGCATCTGAAGGTAAGCTGGCATAATTCACTGTATCATTGCTGTTAATGTATTTCATGTCGCCTTTTGATCAGTAAATTAACCAAATCCTTCCCCATCGTCGAAATGCTTTGTTGTGAATTCTCAGAGCCGCGGTGCCGAGTTAATTATTCTCACTCTCGTTTTCAATCCAGTGCCGGGAAAACAAACATTTCAGGGTCCTTTTTTGAGGAAAGTCGTCAATGATGTGGGCCGTGGTTCTTGCTCTTTGTTTGGGGAATGTCCTCATCGGGGGAGAGGCCAGCGATCAGCATTCAGTGCGGGGGCCTGGAACTGAACCCTCTGAAACGGCCTCCCCGGGTATTTTAATACGAGAAAAGCAGGAATCCAACGGCTCGATCCATTCGGCGGACGCAGCGGGACCAAAAACGCCGCACCCTCCTATGTGCCTGGAGTCAGCGGGGATCAGAGACGCCTTCAAATATGTCAATACTGTGGTTTCACTGCTGGTGTTTGTTGTTGGAATAGTTGGGAACATAACCTTGCTGAGAATCATCTATGTGAACAAAAGCATGAGGAGTGGACCCAACATACTCATCGGGAGTCTGGCTTTGGGCGATCTCATCCACATTGTGATAGACATCCCAATAAACGCATACAGGGTGAGTTGTTATCAATGCCACACCTTTCTCTGCACTTTTTACGACTGCGCTTGCATCATGTGTCTGTGTTTTCTTTCTCTTTCTTTTTTTTTCTCCACTGAAAATATGTTTTGGCTTTGGTTTCAGCTCATGGCAGAGGATTGGCCTTTTGGTTTAGTGCTGTGCAAACTCGTCCCCTTCATACAGAAAACCTCTGTTGGAATCACAGTGTTGAGCCTGTGTGCCCTGAGTGTTGACAGGTAAGGAGATAAGCGGCGCTGTGTCCCGTGCCCCGAGAGAGAACCATTTTCATATCTGTATTTCATCAAGGGAGCAGATTTGTTTTGCATTAGCACTCGTAATGTAACATTGTAGAGAAGTCATAACATTTTCCCGTTGATTTCCCGCAGATACCGCGCTGTGGTTTCCTGGAATCGAATCAAAGGCATCGGGGTGTCGGTGTGGACAGCGATTGAAATAACTCTGATATGGGTCGTCTCGATCCTGCTGGCTGCGCCTGAACTTGTCGGCTTTGACATGATAACGATGAACTATAGAGACAAGCATCTGAGAATATGTCTGCTTCAGCCCATGCAAACCACACGGTTCATGCAGGTGATGTAATTGTCTCCAGTGTGCAACAGGATGAAACCTGCGTTTGATTTGATTGTACTTTCATATATACGACATAGTTGTATTTATAACATCTGGAAGGAAAGTTCACGCTGCAGATACCAACACGTCGTTGTAGGTGTCTTTATAGAGCAGAGCAGTTTTTTTTTTTTCTTTCTGTGCTTTAACATGGCAACCATTGATCATCTCTGGTTCTGCAGCACTGACTGTCTGTGGGCTTCTGTCGTGTTCCATCAACAGTTTTATAAATCAGTGAAAGACTGGTGGCTCTTTGGCTTTTACTTCTGCATGCCACTGGTTTGGACCGCCGTCTTCTACGCGCTCATGACCCGGAAGATGCTGCGAAAGACTCAGAATGTGTTGAGTGACCACACCAAGCAGGTTATTAACTAATCTACTTAAATATATTTCACAACACATTTCTTGTTGCACTCAAATGTTCAAGTTAACGTAAATGTTTATAATGATGATATCTTTTTCGTTTACAGAGACTAGAAGTCGCAAAAACGGTCTTCTGCCTGGTGGTTGTGTTTGCTCTCTGCTGGCTGCCTCTGTACCTGAGCAGGATCTTGAAATTAACCATATATGACGAGAAAGATCCCAACAGGTGTCAACTGCTGAGGTGAGAAGTTTATTAAGTCAAATCAAATTGTATCTGTATAGCAGCCCATATGTACAAATCACAATATGCCTCACGGGGCTTAACAATGTGGACAAGGTGCAACCTCCTCTGTCTTTAACCCTTGACTAGTGTGAGAAAAAAAACCTTTAAAGGAAAAGAAAACTTTCTAACGGGGAAAAAACTGCAGAAGCCTCAGGGAGATTCGCTGGTGAAGGATCCCTCTCTCAGGACAGACAGAAGTCAAGTTTATTTATACAGCACATTTAGGAACAGCAGCCGTTTACAGAGTGATGCATAATAAAAGAAGAACCAATGTAAAATACAAGAAAAGAATAAAATAGAAGACTAGCATCAAATGAAACAAAATAAAAGACAAAATGATTTAAAAAACGTATGCCCATATTTTACATATTCTACTCATATTCTTTTTTGTATACGATGTTTGACTCTATATGTATAAACAGTCCTATCCGCACATATGTGGACAATTCTATCTCAACATCTCCTTATACTTATGCATATAAAATGGGTTTACATGCTTTTGCAATCATTTCACCCAATAACATTTCTGTTCAAACCAATATATCTGTATTATTATATTCAGAATTGTTTATTTAATAAAAAAATATATATTTTATTGCCTTTTTATATTTGTATTCTCTTGTCTACCTCATTCTGACTTGTCTGATGCCGTAACACGTGAATTTCCCCATGTGTCTGGATCAATGAAGTTTTATCTTATCTGAAAGAAGAAGTGCAATAGATGTTGCGTGTAAGAGGACGTCAACAAAATAACTATGTTTAAACATTCATGAGAAATAACAGTGTCTAACATAGACGGAGCAGTGTATCAATATTTAAAGCATCATCACCTGCTCTGTGCCGTTTTGTATGATTTACTCAATTTTTCCTTTTTTTCAGTGCCTTTCTTGTCCTGGACTACTTTGGCATCAACATGGCGTCGCTCAACTCGTGCATCAACCCCATCGCGTTGTACATCGTCAGCAAAAGGTTCCAGATATGTTTCAAGGTGAGATTTACCGTGATTCTCCTATGGCCCGATTCTATTCTACACAAAGCTGGTGGGGGGGGGGGGGTGAAAACAATTTGATCCACGCTGGATGAGCCATTGTGGGTGTCATCAAGGACGTATGGAGTCATGTCTGTGTAATGGCCAGACTGGAGCAAGTGATGGCCTGAGGGGGTAATGAGTAGAAATGGTCTGGAAAAACATTGTCAGGAATGAGAGAAAAAAGAAAAGCGCTCACCCACCCATTTGGCATTGTACCAGACAGTCTGTCACTGAATCACAGTGATGTGTTTGGAAGAAAGAGAAAACATAGATTGAAGGCAATTTTCAAGGTAAGGAATTTAAAAGGCTTTATTGTATTACTCCCTCAGAAGCCGAAATCTAAAACATTCTTTGGTTCCATTGGGCTGTCATCAGGTTTTCAACCCTAACCCCTTCAATTATTATTAATATAATCTACTCCATGCAATTATACATATTAATATGTATGTAAAAAGAAATGATATACTTTTTTTCTTCAATAAATACATCCCTTTTGACTTCATTTACAAGATTGAAAACCAAAACCTTTCAACATGGCCCGACGCAGAGAAATGAAACTCAACAGTTTCCAGTTCGCTCTCTCTAATTGAATTAAGGCTTCATACATTGGATTGTTATTATTACAACATAGGCAATGCTGCCTTCCACTTCCATTTCTCCGGGATTCCTCCACACATAAATGGATTTACCAAGGAGCCGTTTTTCTCCATCTGAAGCTAACGGTAAATGTGTTTTTTGCCCACTGACCGAACGTCTTTGTGTGTCTTTGTGTGTGTCTTTGTGTGTGTGTGTGGTCCTTCAGGAGTGTCTGTGCAGTTTGTGTCTACCTCTCCAAGCTGTTACCCATGACGAAGTGCAGTCTGTTTCCAAGTCCAGGATGCAGGATCAGGCCTCGGAGCAGAGCAGCAGCATCAAAGCTCACAATCAGACGTGCGCGCCTCAGCCCGAGCAGGAGAACTCCTTACTGTGTTAACAAAACTCGCGCGGAAACTGTGAGTTTCTCAGCGTTTCATTATTAAACGAGCAGTACAATGTGCTCTGAAAGCAGATACCAAAGCGGCGGCTCCCGCAAACTTGATGTGCCGTCCTAATCATATAAGATACCTTTTTTTTTGCGAATAACATGCAGCGCTGTCGTTCTGTGCCGCTGTCGTCAGCTTGAACATCTGCTTTGG
This sequence comes from Hippoglossus hippoglossus, assembly GCF_009819705.1. NCBI lineage: Eukaryota > Metazoa > Chordata > Actinopteri > Pleuronectiformes > Pleuronectidae > Hippoglossus > Hippoglossus hippoglossus. Next base: position 14,510,252 of record NC_047171.1, on the reverse strand, counting down.
CATGAGCAACCCGGAGTCAGACTGTTCAGACTGTTTCCCCTCAGGGCTTGACTCACTCCCGACCATTACATCAGATTTCTACCTAGTACCTTTCCTGTATCATGCATCACAGTTCTCAAACCATTGTTTCGGGCACCATGTTAACCTGGCACCCATCACCAGGGATCTTGTCACGGCCTCCGCTTCTGCATATTATTCTGATTCTGTTTCTGGATTCCGGAAAGACAGTGTGCCACAGTAAATCAAACCAATGGGGATTTAAAAAAAAAAAAGAATAGTGGTTGCGGTGGGTTTTTCGGGGATGTGGCGTATTATTAGCACATAAACGTGTGTTTTCCTCTCTGTTAAGTTCACCCCCCCCCCCCCCCCGCCCCATAGGAAGCAACCCAGGAGTTTAGAGCATTCCCCGTTCCGTGCTTGAACCTCGAGAATCATATCAAATTGGTGCCACAAGTAGATCCCCGTCTGCGCTGCTGAATGACTGATTGATGGTGGCCTATTTTTAATGCATTGTTAAATGTGTAATGCATGGAGACACTTTATAAAAGACCTGAGAGTGGGGAAGAAGGAAAACGAAGATGACAGAATGAGGTCAGGAGGAGACAGCGATGGGAGGAGGCGGGTTGTGGGGGGGGGGGGGGGGGGGGGGGGGGGGGGTAGCAGAGATGAGCACCTGATAGGTCTCCCTGTCACAGGACAAGGCAAGCACAAATAGGGGGCTGCTCCTCCAGCTTATGCTGCATCAGTTCACAAACATGCCTTGATGCCGTGTGCCGGAGTGATTGTAAAACGTCCCTCTCGTCTGAGTGGAGAAAACAAGTCTCGACGGTGTGTAAAGATTCAACAGTTCATTTGAATAAAAGCGTCTGACTCCTTGTGGTGTTTGTGGAGAGGTGCAATGATGACAGTGACATTTACTAAAGCTAATTAAAGTTTCAAGTCAACTCTTGTTTGTTGCTCATATTAAACTTTTGTCTTGTTCCATTATTGTCAAGCAGTATAAACAGAGGAGAAGCCTTATTTACACCCTAGTTAACAGAAACTGCTCTTTGCCTTTCAGTTGGAAATAAGACAGAAACACACGCTTGAAACTTTTTATTTTATTTTTATATTTCAAATTCAACCATGCATGTAAAAATGTAAATTCTGTTTTGTATGATGACTTCTTCACGTCGTCGCCATCGGGGGATGTGTTTGTTGCCCTAATCGCTCTTGGCACATCAAATAGAGAGCACAAGGAAATACTGGTTCCACGTCACATCACATCAGACCAGCAGGCTGCATCTTTTTCTACCTAATCGATTAGCTCTGCTTTCCTCGATGTACGAACATTAAACGGAGCGAGCGGCGGCTCGCATCAGGGTTTGGTTTGTTATTGTGAGGTATTAAAGGGGCGAGGATCAACATGATCCCTTTTAATTTTTTGTTGCGCGTATACATACGGTATCGTCTTCGTCAAAATACAAACATCGGATTGCATTTCAATTTCATCTTGTTTTTTAAGTTGTGCTGTAAAAGGCCGATTTGAGCCACACAATCAAAATGTGTTTGCTTTTGATTAGAGATGCCAAAAATATGTTAAATGCATATTGCCTGCTGTGCTACACATTTGAACACCTCTCTGTTCTGACTTAAGAGACACAGCGTCTCTGACTGGTTACAACAATGTTAAACATGTACATTTACGCTGCAGCTAATTGCATTTATGGCAATTTAGATGCCCTTTATTTGTGTTTGTACAGTTAAATATCTGTTACGGCGAATCCAAGGTTTACAAATTGCACCTACACATTTCGTTTGACACTTTCTGTCAAATATTAATTTGTGTCAAATGCAGTCAAGCGCTCCGGTGTCCTTTTGTTACTGTAAATGCCAGCAGATAATCAACAAATGGTGCAAGGCTATCATGTCCCCAGCAGTAAAAGCTCACAACTGCTGGATGACATTGACACAATCCGGCTCCGGTATCCAGAGGAGGGTGACGTCAGTGTCAACATTAGTGGGCGAGCGGATGGTGAGACCTTCTTTAGTAATCTCTGTACACACGCGGCTCAGATAGGGCTCCCCACAGTGCCGCCCAGACTCCCCAGACTGTGGATTTAATTAAACAGTGTGAAATTAATTAATCAGTCGAGTGGCAGGTAAAAGAACTTCTCGCCGGAGCTGCTCACACAACCAAGACAGGCATTTCATGTGCGCTGACAGTTATTAATTCGCTGTATGTTTTATTATAGTGTTTCTATATAGAGATGCTCAAATTCTGGGAGATTAAAAAAGCTTGGCATGCGAAAAGAGCCATGCAAATTATCAAAATAACAGCTCTCGAAAATCAAAGTGTAAACCTGTGTTTGATCTGTTCTATCAATTAATTAAAAAATTCACTTCTGTATAATAATGTGGTGCAAATTAGATGGAAATGAGATAAAATATTCATTTAGTTATCTGGGGAATCTGCCTGGAGGGCTTTTTAGTCTTCAGTCTGGCTCAAAATGCTGTCCATATGGCAATTATGTACAGTAGTGTTGCAGAAGGATTGGTCTGATGCCTACTGGCAGAGAGGAGCCTGCCTGTGACAAACTGCTGCTAGGATCTGATGTGAGTTGAGGGAGATAATGAGGCTGTTGTAAGCCTTAAGTATAGAGCCTGCCCCCGGGGTGGCATATCTAAGCACTCGGGCTCCCTCATTGTTGCATGTGCTGCTGAGGATTAAAAACACACTACTTTTTTTTTTCCTCATAAACTTTGTCAGTACTTCCTGTTACTCTTTGGACAACTTCTGCTTTCATGTGGCAAGCCTCTTGACATTGCTTTGTGGAGGAGATGTTTTTTCTCTCTCGCAGTGTGTCGATGTGAAGTCTTGATTTGATTCCGCTCTGAGCTATCTATAGCTCATTTTAAGCACTCCACCAGAGGATGTGTACGTTTCTGGGGTTCGTCCTAGGATGAGTGAACTTTTTTTTCTCAAATGTCATATTTTGTTGGGAAATCTTTTTAACATTGATCCCGTTGGCGTTTCTTTTCAAAAATCAAACTTCACTAACAGGCAGAGGAGAATGATGTGGGTGAGGCAGGATGATTTATGTTGTTGATTATGCCGTGTCCTTGCAGGGAGCTCATGCCTGCTGTGTAGTAAAAGATAACTGCCCACCTCCGGTGAGGAACTCTTGACATCCACTGCAGGTTGGATGCCTCCGCCGCTGTCACACATACAGCACGTCTCAAGACAAAAAAGGACACCATGCAACCAAGTGAAATATAAAGAAATCCCTGCAGTGTGCACAGACTAATGGAGTCTCCCAGGAGGATGGCTATAGTGCTCCATTACATAGAAAGTGTAATTCACTGAATGCGAGTAGGTGCGTCGACTATTCACAGTTTTAACTAAATGAAATAAACACAACAGAGATCTTTATACAATACCAGCAGGCATTTAATTAATGGCCATTTGGAGCCTGCATACTAAATAGGAGGGAGAGGGAGAGAGTGAAGCGGACACTCGAGCCAATGGCAAAGAAATTTCCGAGAGACCTGCAAATGGCAGGCAGAGTCAGACTTACTGGGCAGAGCTGCAAGTGGTCACTCAACCATGGGATTAAAAATCATTTAAGCCTTGTACCGAACCGTCCCCTCCCCCCCCCGTTTTTTCCGTCCCACCATGTTATTTCTGACCATTCGGGAGAAAAGACAAATACTCTGTGCCCGGCTTGTTACTGCCGGTGCAAAACTGCGGGTAACAGGTTTTTCACAACGCCAACATCTATAAACGTACTGCGGTGCTTTCTTGCAGAAAAACATAATGAGCTTGCCTAAAAGGGTTTCTGTGTTCTGGTTAAGGTGCAAAATGGACTGTCACTACTGTTTATTTCATTCATGTCGGGACGTAATGGAAAACACGCAATCAAATGTAGGACACGTTTACTAGAGTGGTTCACTTCACACTTCTATTCACACTTCTAATGCCTCTTGGGCAACTACAGGCAAATTCATGACAGGCTGTTGACGTATTCATAGGGAGCTCCAGCCAGTGCACGGGCTTGATTAGCCCAAATCCATGCTACACGAGATAAACCAGCAAGCTACGGCATCCCAGAAGCATTCTGCTCACAAAGTGTTTGTGTGCCATGGGGATGTTGGTGCAAAAGCTTTTGATTCAGTGGTCACCAGAGCACCAGAGCTCCCTGCCTGCCTTTGCTTGTTTTGATGGGCAATGATGAAAGCACAGGTGGATGCGAGAAAGCTCCCCCCGCTGCGGACTCCTCGTCTGTGGTTTCCTATTAGCGCAGGAGTGGAGGTTTGCAGTCTGGCTGCTGGGCACAGTGGGTCAGTGCTCACAGAGCTCTGTTTGTTCCCTGGCCTGCAGGGCTCCCAGGGTAAGCTTGGCTCCAGAGGGGAGACAAACAAAAAGGCACCACTGTCTCACACACTGAAGCTGCTCTCCGACACATTCGTCTTTTCTACTCGACGGGGGTACATTTCTCTTCTTAGGAGAGGAATTGTAAAAGGAAACAAGTTTTTTTTTTTTAGAGACAGGGCCTCGGGATAACAAAACTGCTGTTGTTCTGAGCTATGTGTTTTTTTCTCGGTTTAAATGCCATTTTGAGCTGTTGCTTGTGTTGATGTGTTTTCTTTCTCTCCCCCTTTTCGCTGTGTGCTTCTCATCTTCTTCTTCTTGCATAGACTCGGAGCTCTTTGTCTTTCGCTGCTGCATCAACGCATCCTGAGTGAAACCCAAGGAAAACCGCCGACAGCAACAGGCACATGACGCGTAATATTTAGATTCCAGCTCCAGTTGCTGACTTCAGAAGCCGACCTGTTGAAGTGAAACTGGTGCTGCTGAGACGTTTCTCAATTAATAAATCATTTCTAGGTAATCTCCTAACCACATATACACTGTGTTCCTGCGATTTCTGAAGACGAATTAATGTGTAGGAAACTCTTGTGGCTGCTGTTAGGTCAGCCACTGTTGTGCTGCAATCTGCAGTCCAAGTATAACTCCATTATTGAGAGGACTTTAAAATGGGAGCCGTGTGACACACAGCGGGATGATTTAGTTTAATGACCATGGCAGTGACAGCGCTGTGATGGAAATTGGACTCCCCCTGCACATTTACATCACTTGAGGGTACTTGGGGCTCTTTTAGCGGCTGCACTCCAGAGCATGAGCCATCAGGAGGTCCTGGATATGTCATGCTTGTCACCTTCCTTTAAGTGCATCTGCAGACGTGGGAGAGGGATTAATATTATATAGCCTACGGAAGCACAGAGGCCGTCTTATCAGCACTGCCGATGTGATAAGCACCTCTACCCCCATGAAAACCGGGGAAGATCTCCAAGCAAAGAGACAAGCATCTCTTTGTGTGTTTCAATGTGGTTTTAGTGGCAGATATGGTGCAATTTCACATCTGTTGTAATTTGATGTGCCTGGATCACCCCCTGTGAAATCGTCTTGATCGCAACATGGGTCCTTTCAATTATTTAGAAAGTTGGCATATGGCTTTGGAGATAGTAATCTGATTTCTTTTGATTTTGAGGTTTTCAGAATGGCTATGCCACAAGTCCCAATAGCAGCTGTGCGAGGAAAAAAAAAAAAAAAATAGAAAAGGAAAAAGCCTGTCTCTGTGATCGTGTTATTTGGAAGCATCGTCCCTCCTCCTCTTCTCATAGAGGAGAAAAAAAAAAAAATAACATTGATTTATTTATTTAATAAAAATGTCACTTTTGTGGAAATATTTTTCCATCATTGCCATGACACTCATCTCACATTACATCAATGCAGATGACAGTGTGCACAAATTGCATTGCCCTCAAACTGATTCTGAGCTGTGAATGTAAGTTATGGCAACCATTGCTGTCACTTCAGTTTTATCAGAAAAGCACCCTGTGGAACCATGGAAACAACATGTGATGCACACGCACACACTAACACACACACACACACACACACACACATTGGGTCTTCATGACTTCAGAGGACATTTCTGAGAGACCTAATCCAACCGTAACCTACATGCATTTCTAACCATTAACCTATTACTTTGACATTTAACGATTCATGTCCTGCAGGCGGGGGACTTGCTTTTTCTCCCCCCGTGACAAAGACAAGACCCCATAATGTGAGGGTGTAAACAGATTTAGGTCCCCACAACCTGAGTAACACCTAAACAACAAACACACACACACACACACACACGCACAGATGCACAAATACGCACACACACAAAATAAGCTACATCAAAGCCAGCATATACTGTAATTAGAATTTATTGAAGCCTATTCAGTCAGAAAAGGTACATGATCTGCCGAGCGCTTGGACTCAGTCCCACACCCTCCATTAAACACACTACAGTGCATTAAGCCGGCGTATTACAGGATGCAAAAAATGAATCATTTGTGAGCGTGTCGCTGCAAATAGGAATATGTCATTTATGTGTCCTGGTTTTACTGTAGCTATGTAAAGCAGCGGTGCAAGCCTACAAAGAGAAAGCAGCTGTTTCTATGTAACATCTATGTGTGAAATGTGTCGTACAGCCCGGATTAGGGCACAGATAATCATACATTCACGTAACAGGTGTAGCTCTGATGGTATTTACAGTCAAAGCCGGAAAATAAATAACCGCATCAAAGCTGAGAATGTAGAGATATTTCTTTCATCTTTGGGAGGAAAACAAGAAGCAATGTTCCCTCACAGATGTGGCGTGCTTTTCTCCTCACACAACACCCAAGATGCGAGCCACCCACCAGCGACAGGGCATAATGACTCGGCAGGCTACCTGGCACCCTCTGTAGTGGTAAGGCCAAGGCCAGTAGCCGCGCAGAGGCTCGCATATCCTCTGACAGTGAGTGTAGCTGCGTTGGCAATCCGAGCAGCAGATCCCCTGGTGGTCTAACATGGAGTCAAAGGTCACGGCGCCCTCCTCTCCGGCCGCTCCGCTGCGCTGCAGTTTGTGAAGCAGAGTTCATTTTGAAGAGCAGACTTTCTTTTTTCAACTTGAACTCACATTTGCAATTCAAATGTTGTCAAAAAAAAAAAAACTTCTCATCCTCTTAAAACACGTGACTCCGGCTCTCTCAGGCAACATGAATTTTTATAACCGGTGGGAATTTTCACTTTGGTTCGCGGCTGTTACACCCGGTGACCTGTGATTACAGTTACTAATGTGACACATCCCCAAACAGCAGCACCGGTGAAGACCCACCCCGCTGACTGGAGGAATAGATCCAGTTTAGCACGTTTCCACGCCGTGAACTTCTATTTCTGCGAGAATGCATTTTTAACAAGGCTGGCTCCTTGAGGATTTTATGCATTCATCTGTAAAAAGTGTTGACAAAACCGAGAAAACTTAACTTCTTAAATTAATGTTACTTCAGGGGTTGCTTCAGGCCTCGGTTTGTGCCCCTTGATAGTTAATCAGTTTACCAGCTCTGGAGTCTTGTTTATCACAAACAGCGTTGTTGACGAACTCGCTACTCACATGATAGGGGTTTTCAGGATTGTATGCCGACCCTGCCGTCGACTGAGCCCCCTCCTCCTCGTCTCCTTCCACCACTCTGGAGGCGTCGACCTCGGCGTGACTCACCGGGTCCCTCGCCTCGGCAGGCGCCTCCAACTCCTCCACGCTAAACTGCCGCTTGGCTCGCTGCGTGTCTCTCTTTCTCCTTTCCCCATCTGTTACGGCGGCCACGAGAGACGAGAGTATTGGGTCAACATCCACAAGACGACATACGTGTCCTCAGAGCTCAATCCCACATAGCTGGGTCTGTCTCAGGCGTCCTGAATAATTCAATCAGCAGCAGTGATATCAGGCACTCTTGCATATTTCAAGATCATTCTTTTTTAATAGACGACTGGTGCCTTCTTTTGGGTGCACGGCTCTAAATGTAGTTCATAATGTTTGAGATGTTCAGGTGCTTCACAAACTTCTCAGGCAAGACTGTGTCAGCGAGAATGAGGCGAGACAAAACTATGAAGAAATGTATGATGCATGGTAGCGGGATGTTTTTTCTATACAACCTGTGTGATGGAATGAATGAAAAAGGGGAAGATAAAGAGAAGACGACCTTTGGGGAAAGCAGGTTGGAGCCAGTAAATGGGAAGTTCACCACAAAGACCCAGAATCTTGTTGCTCAGAAAACTGGTGTCCGTCAGCGGCTGTCCTCCTGCGACCCAAACCAGGAACCCCTCGTCAAACCTCACTGGCATTAATTCATCCATCTGCAAAGAGAAAAATAAAGATAATATCATAGAAATCAGTGTTGACAGCAGCTGTGTTGTGCTGTGCTGTGTACGTACCAGGTCGAACATTAGCGTCTCTTTGTTGTGAGCTCCCACGTGTGGAAGGTTGGCTTTGATTTGAGATTTAATGTAGCACTTGTCACCTCCGAAGAAGCGAATTCCAGTAATCCCCTGCACCGAGTCACAGAGATGTTTACACTGACAGCTTCTATTTATTTATTTTTCCCGAGCACACACAGGAGAAATCTCCGCTGAACTAAACCCCAGGAAGAGAGAACAAGGACAAAACTCACTCACTATTTGAAAGTCATGAATCTCCACCGCTTCCCCGGCTCCGCTCCCAGTTTTGAATCTCTCCAGGTTGTTGTCGGAATCAATTTCCACGGAGCCCTCCCTCACCTCCCCATTGATGTTCATGCTGTAACGAACATTATAAACCTGGCAGCAATCACAGTGGAACGTTAAAATGACTGATTAGTGGAGTTATGTAAATCACACTGAGGGAAACACAAAAGACGTGAGATACAGAAGGAAAAAAAACAAAAAGCTTCATGCTACTTATTCCCCTGCTCTGTGTTTTTGATGTTTCTTCTCCAACAGAAATCCTGCATTAGCACACTGAGAATTTGAGTGAAGCGCCACAGGAGATGCTATTGCAGACCTTGATGGGGGTGTTTGCCCTACATGTGAGCTCATTAGGACACAAATAAACATAATTCTTACAGGATGGAGTGAGAGACCATTTATGAATTGTGTGTGTATATGTATTGTAGATCAAATTAAAGTGTAATCCTGCATTGTGTTAGTTATTTACAGGGAATCTCTGGTCTTAACCTGAATATCTCTTCTGACAATTTCCCACCAATGACATCCTGGCTTTTACCCTTTCCAATATCTGTTATTGCACCATGAAACTGCAGCATAGTCCTTGGACGCCACTCACATTTTTATCGCTGACTTTCCACAGGTAGAGAGCAGCCGCGGATGCACACAGCATCAACACGGCACCGACGATGAGAACCGCGGCGCCACATCTCAGGAGGCGACTGACCGGAGCAGAGGTGCCGGATGTGCTGTGTCCCTTAAAGTTCGCAGTGAGCAGAAGGAAGAAAATCACACCCGGCGAACAGCATCCAGGATAAAAGTAAAAACTCCTGGAAACCTCAACATTTGACAGTTTGCTACATGCCATGGGTGCCAATTGCATTTTGATTTAAACCAACAAAGCTCAATAGGCCTGTCTTACCAGAGGAGTGCAGTGTTCAAAACAGCCGTATCCATGAGTGGTATTATGGACTTTTTCCACAGTCTCTTCCATGCTGGCCTCTATAATCTCCTCTCTGGTACTGTTACCTCTCTTTGGAGAATCGGGCTATCCGACGGGAGGACTATGTAACGCCTGAGTGTGAATGACGTGCAGTTGATATAAATTCTTTGAGCTAAATTCTTCGTCTGAATGTTACCTGTAGGTGCAGGTTGCCTGAGGCGAGGTGGCCATCCTGTGGTACCAAACTAAAACCAGAGTTTTGGAGCAATTCACGGCTCATCGCAGATTGGCTGGCGTCGTGTTTTACAGGCAGCGGTTGGTTGAAAGATTGGTGTCTAACCTGAGAAGCGTTTTAATACTTTTTAGCCTCAAATAGTTTAATGTCAATCAGGATGACTTGCAGAAATTAATAAGGAGTATTAGGATTTCCTGTGCTGGTGAAAGGTCTCAGCAGTAATGAGCATTGCACTACCAGTAGTCAAACTCACCTGCAGAACCAAGGCTTCTCTGGTCTTCATATTCTTACAGTGTGCTGTACTGACTTGCAAAATCACACGTATTTACACACACACCGAAATAACTTTAATTGTGTAGTTCCTGATTTGAAAATGTGAGAAATTGTAGTTTTGTGGTCAAGGTTACTTGGTCCTTATCAGAATATAAAAGGAAGAAACACTGAAAGAAAAACACATTCAAACGTGCGACGCTGCTGTTGCTTGGAAACAGATAGAACGGCGTTTCTTTTGGATAATTGCGGAGCTGCGAGGCAATCAGAAAAGGTGAAGGGATTCTTTGACCTTTGAAATATGTAATTGTAACAGCATTTGATCAGAAATGGAGTATTTGCATGCAAATTGAGGCGACACAGTAACAGCATTGTGCACCACGAGCGGAATATGACATTGACTTATGCTTGCTATCAATTTAGCTGCGGAGCACCATTTGATTTATTGTGGCTCATAAGCCTTTAAGGCAAATTAAATGCATTCACTTGGCTAATTGAGGTTAGGCTGTGTCTTTTGTGAGCATTTCCTCAAGACAGTCCGATAACATTTGAATCCATGTAAGCCCAGATAACTGAACTGTTGTCGAAAAAGCAAAACAACTAGCTTTAATTTAAGCCGTTTATTTGTGTAACAATGTGACAAAATCTACCATAAACATGGTAATCCTTCATATTGATTGTTTTCCACTGCAGAGAGAAAGGCCCCATTCAGCCTCAGTGTCCATATAGGTCATGCCCCATAAATAATAATGCATGCTCTTGAAAAGTCATAATAAAATTTGTCTTTACACTGAATCATTATGAAAAATATATTATTAATGTACAAAATCTTGCATATTACACATGAGAAAATGAACAGTCTTACATGAGCCAAAGGACACATGACAAACTACAAAACACTGCAACAATCCAACATAGAGTCAGTTAAGATAAAAGTACTGTACAGTATAAAGAGTTCCATTTTTTTTTTTTCATTTTTAAGAGTTTGCATACTCCGGAATCGATATCTCGTCCGCTTCCTGTATTCTGGCCGGGGTCGGCGGGCCAACGAGAATGTAATCAAATTCCTGGTGTTGGACTTTTTCGTACACGCTCTGCAGCCCGGTGGGTTTGTTCACGTGAGCCGGGTAGTAGTTCTCCCTCCTGCTGTCCCGGGGGAGCGAAGCTGTCTTGGAGAACGTGGACAGGTGCGGCGCGCAGGCCAGGCTCGTGTTGGGCCTTGTGGCCGAGGGGCTCCAGCATCGGTCCGAGTGTCCCAGCACTTTGCACTCGCTCGTGCACGCCCAGAGACCTGCGGGAAACAACCAGATCAGTCATAATGCGACGGGATGCAATCTGTTGAGTGTGTGGCTTAGATTTAATCTTTACATACTTTCATTTGGCTCCAATCTGAATTCCTATTTTATTGATTTTCATTGTGCTTTTGTGATACTCACTGTTCATTGGCGGCGACTCCTTTTTGTGCACGTCCGCACTCAAGTCCGAGTCGCTGTCGTTGAAGTCGCTGTCCCCTTTCCCACTGTCCTTGCCGCTGATGTGAGGATCTCTTGCTGAGATTGTTGTGAAGGAATTACCCTTCCATATCGTTATGGGCCTGACGGTTTCCTTCCCATATCCTGGCAACGTAGAATAACCCTGCTAGCACAGACAGAAAGTTGCAGAGATTTATGAGTCAAACTGCAAAAAAGTCACCCGCAGTATGTGACAAACTGTGAAATATCTCTGAAAAAAATAATAATAACGTACCTTTAATTTACCCTCCGTCACCCTGCTGTTTGACTCAAAGATGCCTGCTGTCTGCCTGCCATCTTCGCAGCCTGTGTCTGTTGTGTTGCTGTTGGCCAACTGCGGCTTCTCTGGAAATGGATGGGCATCAAACACTTTCCCTTTGTGGTTGGCAATCACTGAATCGATGTGCCCGCTCTCCACTTTCTCCACGTTGGGCATGTCTTCTTTTTCATCGCACCCCCTCTCCCTCGTCTCTTTCCTCCTGCGGCTGCAAATGGTTGTAATGAGAATGATAGCCAGCAGGAGGAGAGAGCAGCTCCCTGCCAGTACAATGATTATGGCTATGGACATGTCCCATTCAAAGAGCTCCTCGCCACCATTGGGGGCGAAGGAAGGCAAGCTCGGGAGGGTCCCTTCTATAAAGCTCAAATGTATAATGGCTGTGGAGGTGAGTGCGGGGGTTCCATTGTCACTGACCGCCACCGTGACTTTGACATTGTCTGTGAGATCATATGTCAGCTGTCTGCTCACGTGCACCTTCCCTGTCTCCTTGTTGATGGAGAAGCCCAGGTGCCCCCCCTCTGTGATTTTATAGGACAGCTGTGCGTTTATGCCCTCATCGGCATCTGTGGCCTTTATCTGGGTTACCACATAACCCGCAGGTGCATCTTTGGGCAGGAACACCTCAGCAGAGCCTTTGTAAAGCGGGGGCTCGATGATGGAGGGCTGGTTGTCATTTTGATCAACTATCTTTAGCCGGACGACAGCTGTGCTCTGCAGCTGTGGTGACCCCCCGTCGCTGGCTTGGATGTGCACGTCCAGCACTTTCATCACCTCGTAATTAAAACTCCTCAGTGCGTATATGGAGCCAGACACCGAGTTAAGAGACACAAAGGTGTTCACCGGGGAGCCCATGATGACGCTGTCCACGAGCCTGTATGTGATCTTGCCATTGTTGCCCAGATCCGCGTCGCTGGCCTCCACCGTGGTGATGTACGCGCCCGGGGCGTTGTTCTCCACCACGGAAACTTCGTACACAGCCTTCGCAAAGTGAGGGGCGTTGTCATTCACGTCGGTGAGCCTGACGGTGTACTGGGTGATCTTCCTCAGCGGGGGCGACCCAAAGTCCTCGGCCATGACCGTCAGGTTGTACTCGCTGATCCTCTCCCGGTCCAGGACGGCCGCGGTCACTATCATGTAGCTGTCCTCGTACGCCTGGCGCAGCTTGAAGTGGTCGTGGCCGAACAAGGTGCAGTGGACCTGGCTGTTCACACCCGAGTCCCTGTCCAAGGTGCTGATCAGCGCCACCAGGCTGTCCCTCTCCGCCGCCTCGCTGATGTGCGCGATGCCCGTGGTGATGGAGGTCATCGGGGTGATGCTGATCTCCGGGGCATTGTCGTTAACGTCGGTGACGTGGATGATGATTTTGCACACGGAGGGGGTCGGGTTGGCTCCCAGGTCGGTCGCCTGCACGTCCAGCTCGTAGGTGCGTTTGTCCTCGAAATCCACGGGGCTCCTGAGAGTCAGGCGGCCCGATTTACTATCCACGTGGAAAAGTTCTCGGATCTCGCGGGGGACCTGTTTCCCGAACCCGTACACCACCTCCCCGTTCGAACCCTCGTCCGCGTCCACTGCGTTCAGGCTCAGGATGACTGTGCCAACCGGTGCGTCCTCGGGCAAACTCACCGAGAAGCTGTTCTGGTCAAAAACGGGGCTATTGTCGTTAAAGTCCGTCACTCTGATGTTGATCTTTGTTGACCCCGATCTGTGCGGGTTCCCTCCGTCCGTGGCCACCAGCTCCACGGTGTATGACGCCTGAGTCTCCCTGTCTAGCTCCTTCATTAGCACCAATTCCGCATATTTAACCCCATCCGCTCTCAGGAGCACGTCAATGGTGAAGTGACTGTTGACGGAGATCTGGTAGCTTTGGATGTAGTTTGACCCGACGTCTGCGTCCGCGGCTGGGTCCAGAGGGACCCGGGACCCCACCGCTGCGTTCTCCGAGATATCCACTATGGACTCCCTGCTCGGGAACTCCGGAGAGTTGTCGTTGATGTCCTTCACCTCCACCTCGACGTGGATCAATTTGTAGCGCTCTTTGGAGAAATTCACCACGTCAAAAGTGATGAGGCACTGTGGAGTGTGTCTGCACATCCTCTCCCGGTCGATGCGCTCCACGACGGTGAGCTGCCCGTCGCTTTCCCGCACCCTGATGAACGAGTCGTTGAATTGTTTCATCATCCTAAAATTGGTCTTGGAGGAGTGAGACGGACTCAAGGACATGTCCTTGGCGAGGTTTCCAATGACCGTGCCCGGCGCGTCCTCCTCATTGGTCTGGTATCGTATAGTATTCCCGTCGCCCTGTGCCACCGAGGCGAATACAAACTGATGGATGGAAAACATAATAATCCACCGGTACCAATAAGTTATAAATCTCCCCCGCATCATCTTCGCGGTGATCTTCCCCTCGGTGGGCAGCCTCATTGTGTGCGCAGCCGACGAGACCTCTGGCTCTCCATGCAGCCCCCGCCTGTACCAACTGAGATGTGCTGAAAGTGAAAGTTACTCGCTCCTCTTGCGCGCAGCCAGTCAGACACGCTTGTTGCCTCGCCTCCGACACAGCTCCAAATTCTGCCGCGGCGGGGGGTTTATACGGCTCCTCATGCTAATGAGACCAAGTGTGGCCAATCCCTCACTTTAGAATTAAAAATACCCTCTTATGAAAAAAGAGCTATAAGCCTGTTTTTAGAGGAAAGTTGCTCAAATATGAAAAAAAGGCGCAGGGAGATATGGCACCGCTTGGAGATAGTCCCTGCACTCTTTATCGTCTCGCCACAGCCATTACCGAGTGATGGTTTTATTTAGCAAAGCTCCCCTTTTCGTTCTTTTGATGTCTAGGTTATTGTCTGTTGAGCGTGCAAGTGCAAGAGTAGGTGTGCGTGTGTACGCGTGCGTGCGCTCGCAAAGAGCGTCTCAGTTGTTTTTGGAGAGCTGCTCATTTGAGAACAGCTTAATTATCTTCCACTCGCTCTGAAGTGATGCTGGATCAATCTCTTGATATAACAATAGCAGACTGTTTTTCGTGGTTTTATCCCCCGGAACAGAAAGACAATGTCTGTATCCACCAATTAAATTGTTTAACCGGATAAGAGCAGATGAGAAATGTATCAGAAGAGATTTTGAAGAGATAAGTTCTCTCAATTTCGAGATCAAGAGATTGTTTATCTTTCCAAATTCAAGTTGAGACCTCAACTCCATCTCCCCCTGATTCATGGGAAACATATTGAAAAGTAATAAATGTTTATCTGCGGGGTTTAAACAACAACCCCCCCACTGTGAAGGCACAGCCTGACTCCCAGCTGCTATGAATTTCAAATACCTTTAAATTCAACTTGGACTCGGTGCTCTGTGATATTACCATTTATTTCCTGCACCCTTTAATGCATGGATTAACACGAAGATTGGAATCTCCATATGGCCTCACCAATGTAGACGGCGGCGTCCACATATGCAGTACTTTCTTGAAGTTTTAGTTTCAGGTCGAGCTTTAGTCCCAATTTACTGCTATTATACGTTTTAGAGGATAACTGTAGATAATATTTGAGCAGTAATTCTGAAAGTAGTAAGGGGAAGAGACTTTTCCCTTTTCAACATGACAATAGTCCATGAAGAAGGATTTCTGAGTATGTTGTGGAAGAGCTGCACTAGTCTGCAAGAAGCAATCATCTCCGCCCTGTAGCACTGAATGAATCTGGAATCCTGAGATGACCTCATCAGCTAGTATCAGCGCCCGACCTCACCAACCTCTGCAAGAGAAAACCTCTGCATGTAGGATCCCCAGTCCTGTAAACTATCCTTTCCATGAGGCTGAGGGTGTTTGAGACAGATTGTTTACTCCAATAGTTTTGGAATGACATGTCCCAAAACCATTCAATGAGCTGTTCGCATATACTTTGTTCAGGTGTCCACTGACTTTTGGCTGTGTAGTGAACCATGCATGTCAAAGGTTGGACATAAACACCACAGCCTGTGTAACTGGTGGAGTCAATGTCTGTGCTGCGATTTGTTAGATGGAAGCGCTGGACCCCGTTTATTCTGACAAACCAAGCGTAAAAAACAAATCTTCAGATTGATCAATCTTTACATATGTGGAGCAACACAAATTAAACATCAGAGGTAGGTTAGCATATGATAGCATGACTTTCAACTGACAAAAAAAGAGAAGCCAACATGCAAAAACTGTGAGACACACCCTTACAAGGAGGTGTTCCCCATAGTGGACGTGTGGGGAACAGGACTTCAAACGTTCCACAATACACAATGCAGGCCTGTGCATGCCACTATGTGCAAATATTTTGTCTAATTATAACAATAAAATGAATTAAAATGCACATTGGATTCCTTGACACATAATGCTGCTGTATGTTTGCATTGTCGCATCTGTACGGTCAACACTAGCACAGTCGCTCGCCACTTATGCTGCAGGAATCCTGACTATAGCAACATATCCACAGATTTTCTTGTAATTTTGTGTGTGCACAGTTTAAACAGTTTCAAACCTGTGATAAGCTAATTTCCTGTTTTATTTGTTATTTTTTGTCTTATTTAGTTTCCAAAAAATGTGTGTGCTTGCCCTGCACTTCCTTCTTTTCAGATGTTCTGTCAAACCTCTACTGAAGCTTATAAGATTTGTCTGAGTGAATTTTATTCGCCGGAAATAATTATTACTTTTTTGCACCTCTTTGTTCTGCTGGAAATCGCAGTGTATGAATGTTCTTTCACCCAGTACCTTAAGTGGAATCTGCCAAACAATTTATCTCTTAATATGAACTTCTCCAGCAGAGTGGAGGAGAGCTGTTGGAATAGATGGGCGTGTTTTGCTCTCATGAATTGATTAGTCCACAGGGAGCTTTGTCTACAGCACTGAAACAGTAACACAGGACTAACCATGTAAATACTCATCGGACTCACTATGAAAAGCTTCCAGAATCCGACTGAAATCCTGGAGGCTGCAGTGAGGTTGTGTTACAGTGTGCAGGGGTTAATACATGTTCTGAAATGTCAAGATTCCCGGAGTTCAGCCGCTTCATAATTCAGTGTCCCCATCCCTAATCCTTTGTGTTATAGATATGGGGACTGTACAGTACGTTCATGCAACTGAAATGTACGGAAAGTATTTATCTACTCGTCTTCTATCTACTAATTCCAGAAATGCTTCTGTCTGTGTGGAACGTCTATCTCGAGAACTGTTCATCTTATCATATTCACGCTTGACATGTGTATAGTTAAGGCTCTAAAGTGCAGTTTCAAATTTCATCCAAATTGGACATGTGATACTTTCCATATTGATGCAATTTTGAATAAACAGCAAACAACATAAGTGACATCATCGATCATGACAACAGCACGTTCTCGACAACGACGACTGATTCTCTGAACTTTGAATAAACGGGTGAACGGTCACTTTTACAGTTTCACAAAGAAAAGCTGCAATCAGCATCACCACAGTCCAAGCACACGGCTCATCCCACACACGCAGGTTTACAACGGGCACTGCACTCGTTTTATAAAGCAGTTGAATTGTTTTGGTGTGATAGTTTTGCAGCTGTTTTGGTTCACTGTCACTGATCTCATTTCCACATGCAACAGACAAAGGTTTTCACCCCAAAAAAAATCTCATCTGCCCAACTGTGCAATGTCTGTACCTCATTAAATGACCAGTCGATAGTTGTGAAGACACAACTTCAAACTGCAAAATGTGACCTCATAGCAGGGACAGGAAGGAGGAAAAGTCCGGGTAAAGTCGATAGTTAACCCGTCTCCCGAGGCCGTGAATGTCTGCACAAAAATTAAGATAACAATTTACAATGTCACATCAAATTTATACGAAGCGAGCGTTTCACATCCGTTTGAATGCAGATGTGTCGGGGCGACGTCGTAACGCACCTTTACTGCAGCACAGGGAAGCGCTGGGCCCACCGAGGATGGTTCATTAAACAGGTTTCCAAACAGATGTTTCCTCTTTCAGCTCAATTCCGAGCCACATTACGTGGGCAGATTTTTTCCCTCTAATGAGAACAAAGGTGATCATAGATTCAGTGTGGGCGATTCTCTTTGGATTACATTAAACCGGGTCAAATGGCTGCGCTGATGGATGGATTATCACACCACAATACAGCATTAGTTTTTGAACTGGGACGCGGAGGAGTTTATGTGAATTTATGATAAGTAAATGGTTGTTTATGGTTTGCGCGAGGTTCTTTAGCAGATGGTTGTTTTCATTGCGTTGTGCAAATTTCACGGTTTGTTGTGGCTCGATTTGCATAGTACATGTAATTGTGTTGTTTGATGGTCTGAAATGTGATAGTGGATGTTTTGGTTTTTTGTTGTGTTTTTTCACATCAGTGGATTTTCCGCTCGTTATGACCTGCCGGGGGTTCAAGCTTTTTATTTTTTTACATGAGTTTCACATCAACAGTTAGAGATGATAATAACACAGAGAGCAGAGTGTGATATCCCCCCCCTCAAAAAAAAAAATATATATATATATTCTAATAGATGAGCTCAAGGTCGCTTCTCCTGGAAGACTTAACTCTGCATCGCAGGCTTTCAATCCAAGCTAGATTTTATATTCATATTGTATTTCATTTCATATCTTTTGTGGTATTTCGTCAAAATAGTTTCTTCTTACAGTGAAATCAACCAACTATCACTATCATCAATCTTAAAAAAGACATCTTCATGACGCTTATGAAAAATCGTGACTGTGTTTTTTGTGATTAATGCAGTATAATTGTGCCGAGTGTTGCCATTTTCATGAAAGTTACGGGCGTATTATTCACAGCCTCAAACAGATTCTCCAAGAGAGTGAAGGAAGAAAGTGGCAAATGGAAAATGTATGAGAAGAGGGGGAAAAAAAACTGTTGCAGGGGAAGATATTTTGAATTTACTGTTGGCCCACAGACACAATTCCATATTTAATGGGATTGTAAATGCATTCAGTTTCAAGGGATGCCTTTGCATTTTAAGTTCTCTAATCACTCCGGTCCATAATATGCCTGAAGAAATGCCATGATAGACTGCGTTTGTGGAAGGCACTTAGCTCCGCATTCTTTTACAAAGATTAGAAATCAGAGGCAAATTACAGTGTGGTGAGGCTCAGCTCGACGGAATATTGCTCTGGTGGGAGATCGCTCGCCTTAAGAACTCACAACTCCGTGTCTTTGAGATGCCAGACTCGCTGCTCTCTCCCTCCGTCGCTCTCTCTCTCTCTCCTTCTCTTTGTGTTCCCCGACAGTTTCTCTGCCCATGTTGTTAACTTGACAGTAAAATATGACACTCGAGTTACGTTTCAGCAAGCGGGCTTTCCGACACATCGGCAAAGGAGATTAACGCGTTTTCAATCAAGTTTTTCGTTCTTGCTCAGGAGGAATTGTTAAATCAATCAACAATTTGGGGGGAAACGCGCTTTTTCACTTCCTTGCCCTAGAGATTGAGAATGAGATTTGCATGTCTGTGTGTAAATAAGCAGACAGTTGGCTTACCTTAAGACAAAAGGATTTAAAAAGGCCAGGCTCTGTCTACAGTGCTGCTGGCGTCTGTCTTTTCTAAACAGTTTTTCACGCTGCGTTCAGACATGCACTGAACTCCGGCCATTTTCTGGCAAATGTCCGAGTCAGTTGCTCTGGACGTTGTCCCTGAACTTTCCTGCCAACCCTCATGGTAAAATGTCCGAGTGAGCCCAGGGAACACAGCAGGAAAATGTCTGGAAAATTCCCAGCGAGAAAGACTACACATTTGTAAAGAATACAAATGTCTCAGGATGAAAGAGAGGTGCCGAACACGAAAAACAAGATTCGAGAGCTTTTAGAGATAAAAGGCACGACGCTGGTGTCGATGTGCTGTAAACAAAACCACGTGATCTCCGCAGCGGAATGTATTTCATCTTCCGCCTCCTGCTCTTGATGCATTTCTGACAGGAGGCAAAAACCGAAAACAAAAAAAGAATACAAATAACTTGGATGGGATGAAAAAGACGTGCCGTGCACATAGAAGACGACGACGATGTCAACTTGGAAAGACGACAAGATTCGAGAGCTTTTGGAGATAAGGGCCTATGTCAGTCAATGTGCTATAACCAAAAAAACATGTGATACCCGCAGCGGAATTGATTGTTCGGGACATTTTCCTGTTGTTTTGAACATGTCTGACCTGGACAATCTCCTGCTGCCTTCTTCATGCATGAGAGGCAAACTCCAGAAAACGTCCAAACCCCATTTTCTGGACATTTTCTGAAAATGGCGTAAAATACTGTGTTCACGTCTATGTGTAAATAAGCAGACGGTTATCTGGGCTCAGAACAAAAGGGGGAACAGCGAGCCAGACTCGGCCCACGTGAACAAAGTCAGAACGCTGTTTTTCCTCCAAACTGTTATTTAGATTTGGCAGCTGAAAGGATTTTCTTTTCCATCTGAGATAACATGGTAATGGGGTCACCATCGCCTCCCATTATAGCCGTGTCCTTTGTCCCCCTCTGGTATCTACATATGTTGACCTGGTCCGCGTAATTGCCCCATTGTGTTGTCAGAAGTGACACACTTCACAGGGCTTTAACCTTCACTTGCAGGCTGCGTTTAAACACGCTGTACTCTGCTACTGTTCTCAACGCCAGCCTTTGAAGTCAATTTTACTCACCAAAGGGAGAGATCAGGACATAAAAAAGTCTGTGGTTTATAAGGGGGGAAAAAAAGATTGGCTGAGTTTTATAGACCAGATACGAGAGGCACTTTGGATCGTCCTGGCTTATTATGGGCTGTTGAAATACGTTTCTTCAAAACACCCTTTTAAATACAGGCTGTGAAATCTCCGATGGCCGCGGATCCCAGAGGCAACATCAGATCTTTTTGTTCTGAAGATGGTCTCCGCTGATTAATTCAAACATCAAAAATAAAACTCTGGTGTTTTCGTATGCGCGGGTAAAGCCTCCGACGTCACATGGGGGTTTCAAACCTCATCGGAAGTCTTAAACTCAGAGAGGAGCCAATGTTATGCTTTATTGATTCTGCTCCTGGAGTTCGGAGACAATAAGGCGAGTGAATATTTCATTCTCCCCTTTATGTTTGGACTGAGTGCTGTATCCCAGTGTTCGAGGTGTCTCACCAGACGTGTCCCACAGTAGACATAAACAAAGTTATTAGACGAGCGGCACAGGATTCAGAGGGATATTCAGCGCCAGTGAGCTCTGGAGCTCGATCCCGCAAATCAGACTGTCACGCATCATTGTTCTGTGGGGAGGATGGGCTGGTGTTTGACTTTGAATGTTACACTAGAGCTTCTGCACTCACCGGTGGCGAGTGGCAGTTTTTTTTTTTTTTTTAAATATTGTGTGAATTCAAATTAGAATTTATGGTTTGGAATGAAGTGGTGCACTATAGGTTTTGCATATTGAAGGCGGATCAACTTAAATATGTACAGTAAGTACTAAGCATTGTAGAAATTTAGGTCATCATTCTCAGGCAGCGAGATTTCTCCCTCTTTGTGTGTGTGTTTTTTAAGAGCAGGCAGCGTTACGTGCATGTGTGTGTGTAAGTGTTTATACGAGGGGGTTGGGGGGTATCTGTAATGCAGCAGGACCATCATGTCTCACATAATGCAGATGGAGGAAGCAGCTTCAACGTGTAGTGTTTTCTTGCCACGAGCATTAATATGGCTGCCTCTCCTCCATGCTGTTTTTGCTGCGAGCAACATGGTGTTTGAGGCGTGTGCTTCACGGGACTGGATGAGGTATAATTATGTAAATTGTATTCAAAGGAATCAGCAATAGCTCATGTGGAATGGATGTGTCAACAAGGTGTCCACGTTCACTGTGAGAATTTGCTAATTAAACATGACACCGTTTCTTCCTCAACACATGGGCCCGGTGAGACACTGTGGGATTTAGAAGAAGGAGGAAAAAAAAATACTCTGGTGTATGATGTATTTCAGGCTGAAAAATAATCTTCTTGGAGGGGGAGAGAAAAAAAAAATCGGCTTTCAGTTTGCTGCTGGAAGTGTAAAAAATCAGCTCCAGAGTTCACTACAGGACCATTAAACTTTGTACAGGTTGTTGACATGTGTGTAATGGAAGTGCCTTAACTTCAAACAGCCTGTCCACGCAGCAGCTTCTCTGATGCCCTCCCACACACACCGGGAGAGAGCCGTGATTTATTGCCCCCCCCCCCCCCCCCCCCCCCCCTTGTGTGTGTGTGTGTGTGTGTGTGTGTGTGTGTGTGTGTGTGTGTGTGTGTGTGTGTGTGTGTGTGTGTGTGTGTGTGTGTGTGTTTGATATCTTGCCTCAATGAAACGGCTTGTGCACACTGGTTCCTTATCCACTGAACTTGTGGACAAGACAGTGCGTGGTGAGGGGTGGGGGCGGGGGGGGCCAAGTTACTATTCCCTCAGCTTCCGGTTGTAGTCGAGGCACGTGACGTGGCGCAGGTTGAAACACCCGGAAAACACTTAATGACGGAGAGACAAAACGAAGCTTGAGAATGACACTCAAGCGGCGGTGGAGGAGAGGAAATGCGGAAAAAAAAACGAGTTTTGAAGTTTTCCCTTTTTACTCTCTCCTCCTCCTCGTGCGTTTTTTTTTTTGCCCAAGATGAATTGGCTTTTCAGATTTAAGAAAGAACACGGTTGAAATACAAAGAGAGGCTCATCTATCAGCCCCTGAATAGTGAGAAGAAAATCCTGTGGCTGTGCGCGGGGGGGGCTGTGCCGTGGAGGGGTTGTCGGCGGAGGGGGAGGGGAGGGGGGCGTTGTTGGTCTCTGATTAGACCCTGGGCCGGTTCTACTGCGCACAACATCAATCCTCTCTTCTTCCACTTCAAATCTTCAGAGACCACTCAAGACAATTTTCTCCCTGCAAATCTTTCCCTCTGAGAGATTTTGCCCCGTGCGCCAGCATCTGTGTGGATGAACACTCATTGCGGCCTGATTGTTTTTGTTATGTTAAATTCAGGACTTGACAAAAGTCAACTCAAAAAAAAATTAAAAAAAACAACAACAAAAAACATCAAGAGCCAGGCCCACACTTCCATCATCCAGATGCAAACTGTCTGCGGTTTTCGGTGAGTGAGCGAGCGGAGCTGCAGATGAGGCAGCCGGAAGAAAAACGGGGGCATTAGAAATGGCGCTGTGCTGTGTGACGGTACGTCAGTCCAAACACAGAATAGAGAAAATACTGATAAATTTTAAAGCCCCTGCCATCCTCTCTCACACGCACGCGCACACACACACACAGAACACAACCAATTACACACAGAGCGGCATTATAGAAAGCTTTTATAATGTTTCTAGGGCGTCAAGATCTTAATTTTTGATGCCGCGTTATGTGCATCCAGAGTATAAATTGGCCTCCTCAGTTTTCTGAAGTGATAAGAGGTAAACACCAAAAACCAATAACTGTCAGGCGAACATTAAATCAAACTGACATGTCTCTTAAAAGGTACAGCCATGAAAAATTAACTGGGGTATTTTTGAGGAGACTGAAAATGTGGAGTTTTTTTTTTTTTTCCCTCTCCCATCTCTCAGATGATGTGATCTACATTTTTCAACACTCTTACTGACTTTAGTCTGAGCTCGAATTTGAACACTTTGGCGGAGAAAGCGTCATTCAATGCAATGGCAATGAATCTTAAATGGATCTTAAACGCCCTTAATTTCAGAGAACATTATAAAGGTTGTCTGCCTTTATTTGCCCAGCACCAGCGTTGGGATATTACGTCACGTCTCGTTCTCAAAAGCAAGTCGATGGAGGTTAACTTGACACGGTTACACCGACTCGGGTCGAAATGGTCACCCTGACTTCTTGCTAAACAGAGCCGCCGAACGTCCTGTCCCTGCACGGCGGATTCTGCGACCCGTGAGAGGAGACTTTAAAGATTTTATGGGCTCAGTCAGTCTCAGCTGTGTCCTGGGTTCAGGATAACCGAGAGGATCAAGTCAAACACCAACAGAGCGCGGGTGACATTAAATCCTTAATAGTTATTGGTAAGATATTAAGGGATTACAGCACCATTTGAGAGGGAATGGCAAACTATCTGTCAAACACCCCCCCTCAGATTACCACGTTACATGCTGATGTGTCTAACAGCCTTTCTGTGTATGCTACAAATCTGGTCCAAATGTGTGTATGCGGCAGTTCTGGAGATTCCGACGAATATTAGAGAACGTGGGGGAAAGTTATTGCCCTGACACATGTAGGTCTTGAGTCACTTGGCTTTACTTGGTTTCCACGGAGCAATCACACGACGATTGAGCAAAGGTACAGCAAACTTAAACATGTCAGCCAATTTCAGATGTGTAAAGCAACAGAGTGCTTCAGCAGCGCTCGCGGCTCATGGCCTTGGGCCTTGGGCTGTCTGAATCTGAAATTCACAGTTCAGAGCACACCCGGAGATGGAGCGGGAGAATCTTTGATGCCCTGCACAATGAGGCCATTTCATAGTAGATCCCGGTAGTCTCTTGCTGGTGTTGAGGGGAGAGGAAAGGCATTTTGACAGGCCTATGAAGAATTTATTTGAAATGTCTTGTGGTGTTGAGAAGATTTGCGTGCTCTTCAAAAAGCTTTGAGGGGAAAACATTGGAGGGCAAACCGATATGAGTTTACACAGCTGTTCCTCCAGCAAGGTTTGAGTACTTTATCAACATTTTCGCAACCAACTGGTATTGAGGACGATCAGCCCTTTATCCACAAAATCTTGGGGTATTTTTCATGTGTCTGAATCGTCAGTTCGATTCGGCACATCTCTTCTGACAGCGTGTCCGCATAGCCTAAGCAAACCGCACAGATTTCCGTGGTATCTCGCTGTGCACAGCGGTTTGTATGGAAACATGGAACCAAGACGGAGGCTCTGAACATGAGGGAGCAGCGGAGGAAGTGATTTAGGCTGACAACAGAGTTCTCTGCTTGATTTTTGCGGTGACAGGCTGTGACAGCTCTCAGAGTGTACAGGTAGGAAACAACAGTGGAGAAATTTGCTTCAAGTATGTGGACAAAATGTGGATCACAAAGACGAACATAGACTGAAGTGACGGTTTGACACCTTCAAGGGTTAGTTCCCTAAAATTATCAAGCAAAACACATATATTCTTTCCTAATGAACAAGGCTGATGATATTTTTGTTATGAATCAACAACTGCGTCCGTAGCTCTCAGTCCCAGAGCCCATTCATTCCCATTCAGGACAAGAATCTTCAAAAACAGATCAACACATAGATTGTTTCATGTTTATTAAAGAGTAAAATATCATAGTGGCCAATGACTGTTTTCATTTGCAGATACAATGTGCTAGTCTGCATTTATGGCACAGGAGTGTTTGCAGGACTGACTCTAAATAATCCACGTTTACATGCAAACCAATATTTCTGACAAAGACAATGGTTCAAATAGGGTACTGCCAAATAAACACCATTTTCTCATTACCACACCTTGAATGAGGTCATAATCTGGAGTAAGCAATCATCAAATTAAGAGATGTGGATTGTTTCCGATCTTTGTTGCATTTTGTAGACATTTAAGCGTCTTACAATCGCATTATAACATGCTCTTGTAGTTTTCACCGCATTTTGACAGCACCTGCCATGGGTTTGAGTTTTAACCAGAGAGTTTATATAAAGATGGATGTCATGACATTCCCCCCAAAAAGTGTTTTGATCACCACCTAGTGGCTGGCTGCAGTATAGGTTATGAATTGCGACATGGACCTAAATAAAAAGTCAAAGCAAAATAGTTTTTTCTCAAAGATGTCATTTTAATTCACTCTTATCAAACTGGTGTCTGTTCAATTGCTGTATTAATTACTTTTTTTGGTAAGGTTGGTTTTAATGGCAGCTTTATTTCTGGGTAGTGGGAGGAAGTGGAGACGAGTCGTCCATCTTTATATACCGTCTGTTGACGTAACTCCTATTCAGACTATTGTGACATGTAAACGGGAATGTGACTGAAACATATTAGCATCTCATATCAAGATCGTATCCAAAAAAATATCTTATTAAGAATAAGGTCAATCGTCAGAATATTGCTGTCCATGTAAACATAGTTATTATAGTGTCCATGTAAAGTTTGATGAAGGAACATTTCAACATGTCAAGGTGTTGCTCACTTTTGTTTTTATTAGGTTTTGTACAAAAATTTAGGATTATTTATTGGAAAAGGGGCGTTAAGCTAAGAATTGTTATGTTTTGAGGATTCAAAATATAAAATCATTACCAGATTGTTTTTGAACTGCCAATGGTATGTGGACCGATTTGGTTCCTTTGCCAATGGTTTTGAAGGAACAACATCTACTTTGTGAAGATAAATGCTGCAGAATGAATCTGAAAATCAAACTTTCAGTCCTGAACTCAAACATTTGTGTTTTCCTGAAGAGAGCTGGTTTGACTCGATACACCAAGAACATAGTGAAAGTTAAAGTAACTATTTAATTGGGCCTCACGTGTGTTTCCTTGCCAGAGAGGCTGTGAGGGACATGGCAACAATAATTTAACATCAGTAATAAATAAAACTGAACCGGTCTGGAGCTGTCTGTTGTGTTGTGTTATGTTAATGTTCTGTAAATATGGAGCATTGGTTGTTGTTTTTTTTTTGCTTTGGTTCCTGCGTAGTGATTCGTGGAGACCGGAGCTGTGCCCTGAGGTTGGGCAGACCTGTGGGTGCACTGGCTGGGTGAATATCTGTGAAACAGACAGTATGTACAAGCCGGAGGGCATGTGAAATAATTTACTTTCATGCTGTAGTCCTGTCTAACTGTCAGTGTCTTGTATTTCCAGTCAAGCACAGATTATTATCTGCAAGATTGTATTTTTTTTTCTGTCTTTCTCTCTTTTGGCACTGTGGTTTTTAATATTTCAAGACTATAGCTCTTCCGCTTGGTTCCCACTGTGGATACATTTAGGACGGATTCCATTTAGGTGTGGCACTTGACAGTCCTCACACTTCTATATACCAGAAGTGTGAGGAGGTATATATGGGTCACACAGAAAGAGTGTTTTGACCTGAAGTGGGACAAATCAACCGTCAGTGTCCATCTCCTCTTGTTTAGCCCCTTTTTCTTGAAGGATCTGCAGATTTATCCTTGTCACCAATGGAAATGAAGTTTGATTGGTGTATTGATTGATACATTCATGTACTAGATTAGGAGATATTAAGGCCAGGCTGCACAATTGAATTCATTTCAATTCAATTTAAAATACATTATCGTCCCTCCAGGGGCAATTCAAGGCAAGCGAAAGAGCACGACTATAACAAATTTAGGAAAATACAAATATGTCACATTAGAGAATTTAGGTTAAAGTGCATGTTTATTCATCAAGGGAAACTAATAATCCCCACCACTGTCAAAGGAATAAACCCACTGGAATATACCACAACTGCTGCACGAGAGATCTTTGTGTTCCCCCAATCTCTTTTGAGCTGTGGTTAACAACACCTTACAGTCGGTTCTTGATCCAGTTGACAGTCGTTTCTTTTTTTATACTCTTTCTTGTCCTTTTTTAAACTCGGTTCTTGACCTGGTTTACAGTCGGTTCTTGTCCCCTTAACTGTCGGTTCCGGAACTGGTTTTGAGTCGGTTCTTAACCTTTCTTACCATCATTTTTTTACCTTTCTTACAGTCGGTTCATGTCCTTTATTACACTCACTTCTTATCCTCGTTTACCGTCGGTTCTTGTCCTTTCTTAACGACGCATGTTCTGTTTTACAGTCACTTATTGTCCTTTATTACACTCAGATCTTGTCCTTTTTTACACTCGCTTCTTATCCTGTTTTACCGTCGGTTCTTGTCCTTTCTTAAAGTCGTAAGTTGTTCTGCTTTACAGTCACTTATTGTCCTTTAATACACTCGGTTTTTGTCCTTTTTTACAGCCGGTTCCTGTCCTATTTTAGGGTCGGTTCTTGTCCTTTTTGTATTCATCCTTTGTCTGATGGCTCCTAGTTACTGTGCACATGTTTAAATCTCTGCTCCTCCTCCAGAGCGGACTTTCCCTCAGTGTTCCTCTTATGGGGTTAAACCTAACATTTGGTTGTAGCAGCCTCGTGTCCCCGGTTCAGTCTGGCACACACATGCAGACACACACAGAGGTTAATTAGGCACAGGTGGGATTCGCTGACCCGCCGGATTCCTCGTGGCTCTTTCCGGAAGCGCGGTGCATGCCCCGCCGGCCACGCAGCTCCAACCAGAGACACCAGCTCCCAGCAAAGACGGAGGCATCCAATGAAATCACTCCCTGCAATCATTGGATTTTCTCCAGAGACACAAACCCATCCCCACGTGGCAGAACCAGAGAGTGAATGGTGTTCTAAAACACTATGTATAGTCTGCTTTGTCTCATTCATGTGTGCTGCTGCGTGTGTGGACCATTTGCCAGTAGGCGGGGTCATTGGAGTGAGATATACACAGTGAGGAAAATGATACAGTGAACTCTATAATGCAAGTGTTCAATTTCGAGTCTAAAACACTTGACAACATGAAATACGAAACAGATCATGTATAGGAGTTGATAGCTTTTCTTTTTTTTGCACATAATATGTTTGCGCAATTGATTGGCATGTCAGGGCCGTTCAACCTACTATAGGCAGCGTAGTTCTATGAACACGGGGACTACAAGACGAGTCGCACACCGAGGAGTATACTGAAAGCTTCAGACTGGAAGAATGGTTTAAATATTAAAGCAGGAATCAGCCTGTACTCGAAACATAAAACAGATCCCCTTCTGTTCGCTGCCTTTGTGTGGCGTTGAATATATTCATATGGGCTGGCTGACTGTGTTGATAGCAGGTGCATGAAAAAAAATTAAGTTTATGAATGATAGAGTGAAGAGCGGGGGAACTGTTCAGAATCTCCTTTTATAAAGTGAACAGAATTGGCTCGTGCACAGATTATTTGTTCTCTCCCTTGAATTAATATCTTCGGGCCTCATCTTATGGTCAAGGAAGAAACATCCTGCGATAGTCTATTCTTTGGCTGGAATTAAATATTTATTCTGTTGTTTTGGAGTAGGGTCATTTCATTTCGCTCCCGCAGGCTCTTTTACTCGTTCTACTGCGTAACTCACAATGGGAGGAAAAAACGAACAATATAGTTCATTTCCTGCTCCAGAAGCAGCAAGAATGTATTCCACTGTTACCTGGGCTTCAACATGAGAGTTGATCTCATTCTCGCAGACCGACTGACCCGCTGCTCATCGTCCGTATCCCCTCGTACTTCACTCCACACAATAGTAACTCATAACCCAAAGGTACACAGGATCCTCGCATTGCACATTCAGCTTCTCTATACGGCAAAGAACCAAATCATGCGGAAGGAAGAATAAAAACAAAAGAGAGAATGCCATGCCGCAGAAATCCAGACTGCATTTCTCCTGCTCTTCGGATTCCTAATGTAAACATGTCCAACGTTTAAAATGGGTTTGGGAAAACAACAACAACAACAACAACAACAAAAGTGAACGACTCTACCTACATTTGCAGATTTGTTTAACAGAGTTTCCAGCTGAAAATTCCACATACTAATTAGCCCCTAGGAGATCCATCTAACGGTTTGTGATTTTTTTTTTTCTTCTTTTTTCTTCCTCCTGATTTTTAATCAGTCTAATTTCTCTCTCCAGCACACAGACACATTCGGCGGCGCACACACAAAGCCCCTGTTTGCATAATGTGCTCACTGTCTGCTCCTCTGAGACTAAGCACTGTTTGTGCATCCCTGCATCTGTGTGTATATACTGCTGTGCGTGTGTGTGTGTGTGTGTGTGTGTGTGTTTGTGCATGCTTGTGTGTGTGTGTGTGTGTGAGTAAGATTGTTGAAGTTCATTTCTACATATTTTGGGAAAGGGTGCTCACAACCCCTACCCACCCCCGCCCTCCCTCAAACCCCCCACCCCCCTCCCCCCCTCCCGCTAGTCTGCTGCCCTGGCTGTGGCTCGACCGTGATTGCTCTGACAATTCAACGGAGAAGGGAAGAAGAAAAAGAAAAAAAAGCACCTTCTGACAGACTGTTTTCCCCTGTTCTCTTATGGAAATTAGATTTTCCATCTCACTTCATCTTCAGTACTTAAATACCTCTTTTTCTGAGAACAGGGCTGTCTGGGCCATTAACACATTTCCTCCAGATAAGTGCTCTGTTGTTCTACAAAGCTTAGTTGAATTTTAGCCTCATGCGCCTTCACGGAAGAAATTCGATTTCCCTACAAACTGTGTGAAATGTGAACCGTCCTATTAGGCACCACTTTTATTCCCCTTTAAATCACAGTTAGGGTACATGTGCTTGCGATGGCGAGACAGCTGAATGATTCCCCCAAATCCTACGTCTTATTGTCCTCATTCACTTCTCTACTCAGACATGTGGTATTATGAGTAGGATTGTGATTCATAGTAAATATTTTTCAATCCCCTTCCCCTGCTAAAAAAAAAACAGCATTATGTGATTGTAGCCGTTATAATGCTCTTTTATTTATAGTGCACTTTTTCAAATTGTATTTTTAAGAGCTTCACCAGATAAATAAAAAAGACAGAGAAGACAAGAGATGAGGTAAAATGAACCAAAACATATTAATAAAAGTGGTAAAAGCAATTGAACATTGTCATCGTCCATTACGATCATTTGATCCCTGAAACGTTAAGCACACAGGATATCGCAGTCGTAAATCTGCAGGGCCGTCAGACAAACGGCGACGTGCACAAGCCTCCAAAGATTTACAGCTGGATGTGTGAGTAGAGACACGTCGGAGGTGCCATCAAGAAGGTGCCTGTGATGTTTTGTTGAGTTTGGCTTAATGATACCAACCATATGTGTGTCTGTGAATGTGAAAGGTTACAAGAAGGGAGCGTGACTCCCCTGTTAGGGTCCTACAGCCAACCAAGTTTATCAACCGCTACCAGACTTATAAAACTGCTAACGCACACCACAACTCTGAAAAAACGACAGTCCAAGAGTGCCTAAAAAAGGATGTTTAGAAACTTTAATGAGCAGGGCCTGATAAAATACTAATCAGTTGGTGCAAGCACATGTCATTGACTCAAAATATGAAATTAATTTATTGCTTAAAAGAAATCAATTAAGCTAATCTGTCCTTTAAAGCAAACAAAGCAGACACGAGAAACATAGCGGCAGAGCCGGAATGAGAATTTCTTAATCTCAGATAATTAATAACTCGGCTCCCATAAAACACTAATTTGGTTTTTCTCTGGAGGATGTGCGGCTCTTCAAAATGTACACCAACACTATTCTTTATCAGGCCTTGTTCTGTAAAAGCACAGAGCCCAGATTCATTTTTACGAGAGCTTACAGTATTCTATTCATAGAGCCCTTTAGAAATAGCAGGCATTCATAATGGAGCTGGGATCTGATTAACCTCCTCGCTTGCCAGCACAATGGCGGGCTACCCTGAGACTCAGCCCCGTAATGGAGTCCGCTATCACCAAGCACACTCCAAACATTCTTCGCACCGCAGGACTCGGCGACCAGATTGGAATCCCTTAACTCCCCTCTGCACTCGGCACACAGTGGGGAAACAAAACATCCTCTAAGCTGATGCCTCCGAATCTATCTCACTGCTCCACTCATGGGCTCGTGCGCGCACACATGCACACGCACACACAGGCATCCTCTTTATCGCCTTTGTTGCAATTTTTGCATTGGTAATTGTAAACACTCTTAAGTGACGACAGAAAAACAAGGTAGTTTTGTCTCCATACAGAATATCTAACCACTTTTCTATGAATACTACTCAGTATACACAATGTATGCATCCACCTCTTGTCAATATACTGATCTGTCCCTTCTATAGTCTCAATTCTAGATTTCTGAAGCTTATATCGAGTCATATTTACTCACCGCTGTGTCTTTTAGCTGTGTTTTCTAACGTTATCAGATATTGAATTATATTATACCTCCTTTCATTCTAAATTGTCATGATGGTTAAATAATTTCTTTCTCTCTTTAGCCTCTAATATATCATATGAACGATTACAGTGTCGGAGTGTTTTCGAATGTGGATCTCCCACCTCAATGTTGCCATCTCCTGGCCTAACAGGATTAAGCAAGACATTCACACAGGCCTTTTTTCTTTTTCTTTTTTCTGCTGTGGAGCAAATGGATAGCTTGTGCCAAATATGTCAGGGGGAGTGATTACACCCCTCAGTGGCCAGTTGGCCCAACAGTCCGCCCCCAGTGGCCAGCCCTGTGGGGGCTGTCAGGACCGGGCAGAGCTGGGGCTTGGTAAGGAGCCAGTCCCACGTTTAACAGCCAGCTCCTGCCCTGCCCAAGTGTCATCTGCACCTGCCAATGGGAAACAGTTCTTACCCATCAGATAATGGCTGAGAGGAAATTGCTTCAAGGAGGCGACATTCTAGGATGGCAATATGGAGATGTGAAATATATTCAAGGAGGAGGAGGAGGAGAGGGACCTGGTCCTTGAAAAAGCGCACATTAGCATTGACATACACACACGCGCGCACACGCACTCGCACTCTCACACAGACAGAGAAGCACATATAAATACATCCATGCACACACATTTTTTATATTTGCAGACACACACACACACACACAAGCAAGGAGGTTGTACTTAATCTTCCCTGCTTTGAATAACATAACCGTCCTAGAGAGAATCAAATTTATTCAGCGCCTGGACTACCAAGCAAATTTGTATTTACCTCACCTGATATAGTAACACCCAAAAACCCGGGAATATGGATAGCAAGCGTGTGTGTATGTGTGTGTACACCCTCACCGCGGATGTACTGAAACAAGTGGATTTTCAGTGGTGTAGTATCTGCTGTGACCAGTTCAGCGGTGATGTGGAGAATGGAAATCAAAGTGAAAGTTGGATAGGGATATGTCAAGTCAAATATGTGCCTGCAATCATCACAGACAGAATATCACTGGAGGTTAATGTGCAGGCCCGCTGATCTTTTGTGGCCCTCATCCATGTAGCTCAAGGCGGTGAAATTCAATATGAAGCATGAAATGTGGAGTAGTCATCCTAATTGGATTGAAACCCATAGTGGATCCTTTACCAGCAGAAAGTCTAAAACACACACAGAGTCCACACTCCATTGTGAGGGGAGCAGAGCGGATTTCAAGCAGAGGGTCCAGTCGCCTGCCAGAGGTTGATGGTCCCTGCTCTAATTAGCCTGTCGGACGCTTTACCAGAACCTCATGTTTCTTCAGGGGTGCTTCAAATATCAGATTGTAATATTTATATTATTAATAAGACAATTAAAGATCTTTTCAGCCCTCAAAAAAACATTTTCTGGGAAATATAGCCTGCACACGCTCCCAGGGTTTGTTATTGCATGCAAGTCATCTGACGTTACCATGGCAAAATCTCAACCTGTAGATGGCACTCTCGTCCCTGGTTTTGGTCCAAACCTTCAGGGTCGCCTCCCTGTTTTGAAATGACAGGACTCGGTCGTGAAACCTGTTCTGCTTTGTTTGTCATAATGATTCCTTAACGTGCGTTTCTCTCTTTTGTCAACGGCGTCGAGTTAGGATTGTGCAATTTGGACACGTCTTAAAGTCTTAAATTATAATGTCAAATATTTTATGCAACAGTAGCCTACCTGTTTGTACATATGGTCAGAGCTTATTCAGGGAACGCTGCTGCATAATGGAGTGCAGCTAGCAACTGTTGTTCCAATCGTTCTCAGGCAGCGAGCATTAGTTACACAGTGGGGAACGGTAGGAGTTGAGTGGGGGTAGAGGAATCTCAGCCAAACATGATTTGTCTCTGAATACTAATGCCTCTTTTGATCTGCCTCGGCTTTTAGGAGATTTAAACAACAAAATCTGTCTTTTCCAAATTTCTTAATAGACTCAGCCTTTTGTGGCCAACATGAAGAAATCCTGGAAACATGTTTACATGGCATCCATATTAATGTTCTGGATTTGTTTAAAACATGAAGTCCACTGAGATCTAATTACAGGGAAACTCTGTATTATTCATGCTCAGCCCTAATAGACTAATTAATTTATCATAAAATAGTGAGGCATTATATGATTTTCTTATGTTATGCATTTATTTCCATAATTGGTCTTTGTTTTACAAATATATCTTTTTAAGTTGCCCCACACATGTCCTACATTCGGCTGCGGAGAAGAGAATTCCTCCCTCCTTAAACGATCTGACAGCATTAGTCACAGAGCTGTGGAAGAAACAGGAAGAAAAGACAATTAGACCTAATAACATCAAGGCTATAAGCACCTTTGAGATTTATGTGGCCCTAAAAGCTATTCAGGAACATATTGTGACAGAATGTTGAGTGCGATTAGGGACAGTATGTTAAACATTTGGCCAGTTGCGATCATTTGGAAAGCAGCGAGGATGAGCTGTGGTCGGACTGTGTGTGTGTGTGGGGGGGGGGGGGGGGGGGGGGGGGGGGGTTATCTGTGTGATGCCGCAGGAGGTGCCAAAAGCAACAGAGACCACCAGCCAGTCTGACTGTTTGGCACCTCCACAGCTGCTGCTCACATGCGTCCACCCTCTCGTCTCAACCGAGGGCAGGCGCCGAGCACGGGATAATCCTGTTTTATCTGCCTTTCAGACAGCCTAAATGGCCGAGATTAAACCCTCCACATGACCCTCACGGCCGGAGTGGTGACATGTACACCACCAGTTTATTAGAGCACCTAAGGTTAAAGTGAGATGAGGAAACTGATAAGGGGCCTGACCTGAAAATGGCTGCATGAGTTCCCAGCCTTAGCGGAAAGTCCGTGCCCATACAGATGGGATAAATTAATATTCTGTGTGGTGAACACGGGTCCGTCTCCCTTTGTAATGTTCACACAATCCGTTTAGGTATTTAGTATCAGGGCCACTGTCAGGTTTGAAGATATTTGATTAAAAACACCAGAGATCAATATGCTGCGATAATAAGATTTCAGTCATAATTCATGGAACTGATTCTTGAATTGCAACAGCATTTGTAAAAGTAAGTTAAATGATCATTTTCAAATTTCATAAGAGTCTTTAACAAGAAGTGCTTTATAAATTGAAATGGAGTGATCTCAAATTGGGCAATTTCTTGAATATTTCAAGTAAAAACTATAGTTAAAATGTAGTGTTTGCTAAATTTGCAAGCCAGTGGTGTAACATGCACCCTCCAGCCATACCATAATAATAGGTTTATATGTTAGTTGTAATTATTATAGTTATGGCATTCTGTGTTGTTGTCATTGTACGTTTGTGTTCCATGACATTTGTCCACTTTGTATTTATCCATATGCATAACTGTATTTGTTTGTCTCTATCCTGTCTGTGCTTTTCTCTTTGTTTTTTTGTGGGCATGTGATATTTATGGTTTTATGACAGAAAAATCCAATACTCATAAATAAAACTCCACTGTTCAGACTCCACCTGTTGATTGAAACTGTATATTTTGACAATGTTAAAAAAGAAAACAGTAACAGAGCCCGCAGAATAACCTTGGTGAGGATGACAGAATTAGGCTGTAAACATTCAAAAGAGAAAACAAGCAGATAAAATTGATGTTTTTAATATAAATATTTTATTGAAAATCATGGGGGACCTGTAGACCATGAAAGAAAGAAAGAAAGAAAGATAGAAAAAAGCTGGAAGGCAATTTTCTAGTAGTGGGTGACACGGTGGCTGTTATCCAGGAGGTGGGCCTCGGAGACATTTGTTCCCAGTGGCATATGCCAGGATTACTGCTCCCGGTGTCACCAAATGCTTGTCCTGCCTCCTCTACCTGCATGGTGGCGTGTGAGGGGGAGACAAACAAATCTTCAAATGGCCCGATCTGAAACGACTGCCGGACGGGGCGGCTGACATCAGACTGATGTCTGGCCACCGTTGCGATGGCTGCGATGTCGAGATTAACAATATTCTTACCATTAATTAAAATCACCTCAGTGAGAGAACAGATGGCCGAAGCCATTAATCTGCTGTAATGCTCTTACTGTCACCACACACGTCTTAATCAAGCTGTGATCTGCATTAATCACCTGACTTAGGTGACAAACAAGTATCACTCCTGTGTTAGCCGCGGCTTTGTTTGTGCCATGGCCTCTGGTGACCCTGTATTGATGCACTGATTGGAAGAAAACACACCGGAACGTGACTCAGTGTTTTTCTGGGTGTTTTCCGTAGAGGCAGATGGATCGAACATGACGTGTGATGCGCGGGTAAACTACTTGTCACTGTCCGTCCAGCCGCTGCTTTAATCGGCAACGTTGCCGCTTTAATTGTAGCCCGAAATATTTTCATCTACATCTGCTCGGTTGTTACCCCTAAAACTGTTGCCACACAAAGTGGTAAGTGCGTGAGACGTTTGATAAGATTAAAGCGTAATCCTCTTAGTGGCAAACAAGTAATTTGGCTAATAATTCTGCTTTACCTTCTGACTCCTCACACCCATACAATCCTGGATTTCAACACCCAGCCAGCATGGGACCTGTGGAGTTGATGGCTTTGTGTGTCTGGTAATGGCAGAAAAGTATCTTATGTTTGATCCCCCCCCCCCCACTCCCTCCCTCTCTACCGTCATATGTTCAGCATTATCTTGTTTTTAACAAAAGGGTTGAAAATATAGACAGCGAGCTGTTGAAGATAACCAGGAAAGAAGTCGATTATTCAGAGATGAAGGCGATATTTTTAAATTTAAATTCACTCTGGAGTATTTCTCCCTCCGTGTTGAGTGGCACAAGTGATGATGCAACACTGCTGCACTTCCGAGATTAACGATTTAAGTTTTGCATTGGCCTGCTTCAGCTTACACTCCAAAATACCACTTAATTTTAATGAACCGTGGCGTAATGTGGGATCCAGCACGGGGGAAAACCACTTGTTGCCTGGGAGGATTTAAAAAAAACAAACTCTGAGCGTTTACTTCTGCTCTGTATAGTAATTTGACTGAAGCGTGTTCTGAGTCCAATATCAAAATACGGCAGCTTCTGTTTGTTACAGTTTGTCTTAACACTGCCTGGTGCTCTCAGGCTTTTATAACACTTTGGAAATGGCAGAGCGGAGCCCCTTATCGCCTCTTGCTGCAGCATCACATGTATCCTGGCCGCTCTGTATTGTGTGGGTTTTAACACCTTGCTGTATGTGCCCTTTTACGGGGGCTGGGGGGGGGGGGGGGGGGGGGGGGGGGGGGGGCTGTGGGGCTCAGACAAATTTGACCCAAACTGTTGTGAGGTGTGAAGAGTCCTTTGAAGGGGCCGTAGACGCCTTTTAATCAGCACAAGATAATCGTCCATATGTTAACAAAGGCCTGCCTGACTCGTGCTCTTCTGTTATCACGACGAGTTGTTGCTATTGTGTGGATCACTTTATTTTTTTCTTTCTTCTGGTTTATTTATCCTTCTGACCTCCTCAAACACTGGAGCCACAGTAATATTCTGTATGCAATTAGTCTGCAACAACACTACTCAGTGAGTTTCCTTCAGCACAGTTCATGACACATGCTCCACAGGTTTCTGCTTTTTCCTTTATTGTGCGCACACATTATGGGCAGTGTTTACATGACTGGAAGACAAATGTTTTAAAATAAACATCACGGTTTCTTCGACAGAATAAGCAGTGTAATTGCAATATATTCCATGTGACTTTCCTCCTGCTTTTATCCAGTGGTGGAAAGTCACATACGCGATGAGATATAGCTGTGGGTCTCTTGTACTGAATGTATTTGCATTTGATTCATTATTTTATTTCTCCTCCGCCATTTTTCAGGGGAAAACTATTACACTTTTTTACTGAGCTAATGTTCTCTGACAGCTTAAATTTCCCAGATTAAGATACATGATTTAAACCATTCGCTCCAATAATATATGATACATTGTTGAAAAACTTGGCAAATACAAGACAGTTCAAATTAGCTCCACGTGGACCGAGTACGTGAAGCTGCAGTGCTCGTACAAAACATATAAATTATGAACCACTAAGCAGTCAATCTGCACCATAATACTTTTAATGCTTTATGTGCCTTCTACAGAGAATATTTCTAATCCTCGAATAAAATGTTTGATGCATGAATCCATCTGAAAATGTGGCCTGAGTACCTTCCAGCAAAGAAAAAGTACTTTTAGGGAACCTGTAGTGCTTGCAGTGGTTTCTTTATGAGCCACTGTTAAAGTTTGCTGCAATTACCACCTATTAGGTTATAAATTTATGTGGATTTTAGCATTTCTAGTTCTTTTGCTTCTATAATATTTCCTCTGACTGGGTGTCAATCCCTCAGGTTTCCAACAGACAAGACTTCAACATCCTCCCATGGCACGTAAGCCCATAAAATACAGTCCTCTAAGTGATTAGTTAATTAATTGCAATGTGCAGATTTGTTCAACAGTGTTATCAGACTGATTAAAGCTCCACAATCACTTTATCTACTCAACCATTTGCATTGAAGAAAAAAAAAAAAAAAACACAGTGAGGAGCCGTTTGCTGCAGAGACAGACGCTTTCCTTTTGGTGGACCACTGGCTGGAAGGCCATTGGTCGGTGGGGGCAGGCTATTTGCATATACCGGGGCTTATAGTCCCACAGCAGAGTCAGAGTTGAGCAGAGTTGAAAAGAGTTGACTGGATCAGACTTATTGCACATCTCTTTTCACCATTTATATGATTTTCCGGGGCTCTATTTTTTCAGCCCCTCAACATGGGTTTTTGCAACTTTGCAGGAGTTGCACGGTGCATCGTGTTTGCTTTATTCCTGAACTCTGCTCTCTGCACAACTACAAAGTATTTCACCTATGAGGAGGATGCACCGGGGACGGAGATAGGCAATTTGTCCCGGGATTTAAAGATTGATCCAGCCGATGACCCCGACACGTCGTTCCGCTTCATGCAGGAGAGCAACTCCTCCGTTATCCAAATGAGGGAGATCGACGGACTCCTGAGTGTTTCAGAGACAATCGACCGGGAGCAGCTCTGCCCCCGGTCCCCGCGCTGCTTCATCTCCTTCGACATCGTGGCCTTGTCCAGAGAAAAGTTCCAGCTCATCCACGTCGAGATCGAGGTGAGGGACATCAACGACCACGCTCCGCACTTCGCGCGCAACGAGACGCACTTGGACATAGTGGAGAACGTCCCGCTGGACTCCAGGTTCCCCCTGCAGGTCGCTCTGGACCAGGACGTGGGTGAGAACTACATCCAGAGCTACAACATCTCCCCCTCCGCTCACTTTGCCGTCGAGGTGCGCGTCAGGGAGGATGGAGTGAAGTGCGCGGAGCTGGTGCTGGTGCGGGAGCTCGACAGGGAGGTGGAGGACTCCTACACCATCCAAGTCACCGCGTCCGACGGAGGCGCTCCCGCAAAGTCCGGCTCCATGACGGTGACTATCAAAGTGCTGGACTTCAACGACAACAGCCCGACGTTCGAGCACAGCTCTCTGAAAGTGGAGCTGAACGAGGACGCGCCGGTGGGTCACAGAGTCCTCAGAGTGCACGCGTTTGACCCCGACGACGGTGCCAACGGGGAGGTGATGTACGCGTTCGCGGACGACCTGGCACCGGGGGCTGCGCGACTTTTCCACGTCGACCCGTACTCCGGTGACGTGACCTTGAAGGCGCTGGTGGATTTCGAGAAGAGGAGGTCGTACGACCTGAACATCCGAGCAGCGGACCTGGGCTCGAACTCTGTGCCGTCCAGCTGCAGGGTCGTCATCGACATCGTGGACGTGAACGACAACGCGCCCGAGATCAGCATCAAACCCATGACCTCCAGCAGCGACGGGGTCGCGTACATCACGGAGGCTGCGGCCGAGGAGAGCTTCGTGGCTCTGATCAGCACCTCGGACAGAGACTCCGGCTCCAACGGGTACGTGCGCATCAGCCTCCTCGGGCACGAGCATTTCACCCTGCAGCAGGCGTACGGAGACACCTTCATGATTGTCACCACCACCACTTTAGACAGAGAGAGGATCCAAGAGTATAACTTGACTGTGGTGGCAGAGGACCTGGGCAGTCCGCCTTTCAAAACTGTCAGGCAGTACACCATCCGAGTGACGGATGAGAACGACAACCGCCCTCTCTTCAGTAAGTCACTTTATGAAGTTTCAGTCCTGGAAAATAACATCCCGGGTTCCTATGTGACCACCGTTGTTGCCAGAGATCCTGACGTGGGGAAAAATGCCAAAGTTTCCTACAAACTCTTAGACTCAGAAGTGTCAGGATCCCCAGTGTCCACTTATGTTTCTGTCGACTCCCTCTCAGGCTCGCTGTTCACTTTGAGGTCGTTTGATTATGAGACTCTTCAGCAGATTGAGCTGGTGATCCAAGCGGAGGACAGAGGCTCGCCCTCTCTCTCCAGCACATCAACAATCAGGATCAGAGTAGTGGATCAGAACGACAACTACCCGTACTTCACCTTCCCCATGCTCCTCAACGACTCTGCTGACATCCCCCTGCCTTTCAACGCCCCTGCTGGCTACCTCGCCCTCCGCGTCTCAGCCGAAGATGAGGACGAGGGAGTGAATGGCGAGTTTTCCTACCAGATCGTGCAAGGTGACCCGCACTTTTTCACAATGAACAAACACACCGGGGAGATTGCTTTGAAACAATGGCTGACGTCTGAAATTGGAGACGTGCTGGAAATCAAAATCGCAGTGAGTGACAATGGCAGGTCCCCGCTTTCCAGCGGTGCCACTATTAGGTTCGTGGTCACAGACACAGAGCCCAGTGACGAACAGGTCGTCATTGTGATGCAGTCGAGTGATGAAGAAGGCTCCGGCCTGGATGGCTCGCTAATAGTCATTATCATGCTCAGTGGGGGTTGTGCGCTGTTGCTGATTGCAATAGTTGTCGTCGTTGTCACGTGCAAGCTCAGCCGCGGGGGTAGAAGCCGTGGCACCAAGAGAGAAGTGTGTCACAGCCTGTTTGACAGCAGGCCAATACCCATCCTCGGCTCCGCACAGCCAAACATCTACACGGGTCAGCGAGGCTTCTTCCACGAGAGGACGCCCTCATCCCTGGATGACTCCTGCCTGTACGAGGAGAGGAGCGGGGACTCGGAGACAAAGGTGAGTGAACCGCCACAGCATTCTTTCATCTTTTATTTTCCTATGCAGATGATGTTCCCAAGTGCCTCCTTGATCTTTGTGCCAGAAATGGAAACTAAGCTCACTGCTGTCATTTTTGTTTGTTCCCTCAGATGTTCCTGCCCTCCAAGCATTTCCAACCAACATCTGTGTGGCAAGGTGACAAATACTGCCTGCAAGTGAGGTGAGACAACCGAATGTAATTTCTCCTTCTCAAACAGGATCATATTTCACCAGTCAAATCTCACTTAACAGAGACAGTAGTTAACATGCACTGTGCATACATTCTGCTGCTCGTGGCGGTCTGGTGGAATGAAGTTAAATGTTTGGCAGAGAGACAGGGCCTCGTGTTTGGAAGAAAAAAAAAGAAAAATCAATAATCAAGCTAATGTGTCACAGTGGAGGCTCATTCTGTATCTGTTGATTGTATTTGCAGTGGCATCGGACACACGGACCAGCTGAGCGTGAAGGACAGTGGCAAAGGGGACAGTGACTTCAATGACAGTGACTCTGATATCAGCGGCGATGGAGGCAAAAAGAACTTCAGCACCTTCCAGCCGAGACTAAAAGGTGAGTTTTTCCACTCTTGAAGTTTCTGACATCGCACGCGAACTGAATAAAATATAAACATCCACTAGAGTGGCATAAATTATCAAAAATATAACATCTGCATCCCCAATTTCTCATCCTTATTTTTTTTTTTGTATCCATCTCTCTTTCATGTCAGGTTCATCCAGCGCCGCTAACAGTTTATCAGGGGATTGCCAAGGCACCTACTGTGCAATACCATCACAGAGCTTCAGAACCGCCAGAGACAATGCGTACACAATCGGCTTCTCCCCAGTGCCGGTGTTCAGCAATCCTCACGGCTATCCCCACCCCTGGAAAGACTGCGGCTACGGCACAAATCTGCCGAAATCAAGGAGCGGCGTGCAGAACTTCTCCAGGGCCGGGACCCTCCCCTCCTACTTTCCTCAGCAGCAGCACGACACCGGTGTGGAAGGTCCTGAAATCCACACGCAGGGTCCAACATTTGTAACTGTGGCTACGGGATCAGAAGTTGCAACCATCTTTTAAAAAAAACTGTTGATAAACTGATTAAGATGCTCCTGGAGGATGTAAATATTCTTTAAACTGATTATAAATATATTTATATATAAATAGTATGTTTAATTACGTGACGTTATTTGAATTTCTGTACTAAATGTTGTTATGATGCCCACTGGTGTTTCTTTTTTTCTAATAAAAAGGTAATTGAAACAATGACAAATCTTCATTTATTCAACAATTTTCTCAAATGTGATTATGTGACCAATGTAATGACGTGGGAATCGTTTTAAATTGAGAAATACAATATTTTGAAGATGAAATATTATCCCCCTGCCATCAGAAATCCCAGTCTGCATTTGTAAACACGTAGAGCCAGAGAGTAGAGTTTGAGTCTGCATGATCAAAACCCCCCGTCAGTGATGATCAGATGTAAAATCTCAAGCAGCACCATTACCTGGAGACCGGCTTTGAAGGCTCAGGTTGCTCTGCTGAGTTCCTTGCATGCAAATGACAGCCAGCGGAGCCGATGTTCAAGTGGAAAATAAAGTAAAAACCATTATTTCTACAAAATCCTGCTGGCTGCTCTCACACCTGCTTCAGGTCTCCTGCATTATTCACACAACGCAATGCAACACGTATGACTATGCTTCACGAATTCCTGACCGTAATTTGTTGCCATTAGATGTTCAATTTCTGGATGGAAATGTGTTAGTCTTAGCAAATGGGACAGAACTACAGTTTGCTTCATCGGAATATTCTAACATCAAAAAACAAACTTGCTTCCTCAGCCGTACCATCATATTTTTTCAGATCTGGTTACCGTTATTAACTTCAACACTGAATATGTAGGTTAAGTGCAAACTCTGTTTGGTGCCAAATGGTTTATTGATGAGATATTGATGAGCTTTAAAACCATATCTGGCACCGGCCGACATCAGCCTGAATACTGGTTATTAGTTCTCCATCTTTTATATGTAGCTGTGGCAGACGAGTTACTCAGCGTCCGTAGTGATTTCAAATTTAAAGCCCATGTTTTACTCATATCTCCCAAAAATAGCACAGCAACAGGATCATATCAAAGTAAATCCAGGACACACAGTTGCAAGAAACCAGAGTCTGTAACTAAATTATGCAAAATAAAATCAATTAAATGCATCTTCCATTCAAGGGACAGTGTCCACGGGGAAGCACAGGGTGGGTTTTCATCAACAACTTCAAATGTACAGGCCCCATTTAATAATGCGCTTCGTCAACTTTGCAGAACTTGCTGTGGAGCCGATTAACTCAACTGAGCATATGCATTTTTAACAATATTCAAACCCTGCTTATTTTCATCGGCTCATGTGTGAGTTTGTCACACTATTCTGTCCTCATTATTTTTAAGGTCACTTTAAATGATCCTGTGATGTGTGAAAGTAAATGAGACAAGAGTAAAGGGCCGTTACACATTACATAATAGTCATCTGGGGGCCAGTCCTGAAGAGAAAATAAATACTTTCTAAATCTGCTGCCAAGGAAGAGCTATCAGCAGAAGCTGATGGCAGCATGAGCCATTATTTTTTTTCCCTGCTCATCTGCAGGCAAAGAGGGCTAAGAGCTGTGCTCATTTGCATAAGCATAAATACCTGCTTTTGTGGTTTTTAGATAGCTGTGATAAAAGAGGGAATAGAGTGGATTAGATGCCTCTTGCACAACTATAAAGCGCTAAACAGAGTTCTCACACGATAACCACAATATGCCTCAGGAAAAGAAGAAGATGTTCAAAACTAATTCCATATTTATGCTGACCCGACGACCCGTTTTATTTAATACTTCGACTCTGCAAAGTCACTACAGTTTGGCAAAGTTAATAACTTTATTTTAAGCACAGAGTCTGCGGAGGATTCAAGGCCACGCAGGGCAAAAGACAAGCAATAAGAAAGAAGGTCATATTTGTGCCCCCAGTGATGTGCACTGGTCTGACAGATAGCCAATTGTACACAGAGGGAAAATGCATTTATCAGTCAATACAATATCGTTCCCTTCATCATCGCTTCATGTGCTCCTTGTAGGTCAAACAGTTGTGCAATGACCTGACAATTTGTGCCACAAGGTACATTCACTTGCATGGCTTGTGTGTCTGCGGCCGCGGCGGCTGAGAGACGGTGTGTTTATTCATATCCAAATGGACTTCACATTAATGTCCTGCAGCAGCTCTCACAGAACATTTCAAATCTCCCAGGGTGATAGACAGCGAGTGTTTTAGAGCTGGTTTTCAGCTCATCAGTAGTCCACTGACAAATGAGTCAGAGCTGCATGCCATCTCTAGCCTCTGCACCTGATGGTGTTAGATTTATTTATGACAAATGGATGTGAATGTGATTATTCTTTATGGCCCCCTCAACATTACAACTTTGGGGGCACAATTCCCCAC
The DNA here is from genome assembly GCF_009819705.1 of Hippoglossus hippoglossus. Classification (NCBI taxonomy): domain Eukaryota; kingdom Metazoa; phylum Chordata; class Actinopteri; order Pleuronectiformes; family Pleuronectidae; genus Hippoglossus; species Hippoglossus hippoglossus. Next base: position 14,466,027 of record NC_047171.1, on the reverse strand, counting down.
TGTCACCCAGCATGTAAAGATGGAGCTTCTCCGAGTCGATATCGTTTTGTGCTTCAGGCCCATCACACAACGCAGCGTTTTTGTACTGGTTGTGTCTCATCTTCATCTTCGTCTGAAGTGCCAAGTGTAGATATTGACATGTGGATGCTTTGAGTTTTGGAGCTGACCTAAAAGAAAAACACACAATTTGTCTCCTGAAAGTTTTTCCAGAAAATCCGACGAAGTTTATTCATCCCTGAGGTGTACTTTGCATCGTTTACAATAACAAATCAAATGCATGCATATTCATGTCATGATACTTTAGTAGAGTTGAAGCATGACATAAGTAAGAAAAAGCAGCAATTTCAAGTGTAGCTTGAGGATAATATTCATGTTCACAATGCAACATATGTCGAGGAGACAACTCCTGTTTGCAATTTTCTTACTTTCAAACACAAGTTTATAGTTTAGACACTGAAACCTTCCTGAATTTAATCAGTTGCTGGAAGTAATCTCCAGTATTTTTAGAAAGTGCGCTCACTCGGATTAGTGTATTCCCTCAAATGCTTATTTTAACCTGAGATTCACCTATCAAGGACACACTCTCTCCTGTTTTTCTTGCACACTTGGATTGTTTGAAAAATATTCAAATTATGCTAATCTGAGCTCAGAGCATTGTTTTCTCTCCACGCCAAATTATGCCATATGCTTGTGCCTGATAGTAAGACGGATGTTCAAGAGGGAATCTGGGTCCAGGGTTTGGATCACGAGCACCGAGCTGCCGTGTCAGAACCTCAGTTCGACATGGTGCTGCCTTCTCAGTTTACTGAACCACATTGACATTTAGCTGCTCACACATGACCTCTGAGATGTTAAAGAATTTTTATTTTAAGGTATCAAAATATCTAGTTACCTTTGTAACATCTTTTCATCACTATTTGTAAACTGAGCTCCATAAAGGTAAAAAGTACTCTCAGAGAATACAAACGTTTATTTTCATTAATTCCCATAATACCCATAAAATATTAATAATTTTGTATTCATCAAGTTTATTTGTCAGTTACTGTGCAGGCTAATAGCAAAACTATAAATATGCCAAAGTCAGCCCTGAGGCTTATTTTCATCGGTGGTCCCTGGCTAGGTGTCAAGTTGGCAGCTGGTAATCAGATAACACCAATACTTATGCACTTATATACTTGTGTATTTATATACTTATATAATACAGCTTTTTTGTCTAATCAATAGCATTTTGTTCATCTGTTGGGTTTCTTAATGGCACTTTTGAGCGATGTGTTACTGAGATGAATGACAGAGGACATATGGCAGCAACTGATTGTAAGTCATATTTTTTGGGCTTTGCCACTAAAGTGAGATTTATAAAACATTTTAGATATGATTACATTTTTTAAAACACAGTGATGCCTTTGATGATGTTTCATGATATTATGTTCAAATTAGAACTAAACTGGTAGGTGATGCTTGTAAAATCAAATGTCATGCATGTCCACTCAATGCTTATGAAAGAAAAACAGAAACAAGGAGTTTCTGTTTCCCCTTAGTGAAAAGCCTCTGAGCATTCAAAGATACAAATATGATTTAGATAAAGATAAGAAATGAGTTGCCATGCAACATTATCATCCCCGCTGCTTGCGTGATTGTGAATTTACTCCTTTATTGCTTTAATACGACGTGTTCGATTTCTTTCATATCTCAGCAGTCAGATATATACGATGAAAAATAGATAGAAGCACCCCGACATCAAAGATAGTGAAAAAGAATCTAAAGGTTCATTTCAAAGCAAACGTTGCCAGGCGATATAATGCAGAGGTGTTGTAGTCGTTTCATCTTCACCATCAAACTGCTTTTAGATGATTATACTTTGTTATTGTAGGTTCTTCCTCAAAGTGTACATGTTTAAAAGGAGGAAAATGTCAGCTTTTCAGTTATGCTTGGACACAGGGTGATTTATAATAAAAGTAATAAGGTTTTATTACACCTCATGTTTCTGCAAACTATATCCAGCAATCATAGATTCATACAGGTGAAAGCTTAAACCCTCAGTGGTTATTTTAAAAACTATTATGGCTTGATTAATGAGTATATGATGTACAGTATGAGGCAACACTTAATAACATCACTAATGTCGGTCTGTTCTCCTTTGGTTCTCATACCACTAGGGGGAAACATCATTCTATGCAACCTCACAAAAAAAATAAAAAAACACATGGGCCACAGTTGTTTATACAGCAGGGTGGCTTAGATGTGATCCCAACAATATGATTGAACAAATTAAAGAGACATATTCAATTTACTGCTGTTGGGATTGGTTCATTAGAACAAGAAAATCTTTCGGGGGGGAAGTGCAATTCATGAGCTCTTGCTGTCGCCATCACAAATCATCAGTTTTAATGGAGTTTCACTGAGTGTCAAGGGGAAGCCTGCGTTCGGCAACAACATCAGGTAATGTAGGAGTAAAGCGTCGCTGCTTTTACGTTCTCGTCGCTGTTGTCGGACGTGGCCGCTCTTTGTGTGGCCCGTGCATTCAGTGGCAGGTTCTCCACTGCAGCCATTGTCCAGTCGCACGCAATTTCACGAAGCGCTACAGGAGATTTGAATATACTGTTAATGGGGAGATGTTGCATTCAAAGAAAAAAAGAGGACGAGCGCACTTTGATGGGCTCGAGCGATCAGAGCATTGAGCTCTCATTGTCAGCTGAAGCACATACACGAATGATTCAGTGACACAAATCCCATACTTCTCTCCTTTCTTGTTATCTTACACTGAACCAATTGCCCAACCCACACACTCTGTAGAGAGAAATTAATATTCAGCTCCCCCCCCCCCCCCCCCCCCCCCCTCCCCTTTACTGTAAATCATATACACGACTAAATAAAAGCACGGGGGATAACTTTTTCTGTTGAGCATATTTACAATATTGTACAACAAAGGCTCAAATCCCGTCCGGGCCTGAGCAGGATGAGCTGTTATTACGCGTCTTTATAAATAACAAATATCATTGCGTGCATGACTGAACTCTGGATGTTACAGTGACAGAAGCAGGAGAAATAAACAATAGATATAACCGATCTCCCTCTAAGCCTCTTTGTAATATGGCATCTGTGTAAAAACCAGTTGAAAAACAGAGGGCTTCATCTCATCCACCATGGGAATATTAATTTAGTTTGTTAAATGGACACATTGAGTCACTGCTGCTGTTTCCCGGCCCCGCAACAGACTGCTCGACCTCTCTCTTAAACAGTAATGGCACTACCTGCGGTTCTCTGTCTGCAGAGTGTGGCAGCTCGCACATCGCGCTTTGGTCCTGGGTTGATGAAGATAAATCTGTGCCAGTTGTTCACCAGTTGATTGTGGTTTACTGCTGAGCAGGGAGAGCGTCTCATTGTGTCAGCATGGGCCGTCATGGAGATGGCTGCCAAAAAGAAATGGAGCCTTTATGTTGCACGCCACTGTAAGGAAGGGAAAATTAGGGAGGGGAGAGAAAGGGAGCACGGAATAATATGTTGCATCAATCAGTCTAAATGACTTGCTTATGTAATTAGCTAACAATGTTTTGTTTCTCCGGTTCCCTGAAGTTATTAGTGCTTCACAGTTAACCTTGAAGTAATTGGAAAGCCTTGGTTGATGTTCCTCTATCTGTACGGGACTGACAGTTTATTTTTCTTCTTTGGATGGCTTCCCTCCCCTTCCATGTTACTACGGTATTTATGAATTAGCTTCCTGTCACTTTACAGTACAGCCTCATACTAATTGGGGATGAGATATATGGGTTATTCACATCCCACTAGGTGGCATGCTGCTTCCCTTCCTTCCCGACATTAACATGACTGAGAATTGTCGAAACTAATAACATGGTGTTGCTCGGGTAATACTGCGGCACAAATTACACCTTCCTTGAAAATGGTATAATCTCTAACATAAATTTAAACACTGGAGCTCCGTAGCCACTGCTCCTCCAAGTAGTCCCTGACATTTTAATTTGATGCTTCATCTGCAATTAGACACGCACCGCGTGGCCACCGGCTTATTTTTATTTAGTGAGAATCAAACATTCACTTTCGACTCCTCTTAATTTGAAAAAGAGAGACCGTGCCACACTCTGTGCAGAGGTTTTACCCTCCGTTCCTATTAAGTATTAATAAGTCGGACAGTGTTTCACTGAAAAATGAATTTAGCTGTCATGGTTGTGACGACTACCGTATCTGCGCTACAGACACAATCACCAGCAGACGGCTGGTGTGGTTGTCAGAGCGGCTGAATGTGGTGTCGGTGAAGAAATGATGAGTCCGAGAGGAAAAAGTCGGCTCCTCATGGTTTGAATTTAAAGGAAAAACCTCCAAAGACAAAGAAGAAAAACATCTCGGATTGTTTTGCGTGTTTTCTGCTCTATTTCAGTTTCACACGGGGACAAAAAAAAGAAGTCATGTCCTTTTTAATTTTCTGATAGTCCCTTTCCTCTGTCGGCCATTTTGCTGGATAGATAGCTGTCCGAGAAGTTAATTTAAATGGCTTTTTGAGGATGGTGATTGATCCGTTGCATACTAAATAACTTCCCCGGCCTGAGATAAAGTGCCACTGCAGAAAGAAGAAGGACATTTCATGAGCTGTCCCAAATCACCACTGCTGTTATCACTGTCTCCATCTGAATGCGTTAGCGCTGCTCCTTCAGCGGCTCTCACCTTCAGGTAATCCAGCACAGACGACTGAAATTGACTCATCGTCAACATCACACATATTAGCCCTCAATTAATTCATTAATGTTATGGTTTTTGCTCATTTTGATTAATGCCCTGAAATCAATACTCCTCTCAAGGGGCTTTTTAGACATATGTCTACAATATGAAATGTGTAAAAACAAAGGAGTGCTTTGTTTTCTTTGGGATTGTCAAGAATAGAGGAGGCTGTGGCAGGTTTTCCTTTGTTTACGCGGAGAGATCACGGCCGGGGTCATATTACAAATGTTTACTCCTCCTGTCAAAGGATAAGTTGTAAATTTTAGCGCACAGGAAATGAAAGATGTAGTGGCATGCCGAGTGCAGACACACAAGTGATGTCACGTCGAGTGAGCAGTTCTCTCGTCTAGACTGGCAGGTGATAGAGGATAAACTCCGTTTTGATCCGTTTTGGCTCGTCACAACGAAAAACAAGAGAAGAACAGCAACAGAAAAAAAGAAAGGAAAAAAAAACCCCGTTAAATTTCTGATATTATTGCTTCAGTCAGCTGGTATCAACCGGCACAGTGCAGATAACTACACTTCATTCTGTTTGGAGTAATGGGTGGCTAGGTTTGATGTTAACACTCTTATTAAAAATGCAAAAAAACAAATAAACACATCCTCATTAACATTCAGTGCCACGGAGGTGTGATTGATTCCATCATCAACCAAGTTATTTTCGTGGCCAGTGCAGGAACATCAAACGCCATGACCTCCATTATTTCCCTTTTGAAATTGCATTCACTTTATTCGCCTCTCCGCTTCTCCAATACCCTGAATCATTTCTCCTGGGAGGTGGTTTTTTTCCTAACCTGCTGCTTCTCTGCCAGTCCTAAGAGCAGTGTAACCAGCAATTCTCTCCCACTGTATGTGGGACACTTGAGCTAAGAGCGAGACCAGACATCTGGCACAGCCTTTTCTGCGAGACTGCACTAGATTCGGCTCGGCGATATTTAGACTGAGGACCCCCAAAAATAAAGTGGCACACATGTTATATTTATCCCTCATAATATATATGGTAGATCTATCGCGGCACAAATTAGACCCTCTCTTCAATATCGAGAGCAGGGTGTGAGAAAACAGATTTCAAAAATAAATCTATACGTCTCTATTTGAGCTTGTTCCGCTAAATAAACACTTAAGATAAGAAGGTTTTGAATCCATGGTTCAACAGGGGTCTTTCTGTGTGGAGTTTGCTTGTTCCATCCTTGTCTGCGTGGGTTTTCTCTGGGTGCTACGGCTTCCATCTAAACACATGCATTGGATTTTGGAGACTCCAAAACAACTGTGGGTGGAGATGTGAGAGTGAATGGTTTTCTGTTTAGCCCTGCGGTCCGCCGGCAACCTGTCCAGGGTGGACCCCGTGTTTTGCCTAATGTCAGCTGGGATTGGCTCCAGCTCCCCCCACAATCATAAAAATGATAATAAAGATGATGGATGAATGGCTGATTTTTCCAAGGAGTTCTTTGGAAAAGACTCTTTCTTTCTGATTGATTTCGTTTATGTTGATGTTCCAAATGTGGGGCTGCCGCCAGGAGGAAATTAAGTTAGCTTACCATAAAGGTCTAGATCTAAACGCACATCCAGCAGCATCTTTAAAGCTCATACTCGAATGCATCCTGTCTTGTTTTCGAATCCCTACACAAACAGAAATGTCAAAACAATTACAATTTTGCATCACAGGGAACATGCGTGATGTCACTTTTTCTTGGTTACCTTTCCGTGACGGCGAGGTTGCCTGGCAACCGGCGACGATGCCGCATGCAGAAACGCTGGTCAAATAGATAAAGAAACCGTTGCCGCGCCGTGTTAACTCCCTCTTAAAGCCCATGTGTTTGTAATATCCACATCGCTGCTTGTGTCCAGATTAAACAAACGAGATACGCTGTGTTATTTAGTGAGCTTTAAAGGTTCGCCAAGTCTTTATGCTGTAAGCTTATCGACTCATACACAATGCAAAGACTTGACAAGTGGTAACAATCTTTTTTTCCCCTTCTATGCCCACAGTAAAGGGAAGCAAATAAATGTCAAACTATTCCATTAAATCTCGGACAACGAAAAATCAGGGTGACTCATAGTCCGGCTATGTAGGGCTCAGAAATTACTGAAATAACTGAAGTATGAACAACGTCAATCCTACCGCTGTGCAGTGAGGTTCTCTGGCGCAGGATGTGACGGCCTCTGTGATCCCTCTCCAGCCTCCTGCTCGATGAACTTTGACCTCTTCCCTGTCCATGCTGTTTCTGATTTCTTTCTTTCTTTTTTTGGGGTCTGGTGTTCACAGACATCCGATGTTATCTTTTTTTTTTTTTTTGGGGGGGGGGAGTTTCCATTCAGTCTCCAGCTCAGGGTGCTTCCCATTTCATCAGTGTAATGGTCCCCGGAGTTGTCACATGTAATGTCATACACCGTTCCAGTTTTTCACTCCAGGGTGCATGGGGGCTATTTTTAGGGTGCACCGGCGCCGATGTTAAGGTGTTGAATGATTTGTGGTCAGTGCTGACTCCTTGTGACTTTGGCCACATATTCCTTTGTTACAATATGTGAGACAGGGGGGGAAAAAATATATTTTCAGCCATACGGTTGAGAGCCCAGATCAAAAATTCACACTTCACAATAATATACGACGTTCTGACTATCATCAAAGCCTCTTTGTATAACTGTGAGCTCGTGTTGTAAATTGTTACAGGATTCTCTGGAGCTGCGTGCTGAGTTTACTGAAGTCTAACAACTTAGGACAGGAGGTCATTACTGAGATGAATAATCAATGTACTTACAGGATGGGTGCGATTCCTCCTTACGGCTGCAACTCTTGTTTTCAAAGCTCCGGCTATTTACATTAACATGACTAATTTGTAATACAAATTCCAGATTCCCTAATGAAACCCACTTGATTCAATTGTAAGTAGTTTAATATTTGCTGAAATATTTATATCGCGTGTTTAACTTCACCATTTCACAAATACAGCTGTACTAATAGCTGACGGTGACCGACTGCATTAGAGTAATGTGTTCACTAGTTTGTCATGAAGATCTAATTAATAACCGAGGTCGTGATGTGTGTTGTCAACGAGAGATAAAACCAGAAACCACGACACAAAGCAAAGCCTCACGTTGCCTCCTGACGATAATTGTTAACATGTTTGACCTACTTATATTCTGGCTCATTTGAAAGCAATTAGTAATTTGTCAGAGATGCTTCCATGTAAGTCTGACCCCAGAACATCACTATATGCTCCGACTCTGCCTTTCACGTATTGTCTGTATAGAAACTCGGGGGATTGTTAATGCATCGCCGGCTATGCGGTTTGTTTTCTTCTCTTCTCGTAATTATATTCATGATACCAGCCTCAATCTTTGGATGTGGAATGAATGTGAATTCTGCTCCTGCAAGAACCCGTTAGTTTTTACAATCCTGACGTGTTTTGTGTTGGGGACCGGAGGAGTGCATCACATGCTTGCTTTCCACACTGATTGATGAGCAGGTAATTTGTGAGTTTTTAGATGCATCTGTGCATGAACCCTATAAAAATTGCACAATCTCAGCAGACAGTCACACTCATATATAGCTTCTTCCCCTCACATACAGATTAAATTCTGGATTTATTAAACCCATCTTACCCACCACAAACTGAAACCCCACCAAATGCTATAAAGACTGCAAAATACTTTCAAGTTGGACTTTCACTTTATGGAATTTGGCAGAAAGTTGTTTGAGCTCCTGGGGGTGAGGGAAAGTTTGTCAAATGCAAAAACATCAGCTCTTTAACCTGTGTGCTCAGGAGAGCAAGGCCCGAGTCCTTAGTTTAGATTCAGAATTGAAATGTTATTGAACTGGCACATGGAGGATTTACATTTTCATGCAAATCCACAGCTGTTCTGCAACAGAAATAATTTACTCAACATGTAACATGATAACAAGGCTGGCGAGATGTCTGAGGCTCCTTTTGCCGCATCCACACTCAGACAAGCGGCTCTACCTGCGTAGGTGCACGTTGAGGATCCTTGTAGTGATTGACAACCCACAGAAATGGAAGAGCAGTGACATGAGTCTACTGACAGTGCCTGCTTCTGGTGTAAAAAGAAAACCAGTGAAATAAAACATCGCTGTCCTCTACCTCGCATGTAGTCCCACAAACAATCAAACCTCCTTTTTTTTTGCTGATTTCTATAGATGACGGCAGACGAATTCAGGGACAAGGCAAGAAATCGATGAGAATGACGTGCAGCAGAAGTCTGAGTGTGACTAGAACAATGCAGTTACGTATCAGTAAAGTTAGAGTGAGAACATGTTGGAACATGCTACATCTTGGAACGTTAAAAAAAATGTCAGAAACAATTCCTGAATATCTTCTTCCGTGACCCATAATACAAACTTTCAGCAGGTTCCGTGCTTCTAACAGACAACCTGACAAACATTGATGAAAACATATCGTCTATTGGCTGAATTTTGCTATTAACAGCTCACTCAAACACTAAGCCAATATACACACCGTCGTAATTCTCCCATTCATTCTCACTGTGCCACTCTGCATTTCAACATACACAATGTGACCTTTAGTTTGATACTGTATCGTTTTTTTTTTAAAGAAATGTTTCTCAACACAACTAAACATTAGACCAAGCATTTATTTTTGAACTATTTTTAGCTCAGGATTAATACATAGTGTTTGATAGGCTTGGCAGCTGATGGTGTTTATAGGATCCACTAAAAATAGACTACAGTGGCCGTGTTCGTCTTCATGAAAGAACATGTCGTGCAGTGCAACAGCTGTCTGCTGGAAAATATGTTTACGTACAGAATGTGATGTCGACCAGATTCACATGATGCACTCACTCAAGGAAAAACATGTTCATTTACATTAAACCAAAACTATACTTTTGCTTTTGTTGCTGAGACTTAACCCCATCCACCCACCTGCATGTCTGATTGTTCTTCAATCTAGTGCTTCATCACCACAAACACATGTCTGTATAAATACAATTTCTGTGAGTGTGACTCATGCATTTGTTTTAGAAACAGACGAACGTCGGGGCTCCGAGGAATAAACTCCATCAGGCTTTGACAACACAAACAATACCTGCTCATCAAATCATGTCCTTGCTGGTTCTTAGTTTTTTCCTCGTTTTAAGAAATTTGTAGACATTAAGACAAATATAAAGTATCGCCACACTTATGCTTTAATTCATGACCACACAAGTTTCTCCACAAACCTCGGCTTAAGTGAGATATTACTGGACACGTTACTGGTCACTTCACAAAATCAACATTGCTCCACTTGCCAGTAGAGAGATAGGCCTATTGAGTCACGCCGTGAGTGTCACTTTGATCTGCTGCATTTTCAAGATATCCTTCTGTTCTGCCACCGCCCAAACAGAATGTATGCACTTTTGTTTTCCTAACCTGGTCAAGGGAAAATGTAATTACATGCGACAACTGCACTTTTGTTTTAGTTTTATTTGTTTTTTCTCCCTAAAAATAAAGTCCTGGTCGCTCTGGATAATCCACAGACCTCCGTGGCCGGTTTCCATCTGAACCGCACTTTCCGGCAGAAGGAAATAGTCCCAGAGAAAAGTGTGGACAACATGTTCGCGTAATTGCACATAGAAATTGTAGAAGGTAACTTGGAAATTGGTTCTGATGAGTTGTTCCAACGTGTTTTCTTCAGTTCTCTGAGCAGCAAAATTGAAATTCCCTTCACCTCCATTGAAGTGCAGAGGTTTCAGCTGTACATTTCTCAGAACCTTGACACATAAAACTACTACATCTCTATAGTAATAGGACTTTTGTGTGTGTGTGTGTGTGTGTGTGTGTGTGTGTGTGTGTGTGTGTGTGTGTGTGTGTGTGTGTGTGTGTGTGTGTGAGAGAGAGAACTGAGTGAATGGACTGCTTTACTGGAGATGGTTACACTGCTGAGGAGTCATGACGCATGGAATATGCAGGAATATGGCTCATTATTACCAGATAAAAGAAACATAATCGTACGCCGTGAGAAATGGTAAATATTGTTTTATTAAAGCAGTAGTGCTAGTTGAGGGATTGATATTTCTCCAACTGTCTCATTATCTGTCTTCACTCTGACAGTTTTGTCTGATTTTATGAATAAGATGACGTAGGTTGACCGTTCTAAGTTTTTTTCTCTGTGACTACTGAGACTTATGTTCCCAAACTCCTTCCTAACTGTTCATGTTGTTTTGTCTATGTCATTCTCAAGTCTTGCACAAAGTCCCATGCATTCACTCTGCGGCAAAACTCAGTGGCTCACGTTGATCATTATTCCCACTCACCACCATCAGTATTCCAGTGTGCAGCTTGAGGTGTGGTGCAACCGGCAACGGGTGCAAAAACAGAATGACAAACAACTTAATCTCACTTCTAATCACGCTTGCGCAGAGTGGTAAGTGAATCGCATGAGAGAGATAATATTGTGGGCGCCCTTAAACGAGCATCTATATAGTTACTGTTTGTCTTTTCAGCATCTGTGGGATTACAACAGGTATGATTTTTTTTTTTTTTTTACACCAGCAGAATAATGTGCTTTCAGGTAGAAATGAATTTGTCATGAAACAACTGATGCATCTGTTTTTAACGTCTATGAAGCAGCTGTGACTGCAGTTCATTCCGGGGCATGTGCATTGGACTCATTAGCGAAAGTTATCCGTGACAAAGTCGTTACTTTCTGCAAAAACAAGGCAGCCACATTTAGACGTGGCCTATTTATAATGGATATCTCACACAGGGTTCAAATATTAAATGGTATGAGTGTGACAATACAGACACAATTGTCAATAGCAGTCCTTTCCTCAGGTTTTAACATAGACTGAATGATAATTAGTTTCCCTTTGTTGTCCTTATCTCTTACCTGCAGAAATGGCCAATTTATGCAGGCTGCACCCTGGCCAGGCAAAGTTGAGGCTCCCCAGAGGAGGAAAGCAGCCATGTTTTCAGACAATGGGATTGAACTCGGGGACGACTCAAGGTTGATTTAGATCCAGAGCTACATTGAATTAAATGCGGAACCGGGCCACACCGATCGTGGCTTAATGTTGACACAGCTTCCTCTCAACATCACCGGCACACAGGGTACACCTGCATCGCCGAGGAGCCTGCGGATGCATCGGCGAGGTGCGGTCAAGTGCGAATAAAAATGCAAATGCCAGAAATATTGTTGAAATAGCGAGTGAACTAAATGTCAGTCCATCGTTTTCAGTATGAGATATGAGATTGATGTGAATAGGCTATTGAAGGCAAGTGTGATAGCTACAGCAGGCAGGTTATACCAACAGCTGTGATATTTGAGCTGTGAAATAAGCCTCCCTTCTTCTCTCCTTTTTTTTTTTTTGAGAAGAATAAGCAATTCTCTTACGTCCTTTACAGATATTATCGCCAAAAAAAACCCCCAGACTGTCTGTCTTTTCTTTTTTCTTTTCCCAGCTTTGTGACTGGAAATGTTTCCAAACTGGAGTTACAAGGAGGTGCAGCACAGCAGACAGGTGGTGTTGTTTTCATTATTGATAGGAATCTTTAGTTCTGAATATCCAGGGATTGATCCTGAGATGATGGGGGGGGGGGGGGGCACCAGAACAGTTTGAGAGCTTTAATGCTTCGTTTTTTTTTTTTCTTTTCCACACCAAATTATCCACTTGACCACTTGACAAGTCCTCACATGCTTTTCCCTCGGTCTAACATCGATCTATTCATAATCCCCCTACTTTCACATCCACATGTATAAGGAGCAACAGCCTCCAGCACGTTTCCTCCCCACCCACCCCCTCCACGTCTCTTTCTCCATCTCCATCTCCCCCCTTCTCTCTCTCTCTGTGTGTGATGCTGCCGCTGATCCACTCCGTGCGCGCACATCAGTAAATGAATCACGTAGCACTAGAACAGCCCTTCTTCGCGCGATCTTGCCCCAGACCCGTAGGAGAAAACACCCCCCCTCCGGGCACGATCTGTCACCGCTCACTCATTTGCCGGGAGAGCATCCGGAAACTATGTTAAATGCGCCAAGCGATGCGCCGGGCTCTGTCATAAAGGAGGCGTCGGGAGGATTCCGCTCGGATCTCAGTGTGGAGGGAGCAGGTTTCAACAGTTGACGCGGAGAGAACTGAGCGCAGAGGAGGAAGAAAAAAAAAAAAAAAAAAAAAAAAGCGATTCATTTTGATTATCTCTCCCTTTTCTCCCCTTTTTTTTGTCTTTTTCCTCTTGCAAGGTGGGGGCGCAGTGCACGGGAGCATTGTCCGGATGAAGGATGTAAGAGCACCGGTTCCAATTGCGCTGGATTATGGGATTATTAGTATCATCATCAGCGGACTGATTATTGCAGGACAATCGTCGGGCGCGCACGCCAAAAGAAGAGAAAGAAAGTCGCGGCCGTGCCACAGATGCTCTTGAATGACGGGGGAGCACAAAAGGTTTGGAGAGAGGAGTAACAGCCCCTGTTCCACTTTGTGGCATGGGCAGGCTGCGTATGCAACGGCGAGCGGAGCCCATATGCAACAGTGTGCCGCACCGGAGGAAAGAAAGTAAACGCGACCGTGGCTGCGGTGTAGCAGCGGGGCAAAATGCAGCATTTTGAAACGGGCATGTGTGTCCGGGGTTTTCACGCCGAGGTGTAGATGTCGCATGAGGGCAATGCGCTTTTGTGAGGCTACGGTCTAACCTTCAGCGAAGCAGATCCAAACGCTTTAACCTTGGAAAGCAGTGGGGAATATTAATACTTTATAGTCATCGATTATTCATTAAGAGGTGGGGGAGAGAGAGAGAAAAAAAGAAACAACAAAGCATGTTCTTCCGACACTATGTTGGATTTGATGTTTAATTCATGCATCATGTGTCGTCGGGCGGTCATCTTTGTTTACACAGAGAGTTCATCATAGCCCGGTTGTGGCATGTTGGAAGAGGTTAATGCACCGATTGAAAGGAGATAACGATTCGGGGATCGATTTAATACCCAATTAGTGCGAGGTCCGTGTCAGCCACATGCCTGGTTTGGGTTTAGTCCTGTAGGATTCTGCTGTAATCAACAGGTTGAAAGTCAACGAGGATTTTTTTTTCTTCTCCTGCCTGCCACACATATCCAGTTGAAGGGATGCGTCTCTCTGTACCCATTTTCTTTCTACTGTGGGTTAAAGCCCTGACATTGAAAAATCTCAATTATTCCGTCCCCGAGGAGCAGGGACCCGGCACTGTTATAGGCAATATAGCAAAAGACGCCGGGTATGGGACTATGGAGCGGGGGAAGAAGTCCAACTTCAGAGTTCTGGAGAATTCTGCACCACACCTGGTGGACGTTGACCCGGAGAGTGGACTTATCTTCACCAAACAAAGGATTGACAGGGAGACGTTGTGCAGACGAAACCCCAAGTGCCAGCTCTCAATGGAGGTGTTTGCCAATGACAAGGAAATATGCATGATCAAGATTGATATACAGGACATAAATGACAACTCGCCCGGTTTTCCTTCAGATCACGTTAACATTGACATCTCGGAAAACGCAGCTGCTGGCACACGCTTCCCCCTGACTATTGCACATGACTCGGATTCTGGGGAAAATGGGATAAAGACCTACCAGGTCACCAGAGATGATTACAATACCTTCTCTTTGGATTTAAAAGTGAGGGGTGATGGGACTATATATCCAGAGCTGGTGGTTCAGAGACCTCTGGATAGGGAGGATCAGAGTCATCACACCCTCCTCCTCACAGCAATTGACGGTGGGGAGTATCCAAGATCAGGCTCCATGCAGATCAACGTCAGAGTGACTGATTCCAATGACAATAGCCCCGTTTTTGAAAAATCCTCGTACATAATAGAGATTCCAGAGAATTCACCGCCTGGAAAAGTACTTATAGATTTGAATGCCACTGATCAAGATGAGGGCAGCAACGGCCAGGTGGTCTATTCCTTCACTGGATACGCATCCGAGAGAATCCAAGATTTGTTCTCCATTGACCCCAATACCGGTGTCATCAAGGTGCAGGGAGAAATTGACTATGAAGAGAATCCAATCATAGAGTTCGACGTGCAGGCTAAAGATTTGGGGCCCAACCCGATACCCGGCCACTGTAAAATTACAGTCAAAGTGCTGGATAAAAATGACAACTCGCCAATTATAAGTTTTGTTTCCGTCCGACAAGGTGCCATCAGCGAGGCGGCACCTTCAGAATCCGTCATAGCGCTGGTCAGGGTGACGGATAAAGATTCTGGACGAAACGGTCAGCTTCAGTGCCGAGTGCTGGGAAACGTCCCCTTCAGGCTGCAGGAGAACAACGACAATTTTTATACGCTTCTCACAGACAGACCTCTGGACAGGGAAATGAAAGATGAATACAATGTGACAATAGTGGCGAGAGATAATGGGATCCCCTCTTTGAACTACACCAAGTCATTTACTGTGAAAATCTTGGATGAGAACGACAATCCGCCACGCTTTACAAAGACTATTTATGTGCTACAGGTGCCTGAGAACAACATCCCGGGGGAGTATCTGGGCTCCGTTCTAGCCCACGACCCAGATGTTGGTCGAAATGGAACAGTGTCGTACTCCATTCTGCCATCGCATATCGGAGATGTTTCAGTGTACACCTATGTGTCTGTTAATCCCACTAATGGAGCCATATATGCCTCGCGCTCTTTCAATTATGAGCAAACAAAATCCTTTGAGTTCAAAGTTCAGGCGAAAGACGGAGGATCTCCCCACATGGAGAGCACTTCTATAGTCAGGGTCAACATCCTTGACGTTAACGACAATCTCCCAGTTATTATTTTACCCCTCCTGCAGAATGATACAGCGGAAATCCCAGTGCCTAGAAATGTAGGTATTGGCTACATTGTTACTACTGTGAAAGCGGTGGACCACGACCACGGAGAAAGTGGCCATTTAACCTACGAGATCACAGAGGGAAACGACGACCACCTGTTTGAAATGGATCCAGTGGGAGGAGAGGTCAGAACTGCCCATGCTCTGTGGGAGGAAGTCGCCCCAGTGGTTGAGCTGGTGGTGAAGGTAACTGACCATGGCAAGCCCCCCTTATCTGCCGTCGCTAAGCTGATCATTAAGGCGAACACAGAAACGGCACCAGGAGGGGGTGCCAGCACGAGCGGGGAACAGCAGCACTGGGATGTATCCCTGCCCCTCATAGTTACCCTCTGCATTATCTCTGTCATGCTCTTAGCAGTCATGACCGCCATCGCTGTCAAGTCCAAGCATCAAGATAAGGAGACTGGGAATTATAACTGCCGCATGGCTGAGTACTCCAATCCTCCAGTGGGGAAGGGCAAAAAGAAAAGGATCAACAAGAGTGACATCATGCTGGTGCAGAGTGAGATGGAGGAGAGAGATTCCGCGAGCCGGATGAACGTGGTGAGCAGCCCCTCTCTCATCACTTCACCCATATGTTTTGACTACCAGAGCCCTCTGCCACTCACGCTGCCCAGGTCAGAGGTCATGTACCTGAAAACCACCCCAAACAGCCTGACAGTCCCCAGGGCAGGTTGCCACTCCAGCTTTGCCGGGCTTAGCACAGACACTCCAGCGAATAGGATGTCAGTGATACAGGTAAGGAGGATGCTGCACTGTATTCTTTATCTGCCCTTTATTCTCGCTTATCTGCACCTGCTGCTTTACCATACAAATCTGACAAAAGAAAGGTAATTGACTGAGAAAGAGACTGACTGTGAGCAGATATCATTATTATTATCGTTTATTTCTTTCTTTCCCTGTCATGACAGTATGAGGTATTCTCTGTATAGGAAGCATGATATAGCAACTCTGTGTCACAGCGCTTATGGCATTTCACCAAAGAGGGTTTTTTTCCTGTTCTTTTCCAAGGAATCAGAATCATTTTAGAAGCCGCTCCATTGTGAGCCCTCGCTTGCAAAATGGTACAGGTGGTCTGCATAATCAGAAAGTCCTCTCAGCTAGACATGCAAACAGTGTGAGTCTTGAACAAGGCTGCTGTGACCCTGCCAGATCCACCGCTATAGAGTGAAAACAAAACCCTGCCTGAAATGTGGGATTGGACAGGTGTTTGAGCAGCTTGTCCGATCACATTACCGAACCAATGTGCGCCAGGCAGCTAGATGCACACAGCATAACCTTACAATCGCATTTTTCGCTCCCCACAAATATGGGCCAGATTCGCCCAGCCGCATCCAAAGTTGGCACAATAAGGCCATTAATAGGGCCCAGCCTTGCCTTGTAGAGATGGCAGGGTTGAATACACAAGGCAGCTAACGCGCTAATTTGACAGCACGGGCTCGTAGTGCTGTTGAACACACCAGAATTATCTGGTGTAAACCATGTAAATATCTAGGGCAGTCTCACAGACAGTCTCATTTGGAGATGATAACACAGATGACAAGGCCTGGCACTGTCACCAGTCACTAGTGTATGTGGGTGTGATCAACACAAACACATTATTCTCAAGATAGGGGGGGAAAAGGATGCTGATTACAGTGGTTAATGCTCGACTCCGTCGCCTTGCCAAAGAGGCACATATGGTCACGATGGAGATGTGTGTTGTGTTTCGTCTGTCACCACTTGCAGGTGCTCTTTGGCCTTAATTGACATCTTTCAGGTGGCTTAATAATAGATTCTAATAGAAAAAGAAAAAGAAACTTTCTTTACCTTCCTGAACGTCATGTTACTCCGGGCATTGCTGAGAATTGCATGAAAATTTAAACACAGTCAATGCAAAATATACTGTTCTTTCTTTCATTTCTAGACAGAAAATTTCACCTCAGAGTCCAATTACGCTGGCAGCAGGCAACCGTTCGTTCAAAGGTAAGAGCTCCATTCAAAGGCTTTCTGACCTGTGCATTTAGCGTTGTATCCAGCCAGCTGACTTGGGCTGCCAAATAGGAACACTCATGCGCAGGTAATGGTAAGTTATGTTTTTTTTCCCTTCTTCCTTCCATTCTGCTGCAGCTCAACATTTAAGGATGCAGAACGAGCAAGCCTCCGAGACAGTGGCCATGGTGATAGTGACCAGGCTGATAGTGACCAGGATACTAATAAAGGCTCACACTGCGACACGTCTGCCAGAGAGGCCCTCAAGATGAAAGCAACAGCGGTAAATGGCCAGCCTTTTGAGCAGGGTGAGCAGACACACTCTCTTCCTGACATCTTGAAGATGCCTAACTGACTCTTGTAAGAGGCATTGTTTGTTGCTGTATGCACTGAAGGCATGCATGCAGCTCTCTGGTGTTTAAGTGCAGGTCCACCAGCGTCTGGGTTCAGAATAATCATTTAACCGTTATTAGATTCGGGGTAATGTTGGTTTGCACTGCTTTACATTTGCAGACAGCCTGATCTGTGTTGCAAAGATGACATGAAGGCACCTGAGTGGAAGGTAGTTTAAAGGGATAAAAGAGTCCATTGGCTGAAGCGAGAACGTTCAAACATCTTGCGTTTGATTTAGCCATCAAACAAACTACAAAGTGTACCTCCGTCTGTATCTGTTTTGATCATGGCATTATTTGAACAGCGCCTCGCCGCATGCATGTCTTGAATAGCACGACAGGGACAAGAAAGCACGATAGACACTCGCAGCACAAAATGACAGGTATTTCGGGTGCAACATGACAGAGTGTTTCCACCTTTTGCTTGGAGAGATTTCCGCAGTTATTATCAGTTTTGCCATGGTTACACTGTTTTGAAAGGAGCTTTACTTTACAACTGAAAATAGAAATGTGGAATTTTTGTGTCGCAAACTTGAAACAATCCGAAGCGGCGGGAGTTTAATCAGAGATGATTGTCAATCTGTTGCAACCTGTTTGACCTGGTAGGGACTAATATATTTAGCTGTTGCGGATAAGGAATGGAAATATGAGAGCAACTCTCGCTGGTGAGATAAAAGATGATGGCGGGATGAAGTGGTGATGTTTATCATTTCCTCGTGTGAGCCGTGGTGGAGAATGGCTCTGGTCATCACGGTCCCTATGCAGTACTTTCCACACCATTTACATTGCTATGAACTGTTTGTTTATGGCTTGCTCAGGAGGGCAGAGATGGAGACACTCTTGTGGATGCCAGGAGGATGTGTGAATCACTCTCTTTCTATCTCACTTCAGTGTGTGTGCGTGTCTGTGTGCGTGCTTGTGCGTGTGTGCTATGAGGAATTATGGCAGACCAAACTTGACTCTGTGGGAGGTGTGAATTCAATCACAATTTTTTTTGCAGCACATTTCTGAATCTGATTCAGCCCAAGCTCTAAGGCCAATCACATGCAAAGATATTGGAAGAGATGTTTTGTACATGCGAGACATGCGGAAATTTACATGTGCGCCGCTGACGCTCGCTTGACAGGAACGTCAGTCAATTTATAGACCTGCATTGGTAAGATAAGAGAAATGTGAGGTATTGCTTTTAATATTAATGGGTTTTGCTGATGCCGCCCTTCTGTGGGCGAAATCTGTTTAAAAGGCAAAACTAATGATTAGATTAAATGCTTTTTCTCTCTTATGGGGTTAGTGAGTTGAGCATTAAATGGTGTCACTGTCTGATGACTGCAAGATGGAAGAGGATGCATAATGTCTTAGACCTGATTACACACAAAATGTCACCTTCTAACCCACACACTCCTTCTGTCTCTCACACACACACACACACACACACACACACACACACACACACACACACACACACACACACACACACACACACACACACACACACACACACACACAGGTAAATTTATTGAACAACAAAGCCACTGTTTTGCAGATTTTGACAAGACAGAGCTATTATCCAAAATGGAGACACCACAGAATTGTAGTTCCGCAGCAACACAAAAGCTTGTGGGTTAAGTAGCATTGCTTTTATGTCTTTACCTTTACCTTCCCTCTAGTCTCCTGGCTGCTTTGATACAGGTAATATATGCACCTGTGCAGCTCCCACTATCATGCACTCTGAATATTTATTCACTCTCACAGACACCAGATGCACAGTGGGTATGTTGCTTGGTTTTCTCTGATTCTATTTATAATGGGCAGGCAGTTTCTTTGTTTTTGAGCATCTTATTCTTCCACTCACACTTCACCCGTAAGATCACAGCTACTTTGTCATAATTCCATTATGTGACTATGTAAATGTACTGGACTATATAGAGCCCTTGTTTAAACGTGTCACTTCAGAGCTAATATTTAACACTGTTTTTATCCAGTGATGAAATTAACGATAGAAATTGAACGCCCATCTCAGACACCACAGATACAAAATGTACCTTCTCTTCCTATCTTCAGCTTTTTTTTCATATATAA